>NW_006430462.1:3371012-3390711 GCF_000325575.1 Pteropus alecto
GAAAGAGTTTTCCGAGGAGGTAACATTTAGTGTGCCATGGCAAGTATTAGGGGAAGAGTATTTCTGGCAGGAAATAGTGTGGTGTGTTTACAGAATTAAAAGCAGACCAGTGTGGCTGGAGCACAGACTAGGGGAAGAGCTTGGGGTGTGGTGGGAGGGAGGGCCCAAGGCCACATCAGGAGGCTTTGCAGACAAGGTTGAAGGGTTTGGGTTTTGTTTTCAGTGCTCACATCTTCCTGAGAACTTTGAGCACTGTGTAGAGAATGGATTGCAAAAGCACAAAAGTGGAAGCTGTGAGACCTGAACAAGGCTGTACTGTGTGTCCTCTGATGACGAAGGGGACTATAATGGTGGCACCCAAGATGGAGAAGAAAGGGTAGTTTCAGAGTATATATTTTAAGAAAGTCAGCAGGACTCGTTAAGGAGTGGGAAGTGGAGTGAGGGAGAGGCTATGGAAAGCAAGGATGATGCTGAGAGCATTCTATTGGGGCAGCATAGGTTGAGTGCCCCAGTTGCCTCATCTGTAAAATGGCAGTATTAGGGGACCTCCTCACTGGGTTGGTGGTGTTGATATTTGTAAAGCACTTAGAACAGAACTTGGCACACGGTAAAGTATTCTGTAAGCATTGGTGATGTGGATGATGGTAATTCATCCAAGGTCGCACAGCTGGTCAGCAGCAGGTCCAGGATGAGAAGCCAGGCTTAGTTTCTTGGTGTATTTTATGCTACACTGAGCTGCCTCCTTCAATTACCTTGAACTCTTTTGTTTACGCAGACTCTTGCTAGAGCATTTGGTTGTCGTGGTACATGATGAGTCGCATATCGTAACACGAATGTCACATCAAACACAATAAATTACTAGGGTGTTCTGTGCAGCCTGGAATTCCAGATTATTTTGGCTGTCCATAAAACTGTGCTGTTCCAGACAAAACACAGGGCCTAGATAGTGGGAGAAAGGGGGTATAGGAAGAGAGATGGTCTGTGGATGGATTTTTAAATATTAAAAGAAATATCTTCCAGAATATAGATGTGCTCATGTTGTGCACATTCTTAGAGTGGAGCAGACACATGCACTGCAACAAGAGTCCTTCATACCACAACTTATAGATCAGTGCATGCAGGGAGAAGGAAAGAAGTAAAGCTAACAATGTTAGTGTAACTCCCCCAGGTTGTCAAGTTCCTAGTGATACATCTTAAAGAAGTGTTTGAAGTGCTTCTATCTGTCGGTTTCAACTAAGCTAATTTTTAAAAATTGTTCTTTGTACTGTGGCTTTCGCATGAACCTCTGTGAATTTAATGCATGCAATATGTGGGGGGAAATCCTATCAGCCTCAGTTCCCATCCCCCTAAAGTCTGAGAAACAGATTTTCAAAGCACATTGTTGCACCTGCAAGGATTTTGTCATTTTACAAAATGGACCTGAGACCATGTTCAGCATGTCTTGCAGGAAGGAATTTCAGAAAGAGGTGAGGGAAAATGCCAACTTGGCTGTTCCTGCCTGCTGTTGACTGTTTTGTTGCACCTCTATCTCAAACAGCGTGGGGAGGACTGTTCCTCATTACCAGGGAATGTGAGTCATTCCCAGACTTGTATGATTGGGATTCCAAAGCGTTGCTGTATCCGATGGTCTTATTAAATCCAAGTGTCAGTGCAGCCTTTCAGACTGTAGGGGAGAGCTCAGTTACAGCTGGTGACCTGGTTCTAGTTACCACACAGAGACACTGGTGAGAGCAGTGACCCCCTCTAAGCACCCAGAATTCCTCGTGGATGGCTGTTACCAACTGTTCCAAGATTTGGGTTTCCTGGTTCACTTCATGGGTTTCAATACATTTTAACTCCCTGTTTACATCCTAGTTTGGATCTGTATACTTTAAGGGAAAATGTTCTAGTGTCTGTAGACAAGCTAGTGCCAAGATTAGCCTAGCATTTAGAGAGTACCCCGTTTCAGATTTACTCAGCCCTTACAATGTTAATTTTGCTGTGTCCAGGATCTAGCAAGACACTATCCATTTCTAGCTTCGTCCAAACAAAACAAATAAAACATCAACCAGAGAGGGAGGAGACTATAGATGTTGCCAGAAAATTAGTTTGCTCTGTCTTTTCTTTTTCCTAGAATGTTTCACAGCCAATGGTGCAGATTATAGGGGAACGCAGAACTGGACGGCACTGCAAGGCGGGAAGCCATGTCTGTTCTGGAACGAGACTTTCCAGCATCCATACAACACTCTGAAGTACCCCAACGGGGAGGGAGGCCTGGGCGAGCATAACTATTGCAGGTAAGATGAGTCCACGCTGTACTTAAAAAATCTCTGGTCTCTTCTTCCAACCCTTTCCAACCTTGCTCACAACTAGGGAAAGCATCTTTGTCTCCCTTTGACCAACTCAGAAGGACTTTCTTGTTACTATTTTAAAAATCGTTCTCTGGTATCTGTGTGTGTGGGTATGCATGTGCGTGCACACACACACATACACGCAACCTATTATTTTTAACTTGAGTTGCTTTGATACTGGTTTTCAGAGCTCTGCTTTCCTGTCTGATCACTTACATGTCTTTTTGGGAGGATTTTCTTAGTTGGCTCTTCCACCAGTGGACAGTACACAGATAGCAAAACTTCTTAAGCTACTGTGAATGTAGTGGGCAAGCAGAGCACCATCTGTGGCCCAAACCTCCCCCTGCTTCTGAACAAAAAAAGCTGCCCCCTGTATTATCCCACTTTCTGCCAGCACAGGATAACCGTGCTCTGGGAGCAGCTGAAGCCATCAGATTTGTGCTGTTTTCTTCCTTTCAATAGACTGAAGTGTTTCTTTGCTCTTTACCTCCTGTCTGACTCTAGCAGGAACTCTTAACCTGAGATCCATGATGTTTCAACTGTGTCCCTGCGATTTTTTTCTAGGGAGATGATCCATGCCTTTGATCAGATTCTCAGTTATTAGTGATCCAAAACAAGTTAAGACTCGCTGGTCCATAAGGACCAGAGCAAAAATTCTAAGCATTTTTGGTTATAGCTTTGTTTTAGCTATTTATACCCGAGACCCTGGTATGTGACTCATACTTCAGCAATGTGTTGAATTTAATTATTATTAGGACAGGTACAAAGCCATTGGGACAGGGAATAATAATCTCTGAGCTTCACTTTGAGCTACACATGGTGTCCCTGGTTCCACCAGAATGTTGGATTCTCAACCATGGCATTGTTGACCCAGCTGAGCCAACATATTTATATCTGCATTGCATAGGCCATACTGTTTACCTTCTGCTCCCCCTACATACCTTTGCTAATACTCTAGGACTTTTGTAGTTGTCTTGAAGTCACCAGGCCTGTAGTTCATGTTATCTTTATCTCTGCATCTTCAGCTCTTTCCTTCCTCTCTGCCCTGATTTGTACTGGCCATTCCCCCATATTTGTATGGCATTATTTTTTAGTTATACATGTTCTTCAAATTTTTTTGCATAATTTAAAATTTAACCTCACTCCATTTTTTGTTTATTTTTTTTCCCTAATTTTTCTTTTCATAGTAATAGTTGGGCTGGGAGGAGTGTTTAGGAAGAGAAACCAGTGTTTGTTTTTCGTTTTTACATAGTTACAGTCTTGTTCTAAAGTGTCTCTTATTAGTGGGCTACTGGTTTATTCTGTTATTCTGTTGCTTTCTATCAAGCAAATCTTCTCAGAAAAGCTCTTAAAGGTAAATTTGAAATTTCCAGCGAGGTTAAATATGTATGAAAAAAATTTGTTTCTTATAGATTAGCACCCAGTTCTCCCATAGACTCCCAGAAATATACTAGTAAATATCCATTAAAACAGCAGTGAGAGCCAGGGACAACCTTCTTTCCTCCTTAGCCTTGGCCAGCTATAGCCCCTTCCTGCTTTGATTTGATGAAATGTACCAGACCTGAACTACCGGTTTATACTTCAGAAAAGAAAGGCTGAAATTGTTGATTGTTATCAAAGAGTCCGGCCTTTTGTTTTTAGCACTGCAGTGAAATCAAAGATGAATTTGCTTGTTCTCATTCTGATGCTTTTCAGACCACTTTGACATTGGTAATAAACAATAGTTTTCTAAGGTCTTTACCAAATACTACATCAAAGCTGAACACTGAATAAAGGGAGGAAAATGACAGTGAAATACTGTTTAAAGAAGGGCTTTGTACAAGTTCTCCTACTTTGATTTCTCAGCTGATACCTGACACCATGTTTGTCTTGTGTGATGTTTCCAGATCTATCACAGTTGAGATGTCTGAGAGATGGCCAGTGATGGGAACACACATCTCTGGGCTCGACATATCTGGATTAGGGGAGAAGGCAGAGAGACAGGGAAGAGCAGAATTGGGGCTGGCACCTGCCTTTGGACACACAAAATAAAAGGACCCTTTGTGCTTTAGGGCGGCTTATCTTCTGGGCCACACAATAGGCTTATCCCTCTCAGGCCTCATAGGAGTTGATCCAGAGCTCCAGGCTGCTGGGTCTTTATGCCCATTTCCGGTCTAACTGGAGTGTCAGGTTTACAGTGTTCTGAGTCTAAATAAAGGGAGCTTGGAGAGCAGTGAAGAGAGAGAGGCGAGGCCTTTCTGTGTGTCCAGTAACCCCTGCTATTTTTTGGTCTGTTTCAGCGGTGTTGCCATTATTGTCATGGCATCTCTGAGTTGAAAAGACCTTAAAGGGCATTTATTCCAAGCCACTCATTTCAAAATGTGAAATAAATCTTTAAAAAATATTGCTATATCAGAAGATGGTACCAAGATTACAGGATTGATCTAAACTCTTTGGCATAGCTTTCTTCAGAATTCTCTGAGAAGTTAGTATTTTGAGGTAGGACTAGGACCCATTTCTATCAAACATAAGTTGGCCAGCCTGATGCTGGCGAAAGCGTATTGGTGGAATCTATGTTATATGAATTTTGTTGTATTGTTTAAAAATTACACAATTGTTCTTTGTAGAAGAAATAAGAAAATAAGGAGAATCAGAAAAGAAAAAAAAGTTAAAATTATCAGTAGTTCCATCATTCAGCAGTGGTACTTTCAAGAGTTTCGTGTGTATCCTTCTAAGGATACATCTTTTCAAATAATAGGATTGTGTCATCCATCATGTTTCAGAACTACCTTTTAAAAAACCTAACAAGGCATCATGAATATCCTTCCATATTAATAAATGTCTCTCTACACCACATCTTTGCTAGCTACCTAGCATTCCCTCAGTGAAGAGAGAGAGGCGAGGCCTTTCTGTGTGTCCAGTAACCCCTGCTATTTTTTGGTCTGTTTCAGCGGTGTTGCCATTATTGTCATGGCATCTCTGAGTTGAAAAGACCTTAAAGGGCATTTATTCCAAGCCACTCATTTCAAAATGTGAAATAAATCTTTAAAAAATATTGCTATATCAGAAGATGGTACCAAGATTACAGGATTGATCTAAACTCTTTGGCATAGCTTTCTTCAGAATTCTCTGAGAAGTTAGTATTTTGAGGTAGGACTAGGACCCATTTCTATCAAACATAAGTTGGCCAGCCTGATGCTGGCGAAAGCGTATTGGTGGAATCTATGTTATATGAATTTTGTTGTATTGTTTAAAAATTACACAATTGTTCTTTGTAGAAGAAATAAGAAAATAAGGAGAATCAGAAAAGAAAAAAAAGTTAAAATTATCAGTAGTTCCATCATTCAGCAGTGGTACTTTCAAGAGTTTCGTGTGTATCCTTCTAAGGATACATCTTTTCAAATAATAGGATTGTGTCATCCATCATGTTTCAGAACTACCTTTTAAAAAACCTAACAAGGCATCATGAATATCCTTCCATATTAATAAATGTCTCTCTACACCACATCTTTGCTAGCTACCTAGCATTCCCTTATATGGCTATAACATTTATTTAACCAATCCTTAATTGTAGTTTTCTAACGTTTTTGTATTATGAAAATACTAAAGTCTTTGTGGTGAAAGTCTTTGTAAGTAAAGATTTCCTTAGAATAAAGTACTAAAGAAGAAATTGCCAAGTCAAAGGGGTTTACATATTTTTAGGGCTTTAACTCTCATTACCAAATTGCCATCCTGACCATTTGCGTCATTCACATTCTTACCCACATTATGGAGGGCACCTGTGCTCTCAGCTGTGGGAATGGCCATATTCACACTTAAAGTGCCAATGCTGTTTGTCATGATTTCCTGGTTACACTGTAGTGAATTTGGGTAAACATAAATCACCTTTGCTCACTGCTTCCCCACCCCCAAACTCTGAAGTATATGTCAGAGTGAACAGGAATTATCAATGTTTTCTTCTTCATAAGAGGTGGCATTGAGATACATACAACTTATTAGAGATAACAAAAGCTGAAATGTTCCTTTTTGGTAAAACTGAAAAACAATGAGCAGGTGACTTAAAACAATAGAAATGTTATTAGTGTGCCCTTTTCCTCAACAGAAACCCAGATGGAGATGTAAGCCCCTGGTGTTACGTGGCAGAGCACGAAGACGGTGTCTACTGGAAGTACTGCGAGATACCTGCTTGCCAGAGTAAGACTTGAATATACCATCTGCAGATTTCAGGGCACTGAACACTAAGAGTGCAGAGTGGAAGGGCACTGCCAGAGGGCAGGTGGTTCAGGCAGGTGGATTTCATGAAGCAGGTAAAAGGAGAAGCCATCACGGGTTGAGGCTTTTCAGAAATGGTAATGCCCGATTCCCTCAGGACCCCACTTCCTTGATGGATAAGCCCAACCAGAATGTCTACTCCTACTTAATGTCCTCATTCTGATTCTTTCATGGGTAGAGATGGCAACAGCTCAGTAAGAAGTCAGGAAAAAAAAATGTACCTTGTGCTTTGGGGAATTAATTTTTTTAGAATGAGTGAAGAACCCCTTTATACAGTAAAACTAAGTTGTAACACCACTTATTGTTTGTATTTGACATGCTATGTCCCCTGAAAAATGGTATTTAGTAAATAATTAGATACTCCCAAAGCCACTGTGATAGTCCTTTTCCTCACATTAGCATAAAGATGTTCTATTGTATTTTATGAAAACTTATAACTTGTCCCTTTCTCCTACCAAAAAAAAGTTTCTTCAGCCTTTTACTACAAGGTCTGTTTCCTAACAGTTTCACTCACTCAGTCCTATATTTAGTGTTTATTATATGCAGGGTACAAAGGCAGAAAGATACTCTGACCCTCAGGGAATATATGATGTGGCAGGAGATCTTGGGAAGATACTTTAAAACAAGGTAGAAAATATAGGGGGAAGATTTAAAATACAGAACTAAACATGGTACTGTAAGGAGTTTACTAATGTAGTGTTTGTAATATCTTTTTAAATATACCAAAGGAGCAGGGTTTCTCGGTTCCTAGAGCTGCAGAAAAGGATAGATCATTCATAATAATTCTATCAGGGTTATTTTTTCTTATTATTTAAACCTACTCCATGCCCTGCCACCTTTCTCACTCCTCAGGTCAGGAGGCCCCATATGTAGAGTGATATGGAGGTCCATGTGGGACCTGACACACCCACTGCAGCAGTCTAAATTCTGATGCCCCAAGGGGAAACAGCAGCCCCTAAACTGGTGCTGCAGGCGCAGTGCTAACCTTTCATAAGTTAAATTTCCAAACATCACCCCTACCCGGCTGTTAGGCCTTAGGTTCACTATCCTTCCAACCTGAGCGTGTCATGATTCAGGCTCAGAATTGAGAAAACAGTAAAGACCAGAAGAAAAGGCTTTTGCTCAGTCTGCTTAATCAAATTTTTAAATGAAAAACATCTCATTTGGCTCTAGTTATGTAAAGTAGAAAGGGGCAGGGGGAGAGGAAAGCAGATTTTCCTCGGTCCATTTGTTCTACACAAAGATAGTCTTTTAGTATCAGCCTATGTCATTCTCTCAGGAATGGCAAAGAAGGGTTTTCAATCTGGGTGCTTTTATTTGGAAAGATAATCCTCAAACTTGCATTTAAAAAAATATAATTTGGGCCAATGGGAGCTGACTCATGTGGCCACTGAAACTAAGTTCCAGAAGAGAGAATTATAGCAAAATGGTACAAACCACTAGTACCCTTCTAATTCATACTATTTATTGGATGTGCCTCACTATTCCAAAAAAGGAAATATCATTTCCTTTTCTTATGGCCCTTTTGTGACCCTCTCAAAGCTTCTAAAGCTGCCCTTGAAATGGTCTTGGTAGGGAGACTTACAGAAGTTGGAAATGAGAACTGGGGGGTACCAAGTTTGGGGGCTGGGAGAGTGTCTGGCTTTGGTATTTTGGAAAACTCTTCCATTCACCCTGTGGGCAGCAGGGCTCTCCATCAAGCTGAGCTTCAAACCTTGAGTCTGGCAGAACATTGTTCATCTAGTGGGTCTGATTAACATAGTTGAGAAAAACTGTGATATTTGCAGCAAGAGACCCTGGTAATTAATTGCCTCACGTGGACTCATCTGAGATGCAGCCTGACTATTTTAGGCCAGTTTTGCCCTATTTCTGGATGTGAAGTCATAATTTTCATGGATAATACTAACCCTCTGTGTGAAGCCTGCTATTCATGATTAGCATCGAACTTGTCATAAAGAAAAAGGCCAGTGACATGATCAGATTCCTGGAAAGTTCATATCTGAATATAACAGACCCAGCAGGAGCTGGGGGAATGAATGTTTAGGGACAAAGCAGAATGTGGTTGAATGGTGGGCCATTGTGTAGAGACCGGAATCTCTGTCCCTCAGCGTGTTATACAACTGAAACAAGCAGGGGGGCAGAAAAAAAGTATGACTCAAAAAAGGGGCCAAGAAAAATTTGAACTGTGCTCTTGACCTGTGGAGCATGGATCAGAACTTACTGTTGAAAGAACAACTCCAAGGTAATTGGATTTGCTCTTTAAACCACTTCTGCTAGTATGTTTCTCAGGAACCCCAAGTTCTTAGTGAAGGGAAAAGAAATGCAAATTTTTAAAAGCAAATTCCAGCATCATCAAGTTTACCATCCCTCTAGATCCTACCTTCTAAATCTCTAAGTCCAGCTGGTTTGGCTATTGAGGAGGAAATCATTTGGCTTAAAATTCGTCCTTTGTATATCTCTCTTTTGTTAAATAATTATCCTCACTGTTCTGTTTCCTGTTTATTTCATTGCTTTTGAGGAACCTGCTTGTATGGACCTCAACACAGCTTTTGCTTTACTCTATTTTACCTATAGGTTCTTTATAAAAGTTTTGTATGGTTTTAAAAAGTCAATAATCTAGTTGTGAGTTGTGGGAGGAATCTGCAAATGGTATTGAAAGCTAACATAATTTTCTTCACACAGCTGATTTGGGCCTGAGGCCACAGGCATGAGAAACATGAGAGTTATTTTTGTTTGCTGTAAAACATTCAGCTGATTTCTACAAACCCAGCTATAAAAATTCATCTTTGAAATAGAGAAATTTGAATACAAACTATTACATAATATTAAGGAATCATTAAGTGGACATTTGTTGATGTGGGGTGACGGTCTCATTATTCTTTCCTACTTTTGTGAATATTTGAAAGTTTCCATTGTAAAATATAAATCTTATAATGTTTAAAAATTTTATAGCATTTTAAATATTAAAAAAATAAATACATAAATACAACATTCAAAATATCTGGATTCAAATGTGTAACATGATTAACTTAATTTGTAATACTTTACGTGTAGCTCACAGGTATCTGCATTAGTTATTAAAATCAGTGATTACAGTTTTGGTTATTAAACTTATTAAGACTATTAGTTATTCTTCAAAGTTATTAAAACTTATTTAAATTATTAAAGTTAATGTTAATTATTAAAGATAATTATTTAAAGTTAATTATTAAAGTTTAAAATCACAAGAACTTTAGAAGTTATTAGCTGTGACAAATGACATTTTTAACCTCTGACCATATGCCAGACCTTGTACAACATAAGGGACACAAGGATGGCATGGTCTACAGCCTGTGGGGAGCCTCTAGTCTAGGACCGAAGACAGACTCGTAAACAGATAAGCATATGCAAGATACTCTATAATAAGTGAAATAAGCAAAATGTTGAGAGCACCAAGGAGGTGCATCTGCCCTAGCACGGTGGGAGGCAAGAGCTACTGTTTGTCAAAGAGTGTCGAAGAGGGTTTCTGGAAGCAATGGGGTCTTAGGGCAGGACTTCTTGAATTTTAAGTTTCCTTATAAAAATGTAGTGGCAGTACGGTTACCAGGTGTCTTATTAAAATGAAGATTCTGATTCAGTAGGTCTGGGACAGACTTGAGATTCTGCGTTTCTAATAAGCCCTTGGGATGCTGGAGCTGCAGGACCACACTTTTTATTATCCAGGTTCTAGATGTTAGAATTGCATGGAACAGGGAGGACACTAGAAACAGAGCATGCACACACACACACACACACACACACACACACACACACACCGCAGTTCCCAAGCAAAGTCACCGTTGCTGAGACAGAAATTTTAAGAAGGAAGGCAGGAGATTAGGTCTGAGAAGAATTAGATGAGGCCAAATAATGGAAGATCTTGTGGTGTGGGTACAGAGCTTAGACTTGATCTGGGAAGATGGTGATGAGGCTGAAGAGAGTGTGGAGTGTCAGAAGGAGACCTTTCTCCATAGCTTCTTAAACCTCTGTATTAGGGATTTAGGGCAGGTTTCTCCCTCTTAATTCATGAGAAGTTTTAGTGATTATGTCATTCACATAGACCAGCCCTAAGAGGATGCCAGTGATAGCAACTCTGCAATATGGGACCTTTGGTCAGTCTCAGCCAGTGACCTCACTGGCTCAAGTACCTTTTAATTAAATGGCACCCTAACCTTGTTAAAACAGGTTTTTCGTTCCTTACAAAAAACACAGGTCAAAAAACAGGATTTGAAACTTACAATTTTGATCTCTAATAAGAGTTTTTAAAGCTATGTTCAGAGTCTGAGTAAAAAGCCAATGGCACTTTGGCAGTGGTGGTCAAGGCAGTCTCAATTACAGAAAATGTTTTGTTTCTGTCAGCACTTTCTGCATTTTAATGTCAGCACTGAGTTTTATATGTTTTAGCTTTTATTTGAGCTATTGAGTATCTACTATATACAAAGCACTTACATTCACATTATCTTATTTAACTTTCTCAACAATCCTATGAGGCAGGTTAGGTATGTCCACTTCTAACTTCCTCCCCTATCCCAGCCATTGTTCAGATGAGAAAATGAGGCTAGGCTAGTTAAGTGATTTGATGAGGATTACTCTCTGAGCCAAATAGGATTCGAATCTAGCTAGGACTCCTAATGGCAAGACCAATGCCCTTTCCTTCTAGTACTTGAGAATAGCCCCATATCCTTTATTTCTGTGAAAACGGGCCCTGGGATGGATCCAGGCTACTGTTGAGGTCATTCTTGAGAATTTTCTTTGTGGATTGTTTGGGCATTAGAGTTTGGAATTCTGATGGTATGCCGAATTATTAAGATTGCCTTTTTGCCATTGTGGAAACAAAAAGGATTAACTCAGTGGCGACAGAGGGTCTGCAGTTCAAGCTGTTAGCTCTAAGTCATTTTCTTTTCTTCTTTGGGTTTGGGAAATCCCAAGCCCCAAGAGTAAAGCAGGCTGCAGTGGTATCCAGGAAGCATTTGTTGCACAGCAGAGCTGCTCAGTAGAATGTTGGGCCGTCTCCGTGGGTGTTCCCAGCCCAGCTGTTCTCAGCTGGGAAGGGGCTCCCCAGAGTTGGACCCTTTGCAAGAAATACTACATCAAGCAGCTTGTCCGGTCTCAGGGTCTCTCCCAACACCATCTCTTCATTGTATGGGCTGAAGTTCACCTTGAAAAAGACTCATTTCTGTGCATCATTAACACTTTATAGCTAAAACACAACCTCAAATTTTATCTGATAGCCAAACCAAGATTGAAATGAACATTAATCATACAACTTATGCATTTTTTCACCTTTTCTGTCTTCCCATTACAATTACTTAATGTTTTTGTTTAATTCAACCCTTTAGACTGCCCAAATTAACATTGTCAGAATCCTGTTTTCTATTGTTTATTCTTGCTTTATGTGAGTAGTTTTGTTTTGTTTTGTTTTGTTTTTCAACTAGACTAAGCTGTTCAAAGGTAGAAGCAGAGATAGCTCTGGAATTTCTATGAAGGAGAGGCTTAAGGTAGAAAGGGGGACTCAAGGATTTCTTTTCAAGCTGTCTTTATATAGCAGGCACACTCATTTTACTTGGATTGTATGTTATTTATGGGGAGGTGCTGATGAAATTTCTGGGGCTTTTCCCTGTCAAGCCATATATCTTAACAGTCTTCCACAACACCTAGCATGGTGGAGGCCATAACAGGTGCTCATAAATATTCTTGATGACATGAAATCACATGTCTTCCAATTAGAGAGAAAACACAAGCTACTTGAAAGAATGTCAACTTGAGAGTCATACTGACTTAGATTTGAATCATTAATCGTTTAATAGTTTATTCCAAAATGACTCTCCCCTGGGCCTTGGTTTCTTCATCTGTGCCTTCCAGGGTTATTTTGAAGATTAAATGAGTAAAATACACACAACCCACAGTCCAGGACCTAGCACGTGGTAGGCATGAAAGTACCAGCAAGTATTATGATGGCCTGTGCTTTCCCCCAAGGAACAGACTACCATTGGTACATTTCTGTCATCTAATTCCTAAATAGGTCATTCCTAACCTGCGTGTTATTTCTGTCCATTCCTTTGTTATCTGACTGGCCATGGGACTCAGTAGCGTGCCTCAGCATCTATGGTAGCGTTCCCCTGGAGCCTGATGTGGCATTGCACTCAGGGAGCACCAGCAGCCCTGCATTTGTTCTTGTGATGCAGTTTTATGGTTTCAGATCTGGCGTACACTCGATAATTCTTTATTTTTGGCAGTGTATATTATTTAATTTTCCATGAAGAAAAAATGGACTTTCTGAACCAAATGGACATTTTCCTCAGTGACAGATATATACTATATTTTCAAAATATTCGAAAGCACAGTTGTGTAAAACATACTAATAACTTAAAAAGGGAAAATTATTTAGATCAATAAAGATGATTTTACTAAAAATCTTTATACCAGTACTTGCCTGTAGGGAATATACATAAACATAAGAAACAGTCCCTACCTTCAATCTTATGATGTAATTAGGAACCTGAGTTATAAACATAGGAGGAAGTTGGAGGCCAGCCCACCAATTATGTAAATAAGATTGAATTATGAGGTCGAGTGCTGTTTTTGAAGATGAGAGGGCTCAGGATGGGTTACGGAAATTGGAGGCATCATCACGGAGGAAGGCTGAGGCGGGCTGGATGGGTCAGGACACACCCTTCAGGGAACAGCTTGAGAGAGACTTAGAGGAAGGGCCCAGGATTGTTGTGCATGTGGGTTGGGAACCACGCTGCCCTAAGTAGAGGAAAGATAGAGAGGAACAAGGTCAGACCTTGAAAGCCAGAGTTGCTTAGATGGGAACTGACATCCTGAAAGCCCTAGTTGAGGAAGATGAGCCCAGTGTCCATTTATAGGATGGACTGGAGGAAGGAAGTTTGGGGAGGAGTGAGTGGGTGCAGATTTCTAAATCCAGGGGATAAAGGCCTGGGTTATGGCAGCAGTGAGATAAATCAGGAAGGGTTAAATTCAAGATGCCTTTAGGAGGAAGACCAAACTTGATGACAAGTGGAATATATAAGGGATGAAACAGCAGGAAGAGTCAAGGACAACTCTGTGGTTCCTTTCCTAGGGTATTTGTGGTATCCCTGAAAAAAAGTTTAAGTCAACAAAATGAGCTCCTCTTCCCAGAGACACAGCCATATCGTTCCTCTTGAACTTAGACTGACCTTTTGTCGAGTAAGGTGTTTCAATTGTCTCTTACTGCATAACAAGCTACCCCAAACCCTAGTGGCTTAAAACAACAACAGATTATCATTTCTCTTGATTCTGTGGATTGTCCGAGTTTCAGCTGGGAGATTCTTCTGCTACTTTCCTGTGGGCTCAATCAGGTAAGCTGCATTCACGAGGGTGGGGTGGAGTGCCCTGCTGGGGCTAGGACATCCCAGATGGCCTCAAGCCTCTACCTAGATGACTGTTTTTTTTTCAGCAGCATATTCAGACCTCTTCTATGATGGCTGGCTTCCGAGAGAGGAAACAGAAGCTGCCAGTCCTCTTAAGGCATGAACTCAAAAGTCCACCACATTCTGTTGATCAAAGCAAGTCGAAAGGCCAGCTCAGATTCAAAAGGAGATGAAATTGATTCCGACTCTTAGAGTAGGGAGCAACACACATGTATGGAGGGAGGGAAGAAACTATTACAGTCTCCTTTGGAGGCTATCTACCACATTAAATAACCAAAAATTAAGTTTCAGAGAAGTAACTTCCACCAGAGGAGAACGACTTCTGTGATACATCAGAGCCGTAATGGGGTCAGGATCTTGAGGAACTCTTACTTACCTAAAGGTTAAATTTCACAGGGGAAGAAAAGGCTGTTTACTTATTTGAGTGAGTTGTTACAGACTCAGAGATACACGTAGGGCTGCTTGAAGAATCAGAGTGACTGAAGAAGAGAGTTGGTGTTTAGAAATAAATTTATAGACATAAGATGGGGCCATATTGTGATAGGACTTGGACCAAGATGGCAGCTGTCAGATTTGGACTGGAAGTTTTAGATGGACAAGATGGGGTGCAATATGCTCATGGTCACAGGCTGAGATCGCGGATGAATGTACACTTAACCCATTGATGTTCCGGTAGAAGTATTCTAGATGATCGATCCTCTGATAGGACATGAGCATCATCATCTCAGGTGTACTCAGTCCTTATTCCCATGAAAGGGAGAAATCAGCCACTGAGGCACCAGTGTGGAGCCCCTGGGACAGAAGATAGTCTCTGCTTCACAAGATTAAATGACATTGAAAATAAACAGAGTCACTGCATTGTTTCTGAAGAAACAGATTTTATTTATAAGAAAAGGTAAAAGATGTTCTGAAGAGCCAGGGAAGAGTTTTCTAAAATGCAAGATAAGAACTTTGCTTCTGGTCTCTTGAACAAATATCCCATATCTGGCCAGGGCACTGGAATAGAAAACACAGTAACAGTCACGACTTCTTATGCAAATTACTATCTGAAGATTTGTATTCAAATTGAGCTTTTACCATAATAGCAAGCTTTCTTTCTTTGTCTGGAATTGTTTGATTACCTGGAATGGTACTCACTCACGCTAACTTGAGCAAAAGGCATGTATTGGAAGGACATCGGGAGTATATCACAGAATCCAAACCCTGGGTCCCAAGACCTTGAGAAGAAAGTTTTCACTCTTGCCAACTCTCTCTGGGGGCCACATGGTCTCCCACCTCTTTCTCTCATGGTGTTCAATCTTTCTCTTTTTATACCAATGGAATCAGCTTACTCATCAACTCACATGGCTCAAACATGACCAATTGCCTTAATCCCCACTTGACAGAACACTACAAGTCTAGTGCCTGCAATTCACTAACTGGAATCCCAATTCCAGCTTCCTGGAAGAGAGAATCTGGTGGCCCCAGTGGGAGTCAGCTATGGCCAGAAGAGTGGGTCCTTTGGCCTGTCCCCAGTGAGCAGCAGTTATGGGAGTGGATCCTCTGAGAAGCTGCTACGGGTAATAGGTGGTCCTCAGAACAGGGCAGTCAGCTGTGGAGGCTTCTATGGGGATGTGTGCAGTACTTTCACAATGAGGCCACAGTTATATCCAAATGTAATGGGTGTTTAATAAGCCAACCTGGTTGCTTCCCAGCAGTTCCTTATGATAGTAAAAGAACAATAGTTCCTGGGTTAATCTGAATAGAGGGCCATCTCCCCTCAGTCTCCTCTAAAACGTGTATCTCTGCGAGGAACTCTGAACATCTGAAGAGAATGTTGATGATTAACTGTCATGAGTTGTAAAGCATCGACTATGATAAACAAGGGGTCCATTTGTATCTTAAGATGATTTTTAAAAAAACTGAAAGTGATGGAACCTCTCTGGTAAAAAGAAAAATGCATGACCAAGCCACAGGGCTTTAAAGTGGTCTTGAAAGTAAAGAGGAATTTGAGAACAAATATCCTTTTTCAAATTGACTTTTCCTCCCTGCTTCTGGGAAGAGCTAAGGGTGGGACACAGTCTGGAAATCCACTCAGTTGACCAGTAATGCTTTTGAAGGCTATATGACGTGTCTTCTCCGGCGAGACTTCGAGCCACACTTTCCAGTGGGACTCAGAGAGCAGTGGCATCCCTCATGGAATGGCCACTGTCTCAGAGGCTGGCCTCGTGGTGCACAGAGCATTGAGGGACTAACGTGTTTGAGAATTCTGTCTTTAATTTCAGGGAGTCATTTTCGTATAGCTCCCCAGACTGGCCCTATCAAGAAAGGGAGCCAGGGATACCAAGAAAAAAACCATGGAGTGAGAATCTGCAACCCTAGAGCTCTGCTCTGCTCTCCAGTTCAATCATATATGCCCCATGCAAGGCCCTTAACCTTGCTAAACTGATTCCTTCTCTGTCACATAGGAATAACATCATCTGGCCTGCCTTTCAGAAAGGGCTATGAGTTTTATGCAAGATGTTTACGTGAAAGTGCATTGTATGCTAGCCAGATGTGAGAGATTAACATTTGAATATCTGGACTCAAACCCAGTTTTTTGAGGTGGGCTGCCTTTGATATTTGTCTTTTAATTCAATGCTGTTTTACTTTTCTACTGCTAAGCAAGTTGTTCCTGTTTGTGTGGTGAATGATGAAAGCCTTTATTCCATATAATGATAATAAACACTATTTATTCAGCACATACTATCTTGCCAGGTCTTGTGGTGTTTATTTTATTTACATTATCTCGATTCTCAGAAGAACCCTTTGAGGCTTGTATTGTTCCTCATTCCAATGTTGATAAAGCTGAACTTAGAAAGGCTGTGGTAAAGGGGCCAGAATTCACCCTGGGGTCTGTCTGATTCCAAAGTCCATGGTTGTGACTGCTGCACAATGTTGGCTGCTTCTGGACAGATGAAGGTAGTACTGGTGCCCTTCAAAATAGTGCCAAGTACTAGAAAGCGAGCAGGCAGAAACAACTCCTGAGCTATATGTAATATGTATGGCAGCAGGTGGGGAGCATAAAAGCCCTCCTTCTTTTAGAAACTATTCTTATTTTTCACACAATTCTAATACTCTCAATAGTTTTTCTTCTAAGTCTAAGAAGCAGCAAATTAAAAAGATAAGCAAAGACTGCGGGCACTGACAGCGGCAAGAAGTAAGTACTCTCAAAGACTTCTTTCATTTCCCATGTTCTGAGGTTTCAGTAGCCTCGACAGTAACCAGAGAGACAGATTAAATGTTGAAGTCAGACACAAGAATATTAAAAAAGCACACTAGTCTGGGCCATTTGGTGACCTCAAGCCACCAAGAAAAAGTTAAAGTAGGTTAAACTAAGTTTGTTTGTTGTTTTTTAAGAAAATAGCTAATGCATTTTCGAAAGGTTCCATCCAAAATAATAAATTTAAAACTTTTAAGTTTTAAAGTTAACTTTTATGGAAAACTCAGTTATCTATACTGGTGTTTCTTTATAGCCAAAAGACAGTAAGCAGTCAGGACTTAAAACCAATGGTTACTCACTTTAAGTGGACTTTGTTATGCAAATCAGCTCTGCTTTTCCTTTCTACTCTGCTCTCTTCATTCACTGCTGCCTGAAAACTACCTTTTCCCAATCATGTCATGATTTTAGCTGATGACGTTGAACGTGTTTGTTTTAGCACACAGTTTTAGAGCACCAACTGTGTGACTGAGACCATGCCAGAGCCTGGTAACACAATGGTGTGTGGAAGATAGAGTCCTACCCTTAACTTATTCATGGCTAATTGTGGAGAGAGACATATAAACAGGTGTTCAGAATCAAGTTCAGCATAATCTGCTACAGAACTACACAGCAGAGGCATCTCATCTTTTTTTGTGGGGTGGGGGGATGATGGGAGGGCCATGGGGCTTCCCAGGGGAAATGATGCTCAGGCTGCAATCTTAAGTAGGGATGAGTAAAACATAATAATAAAGAAAACATACACACACAAATAAAGAAGAAGAAGGAAAAAAAAAAGCAGGGAAGAGTATTCTAAGCAGAGGGAATAGCATGTACAAAAGTCCAGAGGCCAGAGAGCAATGGGTAGCTGGGAAACTTATAAATATACTATAATTTATTTTGACCTTTATCTAGAATGTGATCCCAGGGATAAAAAGGTCATCCTGATGGGAGAGGAGAAGGGGACCAGCACAGCTAGCGCAGAGCCTTGTGTAGCACGTAAGAGGGTTTGGACTTTACCCTGAGGGGCAAACAGGGATCTCTGAGGGTTTTAAGGAGGGCCTCTGCATACCTCTCCAGCTCCTGTCACTTTTCTCTCTCTGTGTCACTGGTCATGCTCACTTTCTTTTGTTCCTACAAAGGCTAAGGTCATTCATTCTTTCCTTATGCCTCTTCCCTTATCACTATTTCTGCCTAGAATGTACTGTAAAGATTATTCCAGTTGTAATGTTCTAACTAGATTAGAGTATTGTGAGCCTAGAACCTGGGAGATGGAATAGAAGGCTGATGCAGTGGTCTAAGGGAGAGGAGATGGCATTTTAAACTGGGGAAGTGGCAGTGTAGATAGAGAAACATGGACAGATACCTGCAATATTTTAGGAAGTAGATTGAGTGTCCAGCAAGTGACTGACTTGGGCAGCAAGGATGATACCTCAAACCATTAACATGTAAATGGATGGAGCAGCAGCATAGGATGATACCTCAAACCATTAACATGCAAATGGATGGAGCAGCAACATAGTGTGATCTGATTTCCAGTGATAGACCTCATGATGTGTTTTGGGACCTCATTGCCCCAGTGGAACGTGAGCTCTGCCTGGATTTGCTCACCGAATTGTGAATAAAGCTTATCGACTGCAGCTGCATTAATGTAACCCATAGCCTTGTTTATGCCTAATCTTAACATTTATAATTATGTGCCTTGGGCTTTCTATAAACTAATACCTAATAACATGCTTACTTGTGAGTATAATGGAATAAATGAGACAAATATCAGAATAAATGACCAAGATGATCAAATAGTTCTTATTAAGAACCATTAAACACGTGGCTTGGGTTTCCATATACAAGGTCCCTTTAACAAACTTGGCTTCTGTGATATGCCTCGACTAGAGATGCTTAACTCACTGCATTTGTTTAAACTCTAAAATTCAGCCATTCCCTAGCCAGGCCCCCACTGAACATGAAACTCCTACTGCCTAGAGTTTTTCTGTTTACATTTGCTACTATAGAGATTTGGTTTGTTTCCGAAAGATGCATTTTAACATTGTGTGGTGAGCCACATTTGTTATATTTGAACCATGTGTGACGTAAGGGAGAAGGGTAACCACTTGGCTTAGAGGGGAAGGGTGACTCTTTGGGTTAGCAGAGGTACTTCCTGCCAATTTAAAATGAGCTGTTTAGATGTAGATAGTGGCAGAAATTAAAAGTGTGTGTGTGTACACACACACATATACACATGTATATTTTTATATGTCAAAAGACTAATGTGGATATGAAGCTTATTGAACTGGACCATGCTGTTTTTCAGCCTTAAACATAAAGGGAAAATGCTTTCTAAGAGTCTGTATTGCTCACTTTAGAATTGAAGAATGTGTAACTTAACCAACCTAGAAGTACTTCTAGGAAGAGGCCTCATTCACATCTTATTATATCTTCAGTTATATAAACTGTGAGGAGCCAAACAG
>NW_006430462.1:3390765-3416596 GCF_000325575.1 Pteropus alecto
AATAACACAGATAGAAAACTAAGGTCCAAAGAGGTTGATTTATCCACGGGCCACAAGAAATTAATTCCTTCATTCAAGAAACATGTATATAGTATGTATTATATAGGTGTATTAGTTAGCTATTTCTGTATAACAAATTACCTTAAAATGTAGTGACTTAAAACAACACATTTATTGTCTCACACTTTCTGTAGGTCAGGAAATTTTCAGATGGCTTTTCTGGGTTCTTCTGCTTCAAGGTCTCTCATGAGGCTGCAATCAAGGTATTTGACAGGGCTGGGGTTGCATCTGAAGGCTCCACTGGGGAAGGATCTACTTAAAGCATACATAGTTATTGGCAGGATTCAGTCTTTGCAGAAGTAGAAAGTCTTCGTTTCTTGCTGGCTCTTGGCTGAAGGCCATCCTCGGCTCCTTGCCACATGGCCTATCTAATATGGCATATTGCTTCATCAAAGTATATAAACCGAGAAGGCAACAGAGAGACCAAAGTCATAGTCTCTTGTAACCTAATCACAGAAGTGGCATCCCATCAACTTTGCCACATTCTGTTGGTCAAAAGCAAGTCATTAGTCCAACCCATACTCAGGGGGAGGGGATAATACAAGGGCATGACCACCAGGAGGTGGGGATCATTGAGGGCCATTTTTGAAAGCTGTCTACTACAGTTGGTACATATAATCATGTTTCTTTATTCTTGGATACATCTTTTTCTACTAGAGCAAACCATCTGATGATGTGATTGTAAAACACTAATATGTTCGCTGTGGTAGCTCTCCCCCCACCAAAAAAAAAAAAAAAAAAAAGTCTACATAATCCCTAGAATTTTTTAATATGTTTCCTTACCTGACATAAGGGACTTTGCAGGTATGATTAAGTTAAGGATTTTGAGATGGGGAGATTATCCTGAATTATCCAGGTAGGCCCAATATAATCACACAGGTCCTTATAACAGAGAGGCAGAGGATCAGAGTCAGAAAAGGTGATGTGATGCTGGAAGCAGAGAGAGGGAACGGGATGTGATGGTAAAAGTAGAGGCTGAACTGGTGCAGCCACAAGCCAAGGAAGAGGGCAGCTTCTAGGAGATGGAAAAAGCAAGGAGCAGAGACTCTCTCCTTGAGCCTCCAGGAGGCTGACACCTTGATTTTAGTCCCATAAGATACATTCAGTACTTCTGACCTCCTGAACTATAAGATAATGAATTTATGCTGTTTTAAGCCACTAGGCTTATAGTCATTTGTTCTAGCATCAATAGGAAACTAATATACTCACCAAAGCACCTTGGGGAAATCCACTTGTGGAGCTTTTTAGGGAGCAAAGGGAGGCACAGGTATAAGATGATGGGCTTCCAACAGTTTTTCCTATCCTCTAGTGACTGAAACAATTTACATATTGTAGCTTCTACTTTTAGGAATGTATTTGTAGTTCAATACTAAATTCTATCAACAGAGAACAGGTAAATTTCTTAGAGTTAGTTATATAGGCCTCACTCTTCAAAATAAAAATGTGGCATTTATCAGGGGACACTAAGGCTTCCATTTTTTAAAGCTTGTTACTTGTTATTTATTTGTGCCTTAGGAGTGGAAATATTGGCTGAAATGAAAGTACCTGGCATGAAACGCTTTTCCTTCTGGGTATTTCACAGCTAGATGTTGTGAAATTCTCTTGTTTTTCTTTTTTTCTCCAGTGCCTGGAAACCTCGGCTGCTATAAGGATCATGGAAACCCACCTCCTCTAACTGGCACCAGTAAAACATCTAACAAACTTACCATACAAACCTGCATCAGTTTTTGTCGGAGTCAGAGGTTCAAGGTAATGGCTCTGTAACTGTATATCTATAGGAAAAGATAAAGATGTAAATGCACTCTGCTGAGATAACTTTAAAAAAAGTGTAAAGCCATACAACTCTACTTTTCCGCCAAGGAGAAGTTGAAGGAAGAGTGGGGCTTGAGATTCAGGAGTGTGAGACAGCACTCTTGTCCAAAGACTGAAAGAAAAGAGGAAGAAAATCTCTAATATCTGCATCCCTATTTGACTTCTGACAGTTATGTATTTCCTTGTGCCTTTATATGTTATAAGCAGGGACATCTCTGGCTCCATGGGGGATCTGGGAATAAGTCAACGTAGTCGTTACTTCCTTGATACATTAAGGGACTCAGCCTGGACGCCAGTCCAAAATATTTTCTTTTCTTTCTATCCATTCCTCTAGCTGAAATTCATTCATTGGCTATCGAAGTTCAATAATGCTATTGTTTGTTATATCAAAAAAGAAAAAAGCTAACTTCGTTCTTTCCTTCCTCCCTTCCTCCCTCCTTCCCTTCCTTCCTTAATCATTCAGTCAAAAGGCCATTAATCATGCCCAAGCAAGGAGAATAGCTTGGCAGGGTTCAGGGCCTATGTGAGAAAGGTGAGTGAGCAAGGCAGTTGACCCAACATGATCAAGTGATTGGTTGCTTGCAAAGGATTGAACACCTAAGTAAATATATTGAGGATAACAATATTCAGGAGCCAAGTTTCTCACTGTTGGAGAAGGGAGCCAGGGAAAACTGGAATGAAACTTATAGAGTTAGACAGGGATTGAAGTTATTGGTATAATTCAAGGTTTTTGATATGTATAGATATAGAAATAAATATAAATATGAAGGGGTGTGTGCGTTTACATGTATCTCCCGTAGCTGTGTCCACTAAGAGGTCCCAGGAACAGTGACACACTGGTGATAGAGAACACACTTAGCACTGAGATATTGGTTTCTAAATACTGTTCTCCACTAAAAAGAACTAGGGCTTGTTGGAGAAAACTGCTAATTCTAGAGCTGGTTCTAAGAAAGAACAAGGTGATCCTGCAACATCTTGTACAAGAAAGTAAGGAATGATAGGGACTTGTCAAAAGGCACAGGAACCAGATTGAAGGGGCTCCCACTGGCCAAATCCAACATAACTTGAGCTTCAAAACTAATAATGATAGCAGTAAATATATCTCATTGAATAAAATAAGAATCCACAAAAACTGGAGCTCTTTATTAAAGAAAAAAGAAAATGAACCTCTATCCTTACATGACACCATAGACAAAAATTAACTC
Organism: Pteropus alecto; assembly: GCF_000325575.1. Lineage (NCBI taxonomy): Eukaryota > Metazoa > Chordata > Mammalia > Chiroptera > Pteropodidae > Pteropus > Pteropus alecto. Next base: position 3,393,843 of record NW_006430462.1, read on the forward strand.
TGAAAAAGCTGTGGTACTGGCATAAAGATGGACATATAGATCAATGAGATAGTATGTAGAGTCTAGAAAGTAACATATATATTCTTTAAGGTCAACTGATTTTTGACAAGGGTGCCATATCACTCAGTGGGGGAAAGAATAGTATTTTCAACAAATGGTTTTGGGACACCTGAATATCTACATGCAAAAGAATGAATTTGGACCACTACTTCATATCATATGTAAAAATTAACTAAAAATGTTTAAAGGATCTAAATGTAATAGCTAAAACTATAAAACTGTTAGAAAGAAGAATAGGTATAAATATACATGACCTTGGATTAGGCAATGGTTTTATAGTTATGATACCAAAAGCAGAAGCAATCAAAGGAAAAATAGATAAATTGGACTTCATCAAAATTTATATTTTTTGTGTGTCAGGGACACTATTAAGAAAGTGTAAAAGCAACTCAGAATGGAAGGAAATATTTTCAAATCTTATATCTGAATAAGGATCTAATGCATAGAATGTATAAAGAACTCTTACAATGTGACAATAAAAAGACGAACAACCCAACTAAAAAAATGAGCAAAGGATTCGAATAGACATTTCTCCATAGATATACAAATGGCCAATAAGTGGATGAAAAGATGCTCAATATCATTAGGGAAATGCAAATCAAAACTACAATGAGATACCACTTCACAATACATAACATATGATGGCTATAGTTTTTTTTTTAGAAAGAAAAAGGATAAAAACAAGTGTTAGCGAGGATGTGGAGAAATTGCAACCTTCATCCATTGCTGGTGGGAATGTTAAATGGCACAAATACTTTGGAAAACAGTCTTGACCGTTTCTGAAAATGTGAAATAATTACCTCATGACCCAGCATTTCCACTCCTAAGTATCTACCTGAGAGCGATATGTTCACGCAAAAATGTGTACACAGATGTTCATAGCCAAAAAATGGCAACAACCCAAATGTCCATCAAATGACGAATAAACAAAATATGATATATACATACAATGGAATATTATTCAGACACTAAAAAGAAATGAACTACAGGAATACTTTGGAGATATTATGGGTTCAATTACATACCACCTCAATAAAACAAATTGTCACGATAAAGTGAGACACAAAGTTTTTGGTTTCCCAGTATACATATAAGTTATGTTTACACCATACTGTAGTCTATTAAGTATGCAATGTACATACCTTAATTGAAAAATACTTTATTGCTAAAAAATGCTAACCATCATCTGAGCCTTCAGAAAGTTGTAATCTTTTTGTTGGCAGAGGATCTTGCCTCAATGTTGATGGCTGCTGACCGATCAGGGGAGTGGTTGCTAAAGGTTAGGGTGGCTGTGGCAATTTCTTAAAATAAGACAACAATGAAGTTTGTGCACTGATTGATTTTTTTCTTTCACAAACAGTTTCCCTATAGCATGCAAACTGTTCGATAGCATTTTACCCTCAGAACTTCTTTCAAAATTGGAGTCAGCCTTCTCAAATCCTGCTGCTGCTTTATCAACTAAGTTTATGTAATATTCTAAATCCTTTGTTGTCATTTCTACAATCTCACAGCATCTTCACTAGGAGTATATTCCATCTCAAGAAACTATATCTTTGCTCATCCATGAGAAAAACTCCTCACCTGTTAAAGTTTTATCATGAGATTGCAGTAATTTGGACACATCTTTAGGCTCCATTTCTAATTCTAGTTCTCTTGCTATTTCCACCATGTCTGTCGTTACTTCCTCCACTGAAGTCTTGTACCCTTCATAGTAATCCATGAGGGCTGGAATTGACTTCTTCCAAATTCCTGTTAATGTTGACATTTTTACCTCTTCCCATGAATCGCAAATGTTCTTAATGGCATCTAGAATGGTGAATGCATTCTAGAATGTTTTTAATCTACTTTGTTCAGACCTGTTAGAGGAATCACAATCTATGGCAGCCATAGCCTTACAAAACTGTATTTCTTAATAAGTCAAAATGAGTCCTTGATCCATGGGCTGTAGAATGGATGTTAGCAGGAACGAAAACAACATTAATCTCATTGTACATCTCTGTCATAGCCCCTGGGTGATTAGATGCATTGTCAATGAGCAGTATTATTTCCAAAGGAATCTTGTTTTCTGAGCAATAGGTCTCAACAGTGGGCTTCAATAAACCATGTTGTAAACAGATGTGCTGTCATCCCAGCTTTGTTGCTCCATTTATATTGCACAAACCGAGTAGGTTTAGCATAATTCTTAAGAGTCTTAGGATTTTTGGAATGATAAAAGAGCACTGGCTTCAACTTAAAGTCACTGGCAGCATTAGCCTCTAACAAAAGATTCAGCCTGTCCTTTGAAGCTTCGAAGCCAGGCATTGACTTTTCCTCTATAGCTATGAAAGTCCTAGATGGCATCTTCCAATATAAGGCTGTTTCATTTACATTGAAAATCTGTTGTTTAGTGTAGCCACCTTCGTTAATTATCTTAGCTAGATCTTCTAGATAATTTGTTGCAGCTTCTACATCAAAACTTGCTGCTTCACCTTGTATTTTTATGTTATAGAGACTGCTTCTTTCCTTAAACCTCATGAACCAGCTTCTGCTAGTTTTAAATTTTCTTCTGCAGCTTCCTCACCTCTCTCAGACTTCACAGAATTGGAGAGAGTTAGGGCCTTGTTGTGGATTAGGCTGCGGCCTAAAGGTATATTGTGGCTGGTGTGATCTTCTATTCAGACCACTAAAATTTTCTGTGTATCAGCAATAAGGCTGTTCCACTTTCTTATCATTTGTGTATTGACTGGAGTAGCACTTTTAATTTTCTTCAAGAGCTTTTCCTTGGCATTTACAACTTGGCTAACTGTTTGGCACAACAGGCCTAACTTTCAGCCTATCTCGATATTCAACATGCTTTCCTCACTAAGCTGAGTCTTTTCTAGCTTTTGATTTAAAGGGAGAGATGTGTGACTCTTCCTTTCACTTAAACACTTAGAGGCCATTGTGGGGTTATTAATTGGCCTAATTTCAATATTATTGTGTCTCAGAAAATAGGGAGGCCCAAGGCTGGTCATGGGAATAGTCAGAAGACACACAACTTTCATCGATTAAGTTCACTGTTTTATATGAGCATGGTTCATAGCACCCCAAAACAATTACAATAGTAACATCAAAGATCATTGATCATAGATCACTATAACAAATAAATAATAATGAAAATTTTGAAATATTCTGAGAATTACCAAAATGTGGTACATTGACATGAGATGAGCAAATGCTGTTGGTAAAATGGCGTCAATAGACTTGCTTGATGCAGGGTTGCCACAGACCTTCAATTTGTAAAACAGACAGTATTTATAAAGTGCAATAAAGTGAAGCACAATAAAACAAAGTATGCCTGTACTGATGCATGCTACAACATGGATTAACCTTGAAAACATTAGGCTAAATGAAAGAAGCCAGACACATTGGGCCACATATTTTATGATCTATTTATATGAAGTGTCAAGAATATTCAAATCCATAGAGACAGAAAGTAGGTTAGTGGTTGCCAGAGGGTGGGAGGTGGGAGGAATTGCAACTAACTGCTAATTGGTACAGGGTGTCTTTTCGGGGTGATGGAAGTGTTCTGGAATTAGATAATGGTGATTATTGCATAATATAGTGAATATACTAAGAACCACTGAAATACAGACTTTAAAAATGGTAAATTTTATATTATGTAAGTTATGTCAATTAAAAAAATTAAAATTATTAAACTCCTAGAAAAAATACAGAAAATGTTATGACATTCGGTTAGATAAAGATTTTTTTAAACAGGGCACAAAAAGTACAAACCATAAAAGAAAAAGTTGCTAAATCAGACTTATCAGAATTAAAAACTTACCTTTAAAAACCAAAGTTAAGAAAATGAAAAGGCAGGCCACATACTGGGAGAAAGTATTTTCCAAACATATCTGATATAGAATATATAAAGAATTCTTACAACTCAATAAGACAACTTAATTTAAAAATGGGCAAAACATTCGAAGAGACATTACACCAAAGAAGATATATAGATAACCAAAAGATACATGAAAAGATGTTCAACATCACTAGTTATTAGGAAAATGCAAATTAAAACCACGATGAGATACCTCTGTCTATTGACTAGAATGACTAAAGTTAAAAATTCTGAAAATACTAAGAATTGGTAAGAATGTGGAACAACTGGAATTCTCATAGACTGTTGATAGGAATGTAAAATGATGCAGATGCTTTGGAGAAAGGTCTTGAAGTTTCTTATAAAACTAAATATATACTTATCTTACAACTCAGCAATACCACAAGGGAAATGAAAACCTATGTTTACACAAAGACTATGCTTTAACAGTCATGGCCGCATTATTCATAATATCCCTAAACTGTAAATAACCCAAATACTCATTAACTGATCAACAGATAAACAAATTGTAGTATGTCTATAGTATGGAATACTACTTAGCAGTAGAAAGAAAAGACACAGTGAGACAAACTGATACACACAATAACATGGATAAATAGCCAAAACATTATACTAATTGAAAGAAGTTAAACACAGAAGACTACATACCGAACTCAAAAGATTTTAAGTCTAGCTGTAAAATGTAAAACTATAAAACTTTTAGAAGAAAACAGGAGAAAATCTTCATGCCCTGGATTTAGGCAAAAAGTTCTTAGGCATGACACCAAAAGCATGATCCAAAAAGAAAAAAGTGGTAAATTTTAATTTTGACTTCCAAAATTTAAAACTTTTGCTAAAAATACAAGAGAATAAAAAGAAAATATTTGCAAATCATGTTTGCAACAAAGTACTTTGTATCCAGAATCAGAATGCATTTTAAAAAAAAACAAAACTAAAAACTCAATAGTGAAAAATACCAACCCAATTGAAAAAATGGGCAAAATATTTTAACAGATACTGTACCAAAGAGTTTATATAGATGGCACATGAAAAGATAGTCAACATTATTAGCCATTAGGATAATGCAACTTAAACCCGCAATGAGATACCATTATATACCTATTAGTATGACTAAAATGAAATATGCTGAAAATAGCAAGTGCTGACAAGGATATGGAGCAACTGGGACCCTCATACATTGTTTTTGTGAATATAAAGTGGTACTGTCACTCTAGAAAACCATTTGGCAGTTTCTTATAAAGTTAAACACATTCTTATGATACAACCTAGCAATCCTATTTCTAGGTATTTACCCTAGAGAAATGTAGAATTATATTCACACAAAAATCCACACAAATGTTTATAGCAGCTCTATTCATAATCATGAAAAACTAGAAACAACCCAGTGGATTAACAAACAGTGGTACATCCATGCAATGGACTACTACTCAGCAATAAAAAGGAGTCAACTATTGATACGTGCACCAATTTGGATGAACCTCAGACATTATGCTGAGTAAAAGGAGCCAGTCTCCAAAGGTTACATACTATATGATTCCATTTATATAATGTCTTATTCTGTTTTTTTGGGCTGTTATAACAAAATTACCATAGACTAGATGGTTTAAACAACAAACATTCATTTCTCACAAGTTCTGGAGGCTGAGAAGTCCAAAGTCAAGGTTTTGGCAGGTTTGGCATCTGATGAAGGCTTATTTTCTGGTTCATAGGCGGCTTTGCGCACAAGACCCAATCACTTCCCAAAGGCCCCACTTCCAAATACCATCATACTGGGAATTAACTTTCAACATATGAATTGAGGCGAGGACATGGACATTCCGTCTATAACATATGATATTTTTGAAATGGCAGTATAGTAATGGAAAACTAATTAGGAAGGGAAACTATCAAGTGATATCATGAGAAAGATTATTGAGATGATGCACCCCTTTCTGTATCCTGATTGTAGTGGTGATTGCACAAATCTGTGCGTGGGTTAAAATTTATAGAACTATACACTAGATAAATAGTTTTACTATATAGTAATATAAAAAATAAAAATTTTAATAGGACCTATAATGAATTTGCTGGGAGGACTTACTACCCGATAAGGACTTACTACCCGAAAAGGCACTTACTACCCGATACATAGTAAACATTCAATAAAATGTTTAACTGTTATTATTATTAATGTTTTAAGTTTATGGGATTCCTATCTCCCACCCCCATTAAAACTTACTTAAATACATTGGAAATGCAGACATTTAAAAGGGATGCTCACTGAAGGGGAAACGCAGTAGTGGTGCACAGTTGCTGATCAATGTGTAATGAAGTGTTATGGGACAAGGGAGAGGTCCAAGGGGAAGCATGGGCTGAGAAGATGAGGCTAGTTGCTTGCTGGGGGCTGACCTTGCCAGACTCCTTCAGGTCATTTGATACCACTGATTGATGCTTGATACTCATCAAGTGCTGCTTCTCTGTTGTGACAGTTTGCTGGGATGGAGTCAGGCTATGCTTGCTTTTGTGGAAACAATCCTGATTACTGGAAGTACGGGGAGGCAGCCAGTACTGAGTGCAACAGCGTCTGCTTCGGGGATCACACCCAGCCCTGTGGTGGCGATGGCAGGATCATCCTCTTTGACAGTGAGTATGCCCTGTTCCGATTACTGTTGAAAACACAGGAACCTTTGGGCCAGGGGAACAAGCTTGCCTCCCTTTCCTTCCTTCCATTTATTCATTCATTTACTTGGCACTACTTACTAAGCACCTACTGCAGGTCAGGCACTGACCAGACCCTGGGGATACAGCTCTGAAGAAGAAGTCTCAGCCCCTGCCCTCTGGAAGGGAGAACATTCATTTAACAAGTAATTAATTATAGCTGTGCCACATGCTTTGAAGAGACACAGCCTATTGTAAGATACATAGCCAACCTAGAAAAGATGACCTTTCCAATTTGATGTAGACACTAACATAACTGTTCAGCATCAGCTTTAAGATCCTCTTGTTTTAATGTAATTTCCAAGCCCTTTTAGTGTTTTCTTAGGCACTTGGGATTTATATCTTATTGTGATGCAGCTGAGAAGAGAACATAAGTTGTCTTCCAGGCCCGGTACTGAGTGTGCCTGACCCATCTCCTCTCTGACCTGCTGCGCTTGTGAGATGCTGGCTAGAGGCAGAGTGTGTTCTGAATAGGTTATGGATCTGGGGCCTTGACCTCTCCAACACCTTCTTCTAACCTCTGGGACACCTGATCTCTCGTCATAATCCACCCGCATCCACTCAGTGGTAGTGAGACTTTGTGAGAGACATAGTACCAGTATCTGGTATCATAGTACCAGGTTTTAAGATGGTAGAAAGAAAATAGTCACAAACAAGGCAGACAAAAGGAAAGGTTGTGATTACTAAGATACACTATGGAGTTTGTAATGGCTTTGTTATACTCTTTACATCTCGACTAGGCAGAGTGGCTCAGTTTTAAGCAAAAATGTCATATAATGTATTAGTTTCCTAGGGCTACTATACCAAATTATCACTAACTGGGTGGATTATAAGAACACAAATGTTTTATCTATTAGTTTGATAGTCTAGAAGCCTAAAATCAAGGTGTTGTCAAGGCCAGGTTCCCGCTCAAAGCACGAAGAAAGAATCCTTTGCCTCTTCCTAGTTTCTGATCATTGCCAGTAATCCTTGGCATTCCTTGGCTTGAGCTGTATCATTTCGATCTCTGCCTCCCTCTTCACATGGCTGCCTTCTCTCTGTATGTGTCTATGCCTCTGTGTCTCTCTGTATCCCTCTATAAGGACACTAGTCATTGAACTTAGGGCCCACCCCGATTGAGTATGGCCTCATTTAATTTGATCACATCTGTACAGACCATATTTCCAAATAAGTTCACATTCATAGATACCAGGCATTAGGACTTGACATATCTTTTTGGAGGATACAATTCAACCACGACATTTGGTGACTGTAAAACCCAGCCCAAGTTTATAACTGAGCCTGTCACAGGTTATAGCTTAGACATTGCCTAAAGTGTGTCAGTTTTTTGCAGGAAGGACAGGGGAAGGATTGGCAGGCAGAACTCACAAAATTAATTGTTGGCCTTTTTAGTTAAGTGCGCCCATTGGAGACTGCCAGTGGCTTCCTCCACATCATGTTATAGAAGGCAAATGCTCAGTTTTAGTACCTCTATTAAAGCTAAATACTGAACCTTGGCTAACATTTAAGGAAGAATAGTTAGCAAATAACATGCATTGTACATTTTTAACCTTTCATTTCCAGAGTTATTATAAAGTCCTCTGCCGTGATAACCCAGGAGAGGATGTTTGCTAAGCTTACAAATACTCTTAAGTGAAAAAAGAAAGGAAATAAACATTAAGTACCTAATATGTATTAAGGCTTTATATAAATTATCACATTAGATCCTCCCAGTTGCCATCTGAGGAAGGAATTATTATCACTGATTTTACGGAAGAGAGTCCTAGGATGTGGAGAAGACGAATAATTTGCTGAGCCTCATATGCTGCCAACAAGCCGTATGTGGGAGTAGCCAGTAAACAGAAGCAGGGTGTGTGGGTTTACTACCTATTTTTCTGCTTTAAACAGAATATTATGTTAATTTTTTAAAGCGGAAAATAAGTGTTGGTGAAGATGTGGAGATGTTGGAACACTCATACATCGCTGGTGGAAATGTTAAATGGTGCAGCTGCTTTGGGAAACAGTCTGGCAGTTTCTCAAAACATAAAACAGGCTTACCTGTGACCCAGCAATTCCACTCTTCAGTGTATCCCCATGAGAGTTGTAAACATATGTTCACACAAAAACTCGTACACGAAAGTTCATAGCAGCATTATTCATAATAGCCCAAAGTGGCAACAACCCAAATGTCCATCAACTGATGAATGGATAAACAAAATACAGTAGAGGCATACCTCATTTTGTTGTACTTCACTTTATCGTAATTTTTGTTGTACTTCTCAAATATCACAATTTTTGCAATTGAAGGTAAGACTCTTTACCAGCAAAAAGATTATGGCTTGCTGAAGGTTCAGATGGATAGTTACCATTTTTTAGCAATAAAGTATTTTTTAATTAAGGTGCATACATTTTTAGACATAATGCTATTGTATACTTAATTGACTATAGTATAGTGTAAACATAGCTTTTTCGTGTGATTCACTTTATTGTGATATTCACTTTGTTGCAGTGACCTGGAACCAAACCCACAATATCTCTGAGGTATGCCTGTAGATTTATACAAGGGAATATTATTTAGCCACAAAAAAATGAAGTATTGACACATGCTACAACATGATGAGCCTTGAAATCATATGCTCAGTGAAAGAAACCAGATGCCAAAGGCCACGCATTTTATGATTCCATATATAGGAAATGTCCAGAATAGGCAAATCCATAGAAACAAAAAATAGATTGATGGTTGTCAAGGGCCGGGTGAGGGCAGAATGGGAAGTGACTGCTTAATGGATATGGGTTTTCTTTTGGGGGTGATGAAAAATTGGAATTAGAAAGTGGTGATGGTTATACAACATTGTGAATAATGCCACTGAACTGTACACTTTAAAATGGTTAAAATAGTGAATTTTACGTCAATAAAAAATAGAATATAATTTTTATATAACCATTTAGCACATTTTTATTAGATATCTGCTGTGTGGCAGATAAAATTATGTTTTATTTAGTACAATGCCTCTGTTGGAGCTATAAATGGAAATAATTTGGTTTAAATTCAATCATGTATAAAATATCATCTTTGGTGCTAAAAATATATCTAGGAGATAGTATTGGGCCTCACACCAAGGTGCATTAAAATGAATTTAAAACAATGAAAATAATTACTGTCTATTGAGTGCCTGCCAGGTGCTTTATTTTGTTATTTGATCCTTGAAACAGCCCTGTTGGTAAGAAAACTGTGCATCAAAAGATAGAATAATTTGTACAAGTAAATAAGTGCCAGAGCCAGGTTTCGAACCCAGGTTTGCCACATTTTTATTTTTTCTATTTTCAGCAGCTAGAATCTCTTTTATTAACAATAATAAAATAGATCATAATAACAGATCCAGTTTAATGCTTTAAAAGTATGTGAACAAAGTTTGTGCAGTTGTTCTGATTATTATTAAACTGACCCCTTCTGCAGCTCTCCAGAGGCCGCCCTCTCTGGTGTCCATTCACTCAAGGACTAAGGTTTGCATTCTAAGAGGGTGCCTACTCCAGTCTTCAGAGGCCCTGATAAAGTGTTGATTGGCGGGGGCCCCTGACGATAGCTAACGCTGTTAGCTCATACCCTACAGCTCTGCAGAGAAAGGTACAAGATGCAACACTGTAAAAATAATTTCTAAAGTTTCATCTACTAGAGAATGAAATAGTTTAAAGAGCTTGAGTACTGCCTCATGGAAATCCTTATGATCCATTGCATAAGGCTGAGCATTTTGGAGATGTTGCCTGCAGACTGTCCCATAATTTGGAAGGACAAAGATGTCATTCGAAGGAAATTGAAGAAGTTAGATGGTGAGAAAGGGACCAGGTTATAGTCTCTGTGTCCCAGAACATCAAGCTCTGCTACCAGTGTGTCTTGAACCTGGGTCTCAGTCAGAATGTCAGTAAGATCCTCCTGTTCTCTGCTCGTTACAAAAGATCATTGCAGACTCCTCAGCTCAAGAGGCACTTAGGCTGCATTTGCACCTCAGGAGAGAGACTGGAGGCAGCTGGTGGAAGCTGTCTGCTCAGTCATCATTGGTGCATCAAGTAATTTGTCATAGGCTCTATGGTTGATTTTCCAGCAAGCTCTCTTGAACTTAGGGAGGTCTGTGTTCTATGTATAAACGCAGCACTGATGGAGGCTTCAGAGCCTCTACTGCCCCCAGAATTTAATTTATTGAATTAACAGAACCAAATAGAAGATCAGGTAGGCCGGAGTCAACATGAGATTACAGGCACTGCCCAAGCTGGCCTCATGGGCCTCCCTCAGCTTCTCAGCACTGAAGGGATAAGTGAATCATATGGATTGGGTCTTACTTTTAACATTAGTTAAGCACTTATAGTTGTGGGGCACTGTGCTCTTCACTTTCCATGTATTCTTTCCCTTAATCCTCAATACTGTTAATCAGGTACTGTTATCTTTATTTGCCATATGAGAAAATTGAGGCTTATGAAAATTCAGTATCTTGCCCAAAGACCCAGAAATAGTGATTCTGCCCTCATGGAACTTATATTTTAGTGGGAAGGAAAGAGATTAAAGATGAAAAGGATCGAGAGTCCAAGGATAGGATCTAACAACTGGGACTTCATTAGTAATTGGATTTCATTGGCTCCAAGATGCTATCAATTGTAAGATGTAGCATTATTTTACATACCACTAAGGGGAAAAAAAGGCCTCCAATTAAACAATGACATGCATTGATCGAGAGACACATCCCAGGTTTATGTTGCAGGCTAATCTCCCCTTCAAAAAATAAGATCTTGAAGATATTCCTAAGTTTCTAGTGTTCTACTATATCACTAAATTTTAATAAATCCATCATAGATGTCATGTGTTCTCAAAATTGCTGAATTGGACATGCTGTCAGTGTGGCACACATCTGGGAATCGAAAGTTCCAAGCTTTTTTTTTTCTTATTTTTAATCCAGATTACAAGTTAAATAATTATATTTATGTGTTATATACTCTTTTTCCTTTGCGAATGCTTATTTTCTGAAAAAGATTCAAATGAAGACTGTAATCATCAGTTTTAAAATTCGTGACAACAACCAGGCTGTCCATGCTTACCCTCAGTAATTCTTTTAAAAAAAAAAAAAATAAATTTATTTATTTAAATTAGTTTCAAGGATACAATCCATTGGGTAGACATCTATATCATTCATAAAATGATCCCCCCAATTGCTCCCTCCCTCCCCTGACCCTCCCTTAGCCATCATATTAATGATAACTGCATTCCCTGTGCTGTGCTCCCCATCCTCCTGCCCAACTATCAACTACTAATTCGTACTTCTTTAATCCTTCACCCCATTCTCCCAGCACCCCAACCCCCCTCCCCCAAAAGTTCCAAGTTTAAGGTCTGCCTTTGCTGTTGAAATAACAGTTTAACCTGGATACTTCTATTCTTTCCTAAAATAATAATAATAATAATAATAGAATAGCTATTTACCAGACCTTATACCTAAACATTTTACACAGATCAATGCATAATTCTTATAACTCCATGAGGGAAAAACTATTGTTATTTTCATTTTATAGACAAGGAGACTGAGGTACATGGAAGTATCTTGCTCAAATTCACAGTTAGTACCTGGTAAAGTCAAGATTAGAACCTAGGAATTCTTTTTTTTAATTTAGATTTATTGAGGTATAATTTACACACAGTAAAAATTACCCTTTTAGTTGTACAGTTTGGTAAGATTTGACAAACGTATATACACAATCAAGATATAGAACATTTTTATCACTTCAAAAGTTATCTTGTGCCTTTAGCAGTCAGTCCTCTCCTCTACCCCCAGCCCTTAGCAACCGCTGCTGATCTGTATTCTATCTGTATAGTTCTGTCTTTTGAGAATGTCACATAAATGGAATCATACAGTATTTAACCACTTCTGGCTTCTTTCACTTAGAATAATGCTTTTGAGATTCACCTATGTTTCAGTAGTTCCTTTTTATTACTAAGAAACATGCCTTTGTACAAATGTATCAGTTTGTTTATGTATTTACAGCTAACAAACATTGGTCTGTCTATGATAAAGGTGTTATAAAGCTACTAAAAACGTGTGTGTTTGTGTGAGCATGTTTTCATTTCCCTTGGGTAAATACCTAGGAGTTCCAGGATTTCTGAGTCTCATGTTAAGTGCATATTTAGCATTTATAAGAAACTGCTAACTTTTCCAAAGTGGCCATACCATTTTGCATTCTGACCAACAACATATGAGACTTCTAGTTGCTCCGCATCCTTGCCTGCATTCTTGTATTGTCTGTTTTTTCCGTGTTAGCCGTTTTAGTAGGTGTGTAATAGTAACTCATTGTGGTTTTAATTTGCATTTCCATAATTACTAATGGTGTTGAACATCTTTTCATGTTCTTATTTGCCTCCTGGTATCATACTCTTTTAGCTTAAAGAGGTTCCTTCAGCATTTTCTCTAATGCAGGTCTCTCAGCTTTCATTTGGGAAAGCTTTAATTCACCTTCATTTTTGAAAAATATTTTTGTTGCATATTGAATTTTATGCTGACAGTTTTCTTTCGGTACTTCAAAACTATTGTTTCTTTGTCTTGTGCCTTGTATAATTTCTAGGGATGTGCGCTCTATTTTTGTTCCCCTATATGTAACCTTTTCCTTTCTTCTGCTTGCTTTTGGGATTTTATCTTTGCTTTTGGTTTTCAACATTTAACTATGACATGTCTAGGTATGTTTTCTTTGTTGTTTTTTTTTATTTTTGCTTTTTAACTTATTTGCTTGGGGTTTGCTGAGATTCTTAGATTACTTTTCATTGACTTTGGAGCATTCTTAGCCATTTTCTCTTCAAATATTTCTTCTGCCCTATTCTCCTTTTCTACTCTTTCTGGGACTCCAATTACTTATTGTTAGATCATTTGATGTCCCACGATTGTTGGATGCTCTCTTTTGCTCTTTTCACTTCTTTTTTTCTGTGTTTTATTTTGAATAATTTCTATGAACCTGTCTTCAAATGTTTTGATTCTCTCCTCAGCTTTGTGCAGTCTATTTATAAGCCCATCAAAGGAGTTCTTCATCTCTGATATTGTTTGTTTTACTTCTAGCATTTACATTTAACTCTTTTTTTCTAGTTTCCATATCGCTGCTGACATCTGTTCAAGCATGTTGTCCATCTTTTCTACTGGGTATTTTCTGTATTAATCATGTAGTCTCTGTCTGGTAGTTCTAATGTCTGGGTCATTATTGAATCTGGTTTTTTGGATTGGTTTATCTCTCCTTTTTAAAAATTGAGATGTAATTGGCATAGAACATTGTATTCATTTCAGGTTTACAACATAATGGTTTGAGATGTATGTGTATATACATATGTATATATTTACTAGATGTTTTATCTCTTGACAATGAATCTTTTTTTTTTTCCTTAATTATTTTCTTGCTTTTTTGTGTATGTTGAAATATTTTACTGACTTCCATACACGATGCATAGAAGATTGGTAGAGGCCGAGGTCAGTAGAGCTTACACCTGGAAATAGGCAGGCCTCCTTAGTGTGGGGATTGAGCCAAACTGTCAGTAGTGAGCTGGGTTTGGGTTTTCTTATTTCTGTCATTACCTTCATTGCACATCAGATTTCAGATTCCTCCAGTGATGAACTGCTGTTACCTTGTGCTTAATGTGGAGCCCGGGATGCCATTGTTTTTCGTTTTTTTGTTTTTTTTTTTTCCAGTGTTTCTGTTCCACCCTCAGCTTTGAGCAGTTTCTATATGCCTATGCCACAGAGAGGACCTTTTCCATCCCTCAGTGGCAGACTGCTGTTGCTTGTTACTTGGTCCTATGATCTTGGTGAGGTCAAAGGCAGTGGTGGTGGAAGGGGGATCTTAGTTCTCCTGCCCATACTCATTCTTAGACAAGACATGTTACTGGGCCTCAGGGGTGGGACCTCTTTAGCATCCCGGCACACCTCTTCCCGGCAGCCAAACACTGCCTTGCATCTGTGGTGGCTCTCAGGAAAGAGAGAGTTTCCTGCCCCTGCTTTACAATGGTTCAGGATCCTGGGGCTCAAGGCAACCAGGGGCTTATAGCTTTTGCTTCTGCTCTTTCCCCAGAAGCAGTAGATCTTTGTCTGGTTACTTTGGCAGGAAGAAGAGCTTTTCCTACTCTCTCTTCCCAGAGGCAAACAGGTTTTGCTTCTGCCCTGGCCATAGAAGCAAGAGGATTTGCTGCCCCTCTCCCAGCAGCTGAAGGCTTTGCTTCCTTTGCAAGGAGAGTCCAGGAAGTGGCAAGGTTTCGCACCTGTTTCCCAGCAACAGCTGATCACACCCATGCCACCAAGGGGGACTCTTTGGTCTGCTGCCCTACCTCAGTCACTCTGGTGGGCACTGGGCGGAAGCCTGCATAGAACTGCTTGCAAGTGAGTGCAGACTCCTGCTGTGTCTGGAGCTCCTGGTTATCCTAGACTGAGAGACTACCCCACATTCAGCTTTTTGGAATTTGGTAAAATTTTAGCTGCTTTCTTCTTACTTGCTACTATGGTGGCTACCTCTTCCTCTCATGCTCTGTCAAGGATAAAACACTTTTGTATGGCCTGACTCTCCTCAGAGGGGCTTCTTACTATTTAGAATTGAATTCCATTTGTCTTCTTCAATCCAGCTTTCTGAAGGGTCGAAGAAAAGTTTTGAGCTTTTTCTCACTGTTCGGATGGAAGCAGCATTCTCTTACTGCTTTCTATGTCCTAAAGGGAAGTGGAACTCCCCTAAAGTCTGCTTTTTAAATCCCAGCCCTACACGCCCTCTCAAAGACTTTCATTTCTAGCACCTTGTTTATATACTTCACCACATAAGATATGGTGAAATAGTCGTATCTCCTTCCCAGAACCCTCAGATCAAAAATAGGAGTTCAGAGGAATCAAATGTGCTAATACAGTGATCAGAATTGAGTGAGTCTCCACTATGCAGTCAGTTCTCATGTCAGTTTCCCTCTTGAAAAATGTGTGGACCACCATGTGAGCACTGCACCTCTAAGGTGTCAGGGATGCCCTTCTCTTTTTACTTTACCTCGTCGAGTACCTCCACAGCAAAGAGGTCCCAGAGTTTTCATGTGCTTTATGTCATCTGTCCTCACACATTCATGTGATACAGGAGCAGGTGGTGGTCTTTCCATCCTTAAAACTGAAAGAAGCAAAAGTCCTGGAAGTGAAGGATCACATGGCCCAGCTGGTCCCAAACCCAGACTCTCTGACTCCAGCCAGGCCCCCACCTAGGTCGCACCACTGTTCTATGTGCTAATTCTAAGGTCTCCTGGGCAAAAAAAAAAAAAAAAAAGCCTTCACAGTCATTCGTTCAGGGCTTAAGTGATTCATTTTGTGATTTGATCCTGAAACATAAGACAGTCTGGTTTTATAGGCCGAAAAAATGACATCTCAAACTGGATAACATTAGTTAAGAAGAGTTTTGTTTGTAACAGATTGGAAAGCGAGCCCTGTGGCTGAGCCCCAGGCTGAGTGTCCTTTTGTCTTCCACAGCTCTCATTGGTGCCTGCGGTGGGAATTATTCAGCCATGACTTCTGTGGTCTATTCCCCTGACTTTCCTGACACCTACGCCACAGGGAGGGTCTGCTACTGGACCATTCGGATTCCAGGAGCCTCCCATATCCACTTCAACTTCACCTTATTTGACATCAGGGATTCCGCAGACATGGTGGAGCTGCTGGACGGCTACACCCACCGCGTCCTGGTCCGTTTCAATGGAAGGAACCACCCACCTTTGTCATTTAACGTCTCTCTGGATTTTGTCATTCTGTATTTCTTCTCTGATCGCATCAATCAAGCCCAGGGATTCGCTGTCTTATACCAAGGTAAGACTCCCCTGTGTGTCCCGGGCTTTGGACAGTTCTTGCCGGGAGGTCCATGAGTCAGGAGCTTGCAGGTTTTCCCACCAACCTTTTCATAACTCGTATATGTGTCATGATACAGAAGAGAGCTGGAACCTGTCGATTTTGCTGTGTTAGGAATTCTAATCACAGTTTTCATGGGAGGATTAAAAGAACAAGTAAAAGGACGAGCTGAGATTGGTAGACTTGGAAGGCTCTAAAGAGGTCATTTGGTCCATCCTTCTGCCTCTCATCGTGATTTGGTTCATCCTCCTGCCTCTCAGGATCCCAGCCAATCCCAAAAGCCTGGTATCCCATCTTTCTTCAAGTCCTCCTAAGGCAGAGTCCCACTCTCTGCCCCTGTAATGTGGACACATGTGTTCTGGGCACATCTTTGTCAGCACATGAGAAAAACAGTGGGAATATAAGACCTAGGCTTTGTCTTGGATGTCAGAGGCCTTAAGAGTTTAGTCATCATGTGCTACGGGAAGTCAGAGGGAGGAGACCTCCCTGCAGGTGGGACAGTCTTGAAGAATAGGTAGGATTTGGGTCATTAGATAGCAAGGAAGAGGGTCTTCCAAGCAGGAGCAATAGCTGCAAAGGCACAAAGGTGGGAAAATGATAAAGCACGCTCAGATGTCCGTGAAGAGACCACTTAAATGACTGGAAGTTGACAGCTCATTCCTTCTGTCTCCTTCAGGTCCAGGGCCTGGCAGGTTCTGCTTTAAGGCCAGTGGGTCCAGTGGGGAGAATTGCATCCAGAATTGAATCAGAGAAAATAGCCTTTCTACATAACCAGTGCTATCTCCTCCATAGCTCTTCACTGTCTTTATCAGCTTTCCCCTACTTAATTCCTTTTTATCTTCCAGCCGTCAAGGAAGAACCGCCACAGGAGAGGCCCACTGCCAACCAGACACTGGCCGAGGTGATCACAGAGCAGGCCAACCTCAGCGTCAGTGCTGCCCGGTCCTCCAAAGTCCTCTACGTCATCACCACCAGCCCCAGCCACCCACCCCAGACCGTCCCAGGTAGCAGTTCCCAGACGTCATCAAAGGGGGTGGAAGCCACAGAGCTTGAAGGCAGCAGTGTTGGCAGTTACAGACACAGAGCACTCTCGGGTGTTTTCTCATTCCAAAGCTGGTTGGGGGTCCTGGCTCTGTGACTCTGTCTTGGCCTTTGGGGGATATTTTCTCATTAGCTTGATTCCTTAGTCCTTAGGAAAAAGTGCTCACCTGCATAGATTCAACATGTGTGCTTTTTGTACATTGCGATTAATCTGCTAATCTAGTGTTTTCTCACGTTGAGAATATCTTTCTAGAGCTCCAAGCTGTAGCTCCCTAAATTCATTGGCAATTTCAGCGTCATTCATTCATTCAGAAGATATTTAAGTGCTTTAATGGTGCCAGGTGCTGTTATAGGCACTGGACTATACAGTGAACCAAACAAAATCTGCCCTCCCATGGCTTACAAGTGAGAGGAGAAAGACAAGAAGCAAAATAAAATCGGCGATAAGAGCTGTGAAGAAAAGTCTTGCAGGAGAGGGATAGACAGTGGTCTACAGTCTGTGGTTTAAGCTGGCTAACTTGGTTGAGTACAAACCTCCATTCTTTCTTTTCTGCCAAGGCAGTTAGGGCCTTTATGAGCTGACAGAGCTGCAGAGTACCGTTAGCAATTACCTAGCCTAGTGCTTTTCAGACTGTTCCTTAAGTCTCCTGTGGGTTTCACCATAGAAGATCAGAGACAAGAGCCCCTGCAGTACTTGCTCTGTGTCATTTGTGTATCCCAGTAGGATTTCATAGGTCACATGTCTCATTCCTCAGAAAAGGAAACTGAGGCCCAAAGAGTTTATGTAGCTCATCTGTAGTTGCACAGTAGATCCAGTGGTAGAGACAGAATGTACACCACCCCTTTCAAATCTGAGTCCAGCATACTTTGGACTACACCACCGGCCTCTCTCCAAGATGGAGCTCTAGAGCCAGGCGAAGTGCACAGAAGGCCAGGACTCCATGCCTTCCTGGCTCTCAGCTAGGTTTGGTGGCTGCCCCCACCGCATGGTGCTCCTCAGCCAGACTTGCATCTCTGAGTGTTCACTCAGGGCTTCCAACAGACTTCCTTTTGAAAACTGAGCTCAGACAGGTCTGGTAAACCCTGGTTTTTGCCTTTACAGGATGGACAGTGTATGGCCTGGCAACTCTCCTCATCCTCACAGTCACAGCCATTGTAGCAAAGATACTTCTGCACGTCACATTCAAGTGAGTACAAGAGAGCTGCCCAGTTCCGGGAGGGGAAGCCTCAGGAGTCCTTTTCTACTATACTTCATTTTCTGGGTACAATTGTAATATCAAAACATGATTCCAAAGCCCTTAGTCCTAGGGAACATAAGGCAGTAGACATTCTTCATTCTCTGTAGAGTGAAATATACATGGACAAATCTCACTAAGATTTGAGGGATTGTGTTTGCTCCTGTGACCAAAGGATGCAATTTCAAGGAAGATTGAAACAGTCTGGGCATAAAAAGCAACAATTTCCATTTTTTTGCCTTGTGCCGGCCCCTTAAAGAGATCTTGACGCGAAAGCAAAGATTCCTAGGACAGCACCATGCATTTTGCCTGGTGCCTTCTAGAAGAAATTGGGAACCATTCTCAGGAAGAGAATTCTAACATTTTATTAATTATTGCTTAATAGTGATTTTAAGGTAATTATTTAAGAATCTCATGGCTTATTGAATCCTTCAATTCTGACCAATTTGGAAAAAAAAACGTTTTCTTCCTTTACTTTGTTGCTCAGGTTTAACAGTCCTGCCTTCCAGGAAAGGGGCAATTGTTCGTGCTGCCGAAGTGTGTGTGCTTATGGAGGGGAGTTCATTCTAATTTTTTCTGGACTCCTGCTCTGTCTTTCCTGTGGGTCTCAGTCCAGGCTCTCTTCCTTTCTTTTTTTCCTCAGTTTTATTGTGATATAATTGATATACAGGCTTTCTCCATTGCAAGGCCTTCCTGCACATTGGTGTCCAGTGAAAGCCACCTTTTTCCTGACCTTCTCACCAGCCCTCTGCCACAGATTCTTTTATACATTAAATGCTGCCGGCTCCTCCATTGCCCTGTGAAGGCTGCCCTCGGCCATACTGCGATCACCCGTAGGCCTCTCCACTCTGCACTTCACATTTTTCGGTGGAAATAATGTCATTATTGCTTACTGAGTGTACTAGGATGCTTGCTCACGCTCTCTCTCTCTCCCTCCCCGCCCCCCATATATATATATATATATTTTTTTCCTTTCTTTTTTTCTTTTTAAGTTGCAATTCACATGTTCTGGAAGCCTCTGAGGCACAGTCCTGTCCACGTGTCCTCTATAGTAGTAGGAGAGCAGGAGGCTTCCTACAGGGCCCAGCAGCTTACAGCACACTGAGATCCTAAATTACATGTGACTCCCATCTGACATTGGAGTCCGTGTACAACTTCCCTGCCAAGCAGCACTGGTGGTAAGGCAGGACCCACTGCAAGCAGAGTGGTTTTGCCTTTATCCCATTTTAACTAGGTGGGCTTCCACGTAAATGTCACTTGAAAAAAAACATTTGTTACCAAAAAAAATTTGAAAAGTCATAATCTCTGAAGAAGCCCTTTTCACGTTTGGATAGTTCTGCCAGTTACAAAGCTCCTCGTTATCCCGAGCTGGAATCCGCCCTGCTGCACTCCCACCTCACAGGACTCGTTTCGTCAGCACAATAGTCCTTCGGATCTCTAAAGGCAGCTCTTAGGTCTTTCCTGGGACCTCACCTCACTAAGCATCCCATTTCATAGGTACACATAACTCATGATACGGTAGGTTGTTTTTATGCTTTGTTCTACTATACTTGAAAAACTACGCTATTTTTATTTGACAGATCCCATCGCGTTCCTGCTTCAGGGGACCCTAGGGATTGTCGTCAACCAGGGACATCAGGGGAAATCTGGAGCATTTTTTATAAGCCTTCTACTTCAATTTCCATCTTTAAGAAGAAGTTGAAGGGTCAGAGTCAACAAGATGACCGTAATCCTCTTGTGAGTGACTAAAAGCTACCCCCTGTGCCCAGGACATGAGGTTCCTCTGAGCTCAAGGCCACAAGAGACCACCTCTCCCGTGGTTTCCTCTGACCATCTTTCCCCTGCCTCTCCGTCAGCCTCTTCAGGGGCACCACCTCTGGCCTGGGAACAGGTGCCCCGCTGCAGGGGCAGGCATAGCCTGGATTCGTCCTGCTTCATCAGCTGCACTTAGGAGAGAGACTCAAGTTTCCTACATCTGTCTCTCTCTCTGTGATCTAGGAAAGAGGATATCAAGACGGCGGGGCTGAGATGATAGAGTTGGTTGTGTCCCAGCACTGGGTTCAGGTACATTCTAGACGACGTCAGGTGGTGGGTAGGTGTAGTGTATATCAAGTCTTACTTCCTTCTTCTCTGTTTTGTCCACACACAGATCACTTTCTCCTGGTCTTTATGGTTTGTAACAGAGCCAGACAGGGATAATTCTGAGGTTCTCTTGAGGGTTGGCCTGGTCCTGTACTCCTGGACATTAGCACCCCCAAAGTCCTAAAGAGGGCCTATGACCTGTGCTGACTCTGGAGCTTTGCTCCCTGGATGCTGGATGAGGATGATCCCCTCCCAGCTGGGAGGGTCTGAGACTTGGGAATGGTGATCCCCATTCACGTCAAACCTGACACTTTCCACATACAGGCTTCTTTCTATGGCTTCTTTCCATAGCTTGGTAACCAGCAGAGCACGCTTGAGAAGCGGTCATATAAAATATCCATTCAGTTATACACGTAACCGATGTTACCGAAAGCTTTTATAGGTGCTCAGTGACTCCTTGTTGGATTGGATTTGTCTGGCCTTGTCCCCAGCTTGTGGTCCTGTGGAAACTGAGGCTGGCCTGTATCTCTTCTTGATTCTCTAAGCTGACTCTCAGTTCAGAACAGGGAATATAAATATCGTGGTGTAGCATTTAGGCAGCGTTATGTGAAACAGGGTGCCAGCAGTCTCTCCTATAGGTGTCCTTCATTTTTAAAGAAGATCAAGAACACCCCACAGCTTGTGTTCTCTGCAGCCCTCTCTGCGCCTTCTTATGACAAAAGAGTGGGGGTCAGAATGGCTTGGTAGGGGAAGAGAGGGCTCTTGTGGAGAGGGTTCTCGTCCCTGATCCCACACTACCCTGCCCCTCAGGTGGGAGGTGAATCTCGGAGATGGCGTGAGGAGTGAGAGGGAGGGTTTGGGAACAGGAGACCTGCAAGTGCAGTAGCCACTGGTTGTGAGAGTCATTGCCATCACCAGTTTGGAATTCCCCACCATCCACAAGCGGGCTTTGTCAAAAGCATCTGAGAAGAGCAGACTGTGCCCCTGAAGCCCAGGCCGAGCCTTTGGCAGAACATGACTCTCCCAAAGGCACTTGGGCCTGGGCCTTGCTGTGCCTCTGGCCTCACAGGTTCCCTCTTTGAGCACTTTTCTTCCCTCCCCCAAATCCCTAAGTCACTGCCACCCATGATCCTTCCTGGGGTTCTGCCATACTGGCAACCCGTCTGTAACTGGCCATTCCCCAAAAGACAGGGCTATGTGGGGCCAGCTAGGAGGTGTCTACAGGGAGAGGTGACATTCAGCTACAGGAGAGATGCTAGGAGCTGGCAGGCAGAGGGGCATTCAGAGGAGGGATATGGGGCAGTGTCTCCATAAAAGGCGCTGCCGTAGGCACCATGTGAGGCCTGCCACAGGCATGGAGCTGCTTGGTGCTGTCCTCACTCTTTGATCTGGAAAGGGTGATTACCCTGGAGCAGCTGTCCACAGGCCCCTGGGTCTGCAGACAGAGGTCTGTCCCATATAATGACCACTGGAAATACACCGACACGTGCAGTCTCCCCTCCAAGCTATTCCTGGCGTTTGCAGAATCTCCTCTTGAACACAAGTGTCAGGTGTGTACACTCACAGAGGGCCTTGTGCTGTGAATAGATCCATCTGCAGCACAAAGGGAATGTGGAATTTGGCGAAGGGTCCACCCAGCCAAGGGGCAGTCGTTCAGCTGCCTGGGGCTTACTCTGGTCACTGGCCTTTGGGTTATCCTGTGGGCCCACCCACCAGCCTTGCTTACCTCACACCTCTGGTCCCAGGGCCCAAGCCCCAAGCCACTGTGCTGTCTGAGCTGCAGCTGCATCAGCCGTTTCTCAGAAATCCTGGAAATGCTGGTGGCACCATAGTGCTCTCCTTCTGGCTGGTCCTGGAACTGCCTGGTGCCGCCAGGATCAACTTGCTGTCCAGGGAGGGACCACAGGAAACCCAAACCAGCCTCAGGAC
>NW_006430462.1:3416770-3445133 GCF_000325575.1 Pteropus alecto
GGGAAGATGGCCATAGATTGTCCTAGGCCACACCTCCATAAACTCCTTGGCCACAGTCTGCCCATGGCCTTGGTTGGAACCTGTCAGCAGTACCCCACAGGGGGTCCCCTGTGTCTAATTAAAAACTCGAGAAATAAATTGTCCCAGAAGAGGTAAAGTGTGCTTCCAGGAGCATCAAAAGAGGAAGCACTTGATCTTTTAAGAAACTACTTTAGAAGAGAGAAAGTAGAAGTTGGAGGTGATTGGAAAAGGTGACCCCGAAAAAAGTACATTACAGATCACATAGTAGGAGACTGTGAAAGGGGAAGGGGGAGGGGCTCTAGGGACGACCATGAACTGCTGCTCTGAAAGCATCCTGTCCAGAGCCCCTGCCCTGGGGTGGCAGAGCGGAGGAGGCTGCAGGCGGGTGCCTCAGGATCTGTGTGCCCATCTCACCCCGTTCCCCGCTGGCACCCAGGTCCCACCTTCTCCGTGTGCGTCTCAACAGGAGGACCGTATTACTTCCCTTGGCGAATGCACCTTCTATTAGCCATGTTTCACGGTGTCCTTGGCCCCTGTAGAAGGCACTCAGTGTCCCCTCTTCTCCCCCACATGCCATTGCTTACAGAGCAGAGGAGTAAGAATGAACCCCATGTACCCTCCCCCGCATCCCTGTGTCAGAACAGAGCTGGGGCCTCTGTCTGAGTGTACGCAAGGTAACCTGATTGCTATAACTTCCGAAGTATGGGCTCTGGCTCAAGACTCCAGTCAGCCAGAAACCCACAAAGATCAAAGCACTAGTGAGTACAGCTGTCCTGGCCCTCAGGCCAAACCTGTGGGGCATAGCCCCACCCACACTCCACGTTGTCAGCCCAAGGCAAGAGTCGGCCTGACCCAGCTGAGGATCTGGCCAGGCCATCCCGACACCAGTGGGGCACACAGACCATCGCCAAGCCTCTGTGTGTCCTGGGTACTTAGTCCTCACAAGCACTTAGTGGATGGCCTCCGAGATCCTGTCTCCCCTGCCCAAGGAGGCCGTTCCAGGTCTTCCACAGAGCTAGGCCAGCTCCCCCTCCATAGCCCAGTCAGCTGGTACCCTCTTGGGTTTCGAATCTCCTATGCGGTGTTTGATGTCTGGTTTTGTTACTACCTTGGGAATTTTTAACCTTTTGATTATTTCCTCTGGTGTCTTTGTTTACCTTCCTCACTCTTCTACCTCCTGGCCAGGTCTCTCAGCTTAGCTGCCCTGGCATGGGGTGTTTCTCAAACCTTCCAGCCGCAGCTGCCTCTCCTCAGGCTGGCGGGCTCAAGGGTGACTGGGCCTCAGCCTCTGCCCACAGACCCCAGGGTGGGGCCCACCTCACAGGCCTTTGTCTTGCGGAGTTGAGCACACTCAACAAGACAAAAGTGGGGTGTGGAGGAAAGTTTGAGGCAAATCTACTGCTTCAGAAAGGATGTGTCTTCAGGAGCACATAGTGGGGGGGCTGCCGCCACAGGGTTCATGCAGCATCCAGACCTGCCCACATCCAGACTCACCTTCCCAAGGGATCTTGACTTTGGATGATAAGGCTTTATGTGTAAATATGCTCTTAATATGCAACTTTGAGAATAAAATAGAAACATCATGTATTTTAAAATATAAAATGAAGTGTGACGCACTGTATACAATTTAATATATATTTTTAGGATTTTGTTATTTAAGAAAATGGAATGTAATGGTACTTAACTTTTACAAAAGAGAGGAAAATGTTATTTTTACTGCCTGGAGAAAATAAATATTCTCATTGTTGTAGAAACAGCAATGGGCCCTGGCTTGTCGTTTTTATGGACACGCTCCCAGAGCCCTGGGAGGCGGAGGGCGTCGCGCGCTGGAAGACTGTGGGCTCCTAACTCTGTGTCAGTGCCAGGCCCCATCGTTTGCTCCGTTTTTCCTATTAGTGTCTCCAGATTTCCTCAGGTCCTATCACAGCTTTAACCCACAGTTGATCTTCAGCAAACGAGATCTGAAAGAGTTGGAATTCCAGATCAACACACCAAATGGTGGAGATAGGGGCAGTTCTTGAGGAGTGAGGGGCTCTGCCCTCAGAGACCTGGCTTTGAATTGACTTTGAGCTGGTCGGTCCACTTCTCAATCTATTTCCCCTCCTGTGAAATGTAATAGTATCTGTGCCTCAGAAGGTGATGACGATTAAGTAAGACAATGTGTCTAAAGCTTGCTCCGTGCCTGTCACTCTCCTGTTAGGTGCCATGCATACCATCATTTGCCAAGGAGGAAACTGAGGCTCAGAGAGGAGTGTGGAATAGTAGTTGAGAGCACAGCCTTGGAGTCAGCCTACGGGATTCAGCTCTCACTATTCATTCACCGTGAGGCCAGGAGTGTAAAACAGGGAGACTTTGAAGGGTTTCAGTGGAAGAGTGTCATCAGATTCCCAGTTTAGAAGTATTTTCTACTTGCATTAGGAAAAACAGATTGGGGTGGGGTAAGACTGAGGGTGAGGAGGCCAGTCATTTGGCGCATGGATACAAAGGTCCACGTGAGATTTGAGGGGGCCTGACTAGGCCCCCAAACCAGTGCTATGGAGGGAGGGGAAGACCTAGGTGAGAGGAAACTGGCCATACCCATAGGTCGGGCCAGGTGCTTAGGGTCAACTGCCTGGGCTCACACCCCAACCCCACCACGTACCATGTGACCTTGGGCAAAGTAGGCCCAGTGTGCCTACTTTCTCAT
Source organism: Pteropus alecto (assembly GCF_000325575.1). NCBI lineage: Eukaryota > Metazoa > Chordata > Mammalia > Chiroptera > Pteropodidae > Pteropus > Pteropus alecto. Next base: position 3,419,478 of record NW_006430462.1, read on the forward strand.
CTGTCAGGTGGGGGCAATTACAGTACCTGCATCATAGAGTTGTGATGAGTTATTTCCATAGTAGTATGGTTTTAATAAATGGTAGCTGTTCCTTGTTATTCTAGAATCGAGGTTGGCGGGGGTGGAGCGGGGAAAGAACAAGGACGTGTCTAGGATGGTGTCCAAGTATTCTGACTTGGGTGCCAGGGAGAGAGGGGCTCATTCTTTGAAACAAAAAACATAAAGTGCCAGGTGTGAGAGAAAACATACTGAGTTCCGTTTGGGCTGTCAAGTGACGTCCATGTGGGACATCAAGGCAGAGGTGTCCAGTGGGCTTTGGACAGGCATCCTAAGACCCATGGAGGGTCAAGCCTAAGGAGCACAGTCCATAGAAATATGGGCCCAAATGACATCCCCGGGGTGTGTCTGGGGCCATCCCGGACGACTGCTAAGGACAGTGTCTTGGGACACATTCAGGCAGATGAGCCTGGGCAGGATCTGGGTAGCGGGTAGGAGAGGGCCAGCCAAAGAACTTCTAACCTAACTGGTCCAGGCACACACACACTACTGGTTCCGTGAGCCCCAATTCCAAATTCTCAGGAGATGGTTTGCTGCAACCGATTAAGGCTAGAGGAAAGGGGGCACAGGCCAGTCCACCAAAAGAACATCACCACCACCTCAGACACAGACATGTTTCTCAGAGTGGTGCCTGGATCGCGTGCCTCAGAACTCCTGGTGTGCTTGTTCAAAACGCACATTCCTGGGCTCCACCCCAGACCTGCCAAATCGGAATCTCTGGAAAGCTTCCTGAATGACACCACGGCTCACTGAAGTTTGACAACCATTTTAATTTGAAAAGTTTGGTTGGTAGTCACCTTCTCTTCTGAAACTAATTGTCCACACAGAGTTGTGTCCATTCCAGCGGCTGCTTCCTTCACCGTCGGCAGTGTATCTGTTACTTGGCTGCAAAAGCTGTATTATTACTCCAGAGATTCACTGCAGGACAGAAAGGGGTGGGAGAAGAAAGGTGTGCAGCAGAACAGTTCTTCCAGATACAGCAGGTCCTCGGATGACATCGTTTCATTCAACATCGTTGTTTATAACACCGATCAGAAAAAAAATGCCTGGAGTTTGCACATTCACCCCATGTCTGCGTGGGTTTTCTTCAGGAACTCCACTTGCCTCCCGCATCCCAAAGATGTGCATGTGTGGTGAACTGGCGTGTCTACATTGTCCTAGTAGGAGAGTGTGGGGGGTGGGCGGGACAGGGAGAGAGAGAGAGAGAGCGTGAGTGAGAGCACTCTGTGATGGAATAGTGTCCTGTCCAAGGTGGAGACCCGCTTTGGGCCCTGAGCTAAAGGGAAAGGATGCTGCCACCTTCGACCCTGACCTGGGATAAGTGGCTTAGAAAATAATGTTCTTGTTTTTATTCATCTTTCTTAAATGTATGTATAACTCACAATTATTTCGATGTTTAATATTAGAAACGTTTTGGGTCCTTATTTAGAAGTTTGGCGCTGTTTTTGTGACCAGAAACGTGCCATAGGAACTTAACTCTTGTTTATATCAATTAGCCTAGGGGAAAATTGGTTTCGTGATACTTTGTTTCACTTAAAGTGACAGTTACCAAGAACCTTGCTGTAGTTCTCTGGAAGGCACCTTTCCTTGCCATGGAGTTTGTGCCCCTCTCTTTCCTGCTGTCTTCTCCCTAGCTGACCTTGGCCTGCGCCCGGAGCAGCCAGCTCTCCACTGCTGTGGCTGTTGTAATACAGTAGTACTGGAAAGGCCCTCTTCACTTGAGTGTTTGGCTTCTCTGAGTTTTCCTTCTGTCTTCCCCAGCTCTTTGCTTTCCCCTGAAGGGGAAATTTTTTTTTAATTTTTTAAAAATTTAAGTATAGTTGCTATACCCTATTACATTAGTTTCAGGTGTACGATGTAGTGATTCAACATTTATATACCTTGCCACGTGATCACCACACTAAGTCTAGTAACCATCTGTCACTGTGCAAAGTTATCACAATATTATTGACTATGTTCCCCTTCACCTTTTCCACACCCCCTCCCTTCTCTGTTTTAGAGTCTGTTTTTGTTTTGTCTTGTTTAGATTCCACAAATAAGTGAAGCCACATGTTATTTGTCTTTCTCTGTCTGACTGATTTCATTTAGCATAATACCCCCTAGGTCCATCCATGTTATCACAAATGGCAAGATTTCATTCTCTTTTATTGCTGAATAATATTCCACTATCTGTGGATAGATGGATGGATGGATGGATGGATGGATGGATGGATGGATGGATGGAAAGATAGATAGATAGAAATAGATAGATAGATAGATAGATAGATAGATAGATAGATAGATGATAGGAGATAGATAGGAGATAGAGATAGAGATAAATATCACATCTTCTTTACCCATTCACCTATCGATGGACACCTAGATTGCTTCCATATCTTGGCTATAATCCTGCAATGCACATAGGGGTGCATCTATTTTTTTTTTAATTAGTGTTTTTGTTTTCTTCAGACAAAAACTCAGAAGTAGAATTGCTGGGTTGTATGGTAAATCTATTTTTAGTTTTTCGAGGCGTCTCCAAACTTTTCCATAGCGGCTGCACCAATTTGCAATCGCACCAACAGTAGCCAGAGGTTCCATTTTCTCCACATTTTTGTCAACACATGTTATTCGTTGACTTTTTGATAATAGTCATTCTGACTGATGCGAGATAGCGTCTCATGGTGGTTTTTATTTGCATTTCCCCGATGATTAGTGAGCGACATTGGGCATCTTTTCATGTCTGTTGGCTATCTGTATGTCTTTGGAAAAATATCTCTTCATGTCCTCTGCCCATTTTTTGATTAAGTTTGACTTTTTTATTATTGAGTTGTATGAGTTCCTTATATATTTTGTATATCAACCCCTCATTGGATATATCATTTGCAAATATATTCTAAAGGAGAATATTTTTAATAGCTAGTGGAAAACAAATGGAGTGGCCTCACTGGCGAATTTCTTAGAGGTGGATTAGCCTGCAGCAGAAAAATAAATACCTCCAGAATGTGCAACTGTCCTGCCTAAAGCAGGCCCAGAAAGAGCCCCTCAAACTCTCTGCGTGAACTTTGAGGCTGCTGACCTTGACTTCATCTCCTTGTTCTTCCAAACCTGAGACATTCGGACAGTGTGAAGCCCGCCACCCGGGAGCCAGCACCAGGGCAGCATCAGCCTCGTTCTTTGTCAGGCAATCAAAGGCTCTTCTTCCTGTGGAGACGAAAAGGGCTGGACAAGGGTGACCTTGTCTCCAAGCTTGGAAGTCACATGATCATCTCCTCTCCCCACTGGGCTGTGCGTGCCTGAAACTGCAGACAGTCTCTGGGACTCCGAGAACTGGAGCGCTTTTGTTCCTCTGTGGCTGCGTCGGGTCCCTGTGGGGGATTGTTTTTGCTTGGCTGAAAGGGACACTTTGGGGATAGAATATTTGAACCTCAAGAAGCAGCAACATTTGCTTGTAGCTGGAAGTCTTTGTTTCTGGTCTCCAGCTGTTGTCTGGAGCCACCAGCCCCCTGCCGAATGGGACTACGCCCAGCAGCTGGGGGCACAGAGCATCAGGCCAGGCTGGCCGTGCACCAGCTTGTGTCCAGGAGGCCTGTCTCCAGGACAGCCCGGTGGCAAGAACGCCCTTGGCCCTCCCGATGGCGGTCGCTGGGCTCTAGAATGAACCTGCTAGCTGTGGATGACTGGGCTGGGGAACCAGACTCCACAGAGAAGCATTTTAGCAAGAAAATAGATCCAAGTTTGAGGTCCAGGCTAAATCCTCAGGGGAGAAAACAGAAAGATCCGAAACAGCCAAGGCTTTTACAACAGAAGTTTCAAATTTCACTTATTTCACTCTTAGGAACGTTTACCATTGTCCCTGTTCAAATGAGGCCACTGAGCCTTTAAAAACTTAATTGGAGGCTTGCTATTTTCACATTGATTGTATGAATAAATTTAATGAACTTGTCTTAGTTGCTGGTAAATCAAGAGCAATCAAGGGGTATTCAAACCTCATATTCAGCCAAATATGGGGCAGCTTTTTATAGGCCCTGGGATGAGCTGAGGGATGAGCTTTTGAATGTTCAGGGATGGTAACAATAATAATAATAATGATATAACAATAATGACAACAATAATAATAATAGCAGCTCCCATTTTTGTGGTACTTATGTGTGCAGAAACTGTGCTGAGCACCCAAAAGGCATTACTGAATTCATCCTTGGGACAACTCAGCCTGGGAACAGAGGCTCAGAGAAGAGGCCTAGCTCGTGGAGGGCATAACCAGGAATCAGCCCTTGGCCAGGGCTCCTTATTCCAGTTGCACTTCAGGCTCCTTCTCCCTGGGCAGGCAGGTGGGCTCTGAGGGAGGCCCCAGGCCCCCGAATATCTCACCATCACAGGACGTTGCCTCCAGACAGCCCAGGGAAAGTACAGCTCAATTCGCCTGGGGCAGGGAAGGCGGCAAACCTACACTTCTTTACCTATTTGAGAACACAAACCCCTTTGAGAATCAGATAAATGTTATCAAGCCTCTCCCTGCAAAAGACTCCACCTACAAAAATCTACATAGAAATCCTGGAGATTTAGAGACACCCCCCCCCTACACACACACACACCCCAAAACCCTTCCATGGACTTCAGGTTTCAAATCTCTCCATTAAGCCATAAGCATCAGTACCGGAAAAAAACTAGACCAAAAGAGGACAACGAGAAGAATATTAATAATAATAATAATAATAACTGTGGAAACATTTGACTCATCACTTACTAAAGTGCCAGGCACTTATTCCAGATATCGGCAAACGTTTTCTGTAAAGGGCTAAATAGTTACTATCTCACAACCTTTGCAAGCCATAGAGTTTCTGATCGCTGTCATAACGGCTCAACTCTGCCTACACTGGTCGGGGGTGCCAACCACTAGAACTACTGCCCATTCGCTGGGACCCTTCAGGATCCATCACTGCAAGTCCCAGAGCCATCTATCTGGGTGACTGTGAGGGGCCAGGAATTGGCAGTGGGAAGGGGGCACTGGGGCCCACAAGTAGGCAGCCACAGAGAACATGTAAACAAATGGTGAGTGGTATTGTGATAAAACTGAATTTATGAACACTAAAACTTGAATTTTATATCACTTTCACATGTCACCCACCAAACATTATACTTTTGATTTTTCCCCCAACGAATAAAACCTATAAAAACCATTCTTAGCTCGTGGGCTATACAAAAACAAGTAGCAAGCCCACAGGCCACAGTTGGCCACCCCCCACCCCCACCCCCACCCCACACGGTGCCAACCAGTTTCACACATCTTATTTAATGCTCACAGCAACTGTGGATTAAGCGTTATTATTATTCCCATTTGTCAGCTGAGGACACTGTGAGACTCAGAACGGTTAAATCACTCATCGAGGAAGCACAGGAATCAGGACTTGAACGCACCCCCAAACCTGTTTGCTAAAAAATAAGATTGGTGAGTCTAAATTGCGGAGACAGGGAAGAAAAAGGTGCTGGTGGAGCTGAAAGGGGGTCCTAATGCGTGGCAGCACTCTAGGCCCCGAGAGCATAAGGGAGGGTGAGGGAGAGGCTCTTAGCCTGAATGGCCTGCACTGCAGGGGAGGGCGGCTGGTTTCCTGAGCTGTTTCTCCAGACAGAGGCCCAGATCCAGGACAGCTGGTGGCCCTGACATTGTTTTGAATCTCCCAGGTTCTCTTAATTATAACCAATTTGCCACCCTCAGCAATTCCTTGTTCTCCTTTGCTAATACCCATGAGTTGGAACCATCAGCCAGACTCCCAGCCAAACATTCGGCTAAAATCACTTCCCTTTCCCATGTAGTGATCCCCAGTCTTTTAGAAACTTGCCTTTCTTCTCAGCCCTGTGAGGCTGGTTAGGCGGCCCTTTTGCATGCTGCCTTGCTTAGCTGGGCTTGCCATCCAAATCTCTTAGCAAAAGGGGAGACAGAATCTGCTTAACTTTCTCCAACTCCTCGCCTTCCTGGTTGACTCTCAGGCACAGGGAGATGGCCAACGGTGGTCTTTCTTCTTGGTGCACTTGGCCATTTCTCCATTCTCACCTTAATTATTTGCACCTTGGGTCCAAGGCTTTGAAATGAAATCTCTATGCCAGAAACACACTCCAGGCTGTACCTGTGTATTGTTTGGGGTGACAGGGCCTGGAAGCTGGGGCTGAGGAAGGTGGAAGCATGAGGGGTGGGAGAAGGAGGCCGTCTTGATGGCATACCCTGTATAGGTGACCTTGGATGAGCAACCTGACTTCACTTAGGAAGCCTTGATTCCTCATCAGAGGAGCATTGAGACTATCAGCTCTGGACTCATAAGGACCTGGGTTCAATGCAGGCTCTGCCATCACTAGTTCCCAGACTTCAGACAATTTATTTTACCTTTCTAATCTCTGTTTATCCATCTATAAAATAGGTATAACAGCAGTTTCTCATAGAGTAGTTGTGAAGATGAAATAATAAAGGTGAAGTGTTTAATTCTGTCACTGGCATTTTAATAATTTTTATCAGTAAACTAAGGGGATGATACTCCTAACCACAAAGGTCTGGAAAGGAGCCACCATGTCAGGGGCCTTTCTCATAGTCCTGACTCCGCATACGGGAGCTGAATCACACGGTTCTCAAACCAGACCTCGGATGCATCTTGCCATTGGGATTGAGAATCCACATAGTACACAAAGGATAGTTCTCTCCTTAGAAAAAAATTCCTGACTCGGTTCCTTTAAGTAGCTAGTTTCCCCCACTACATTCAATATGTGGTCCTATTTCATTAAAGTATCTACTGACCTTCACCTTCTGAGGGACATATCTATCAGGGGAAAATACCCTTCTCTACTGGCTTCCGGCCTGCGGTGGATTTATCTGTTGCTTCAGGTCAAGAACAAATAGAGAATTTGGATGTCCTCTTATTTGGGGCAAACAGGCAGGCTAAGCCACCAGGCCCAGTTGGCAGAGGGAAGGCAGCAAGGAGCTGCTTGACAGCCGGGCTCCCCCTCATCACAGCCGCTACACCCTGCCTCCTACACCCTGGCTTTCTCTGCAGGAGCCATCCTGGTGCGGCCTTGCTCACCAGCGCCGCCCAGTGGTAAGAGCGGAGAGCTGCTGAAGAAGGACGGCCCTGGACCTCTGACTCCAGGCAACGCTTCAGGCCCTAGGCCTGGTCATAACCTAGGACTCTCACCCTCACCATGACACCTAGGAGCTCTCCGATTTGCTTTATCTAGCTCTCTGTCAAAAGGTGAGTCCTCTAGGGTCTGATCTCACAGGACCCAACAACAGGAAGATCTTTATTTAAGAGCATCCTTTTTTCTACTTATAAAAGGAATTTATTCTATCAGTGTGGAGTGAAGATGCCCTACCCCAGTGTGCCCCACCCCACCGTGAATCACCCCCAGAGACACCTGTTGGTGCAGGGGGTCTCCCAGAAGCTTCTCCCTTAGGCCAGCAAGACACTTAGTCCTCAAACCAAAAGGTCCTTCTTTTTGTTAACTACAAAATAAACATCTCTGGGCCCCCTGGGCTACTTGCAGTGCAAATGTTTATGCCTTTGGAAAGAGAAAAAAGAAAGACTCTTGCAAGTTCTCCCCAAGCATATGGGTGCCAAGTCAGTAATTAACCCTCAGCAACTGGGGTGTCTGATCTTCCGCCAATGGGTCTACAGCAGGTTGGCAGGGTGGCTGGTGTGGACTTATGCTCTAACTTTGCATTTGATGGCTTCGAGGCCTTAGAATGCTCTCTGGAAAGGATGCCTGCTATATCTTTAAAACCCTGAATTAGGCACTAGGGGTCCACCCCCAGAAAGTCTCCAACTCCACAGCACCCACAATAGGTAAAGAGTTGTGAACATCCACAGCATTCAAACCACTCTGGGTGAGACCACGATGATGGGTGTGCACACAGCCAGGTGGAGCAGGCTCTGCCACAGAGCTCGTCGTATCAATGGTAATTAGTCATACCAATGGCGAACATATATTAAGTACCTAAAAACCAGGCTCCCTGCTACACCCTACACATTGTGTGTTATTTCATTTTGGTTCTTCAACTCCATGGGAGAGTATGGTTACATTCACATTTTACAAATGAAGAAATTGAGTCTCAGAGAAATAAAGTCAGCTGTTGGCATCATTTAATTCCAGCTCAGTAGAGTCTATTCTTCACACAGAACATCTCCCTTGCCTGAGGTCATCAAGCTGCTGAGTGGTGGCAAGATGGACTGAAACTCACTCAAGGCTTTACATCTTCAAAGTCACATCCACCCACCCCTGTCCATTTGTGACAGTTATCACCTTTCAGACTTCCAGAAGCAATGCCGAGCTGCTTCAAAAGAGCTGACCTGTGGGAGTTCAGTGTCAAGATCACCATCAGGTCTCCCTTTGGGTGTAGCCAGAGGGGGCGAGATGGGCAACTGTCAGCTGCCCATGGGTCCAGAATCCCATCATGAGAGGCTGGGGGATCTAAAAGGATCAGACTCCTCCATCTTTCCAATGCGGAAACTGAGGCCCAGAGGGCAGAATTCGTGCTCAAGGTCCTACCATGATTTTGCCTCCATAATCAGTGTGCTTTCCATGGCTGCTTAGAGTGCCCTAAAAATAAAACTGAAGCAGGTGGCAAAAACCAGACTGGGAAAATGGAGAGAAAGCTGATCTTCTTGGAGTATTCCCTGGGCTTTTCAGTCTGTAAGGAGGGCATTTTGCAGTTTCTAAGGGTGTCTCTTGATTATGCAAAGTCAGCTGTGGACTACTTCCATCTTTAGCTCTACCATCTTGTGGATTCAAGGCACCCTTAGTGTCACAAAAGGCAGGGGAAGCCTAATTGTGTATTCCCTTACTATTATTCACTTCCTCCACCTCCCATGGCATACCTAGTTGTGGGCTCACTAGGATGCAAGGACCTCTGGGAAATGTAGTCTTCCTGCAGGCAAGGAGGTGTGGGAAGTAAAATTGGTGAATCCACAGTATTGTTTCTGCCACACTATTTTTTCTTTAAGGCGAGGCAGCCCTTGGTTGACCTCACAGATTGCAAGGACCTTGTCAGCTTACAATCCTTTATTTTTTATTTTTTTACACCTACAGCACCTGGTCTTCCTAGGTAGTCTCCTATCCAAGTACTAACCAGCCCCAACCCTGCTTAGCTTCCGAGATCAGACAGGATCGAGCTTGTTCAGGGTGGCATGGCCGTAGACTCTGCCACACTATTCAAAAGTTCATAGTCAAATTATGTTAGGGGCTGAAACATCTCAAGATCAGAGGGAAGTCCAGTGTACATGTTGCTCAGCACATGGGAGGAGCAACAGAGGGTGAGGCTGGAGAAGTGGGCTGGTCCAGTGTGAGAAATGACAGTGAAAAGGTAGAAGGGGAAGAAGGCATTGATTTGCAATCAAGCTCCATGTGACTCAAGTCCCTGACATAAACTCAGCCATGGCAGGAGAGAGATGAGATCGTGCCAGAGTAAGAAGCAGAATCTTCTAGATGGATGTCAAAGGAAACCCAACAGCCCTGAACACATCAAGGGGAGGCAACACCAGCCAGGAATCCTGGCCAGCTTTCCAGAAAAGAAGAGGATAGAAAAGGGAGCTGGGAAATGAAAATAAAGAACAGAGGAGAGAAGCAAACACGAGGCACTGGGACATTCTAAGACAACTGGGTCTGGTGCTAGCAGGGCTCACTTCACATACGTGCTACCTCTGCAGTCACACAGGGCCCCATGTTCAAAAGGGCCCCATGCTTGGCTCTGTTGTCACCATCTTAAAATTCTTAATAATTTTCAAAGAAGGGAGCCCATGTTTTCATTTTACATTGGGCCCCACAAATTATGTAGCCAGCTCTATGTCCAGAGATATCAGCATTTGTTCCAGGTGACCCTGCCCCCAGGACGTGGGGTACTGATGACAGGGGCCACTTTTCCACCTGATGGGACAGCAAGGCAACAGGAAATGGATCTAGAGGAAGATGAGTATGGGTGGTCAGGAGTATCTTGCTTCTTCGTGGTCTTAGGTATAAATATTTAGGAGAAACAGATTTCAGATTCCACTTGCTTGGGGAGCCAGATTGGGAGGAAACAGGTGCTTACTGGTGAGAGATTTTTCAAAACAGAGAATGATGAGCTCTGGAAGAGGTGTGATGTCAAAGATGACAGTTGTGTAGATGAAATCCGGAGGCCCAGATGGGCAAATGGGGGCATTGGATTCAAGTGCGAGGGAGTGGGGTTCGGACTAGGTTCCTCCTAACCTTGGGAGTCTCTGCTTTCATATATGAAGAGACATTCAAAGAGGCCTGTATAGTTTTTTGTTTGTTTGTTTGTTTGTTTTAGGTGAGGCAACCCTTTGTTGACCTCACAGGTTGCAAGGACCTTGTCAGCTTATAGTCTCTATTTTTTTTCTTTTTTTTTTTTTTACTCCTACAGCACCTGGTCTTCCTAGGTGATCTCCCATCCAAGTAATAACCAGGCCCAACCATGCTTAGCTTCCGAGATCAGACAGGATCGGACTTGTTCAGGGTAGCATGGCCATAGACTTGCAAGTTTTTAAAAACAGTCCTGAGGTTGGAGACATTACAAAAGCAGAAAATAGATTAACTAGCCCAAAATGGAAATGGCTGTGGACATGATGGCGGGGATCCTCTTCAAGTAAAAAAGTTTATCTTTATTCCCCCTCCTCAGACAGACGCAATGAGCTCAGCACAGCCCGTCACAACTGTCTGACTCACTTGAGGCAGGTCACAACTCTCTTCCCTCACGTGAGCCCCACTTAGTTCTCTCATCAAAACAGCACACAGAAAGCCACAAACACCAGGGCAGAAGGAGGGACTTCCCACGGGAATTCAGCCCTGGTTGCAGTATATTTTATCACCTGGAAGAGCACATAAAGCTTTGTGTGGCTTGCTCAGGATCAGTGGTCACAGTCGTTTAATCCCAAAGAAAGACTTGTTACCTGGTGATGTCAAAGGATCCCAGGACCAGTGCAGGCTTTTCTGAGTGTCCCAGAACCAAGTTGCGCATTGACATCCTGGTGCTTATAGCTCATCCTGGTGCGTATATCTGACTAGGGGTAGACTGCCTGCCATGGTCACCTTCCCGGGAAATAAGGGAGCCAGGACCCAAACATACAGTGCCTGCGCCCCACCCGAGTGGGCACAAAATCCACTGTGGGTCTCTCTGTGGCCAGAGCTTTATTGGTAGGTCCAGTCACCATGTCAAGGCTTGGGACTTTCAGGAGGGTAGAAATTAGAACTTGGGCATCAGCCCAGCCCAGCCTAGCAGAGGGGACCTATCATGGGGGCAGCCAGGGAGGTCACAATGCAGACAGGCCCAGGGCAGAGATGACATTGAACCTTCCTCCTGGACCTCTCCTTGCCAGAGCCAGACGTTTGCCACAGGCCCTAGACAGACCATATGGAATGGCCTCAGCCTTCGCTATGACTGAGAAATATTCTTATAGCTTCTGAACAACCTCCAAACTTTTCTTCACTGCCTAAACTAACACATGGTTTCTCCATATTCTTTTTACCTAATTGACATTCATACAACTCCCCACCCAACAACAGCAGAAGGCGCATTTCTTTCAAGTACACATGGAACATTTACCAAGACAAACCATACTCTGAGCCATAAAAGAAATCTCAATTAACTTAAAAGGATAGAAGTGAGCTTTGCCTTAAGAAACTGGAAGAAGGAGAAGGAAGAGAAAGAGAAGGAGATTAATGAGATCTAAAGTAAGTCTAGGAAAGGCATAAAATCAGAGTGGAAATCAAATGAGAGAAAAACAAAAACAATAGATAAAAATCACTGATACCAAAGTTGGTCTCTGAGGTCAATAAAATTGGTTAACCCTTAGCCAGAACGATCAATAGAAAAAAACAAGGCTCTGTACAGAGGTGACATCACTATAGAGTCTACAAATATTTAAAGGACAAAAAAGAGGAATATTTCGAACAAGCTTATGTTAGTAAAATTAGTAATTTAGATGAAATGGGCAAATTTCTTAATAACATAATTTACTAAAGCTCATTCAAGAACCGAAAGACAACCTGAATACCCCTCTATCTATTAAAGACTTTGAATTTGTAGTTAAAAACCTTTCTACAAACAAAACTTCAGGCCTAAATGGCTTCACTGGACCTAGGAGTTCTACTAAACATTTAGGGAAGAAATAATACTAATTCTATACAAACTTCCAGAAAATTGAACAAGAAGAAACATATCCCAATTCACTCTATGAGGCCATTATTTCATTGGTACCAAAACAGACAACAGTATTACAAGAATTAAGACAAACAAAACAAACAAACCTATAATCCAATATCACTCATGAACATAGAAACAAAAATTCTGAGCAGAATTTTGGCAAATTGAATCCAATGACATAAAAAACTCTCAATTTTTGTTTATCTTTCAGTTTTGAAAAGTAGTTTTTGCTGAATGTAAGATTCTTGGCTGACTTATTTTCCCTTCCAGCACTTTGCCTTCTAGCCTCCATTGTTTCTGACAAGAAGTCAACGTTACTCCAATTAAGGTTCTCTTATATAGGATGAGTCATTTTTCTCCTGCTGCTTTCAATCATTTATCTTTGTCACTGGACATTTTTACTATGATGTGTTTGGGTGTGGATCTGTTCATATTTTTCCTCCTTGGAGTCCATTAAAGCTTCTTGGATACATAAATTAACATCTTCATCTAATTTGGGGAGTTTCCCTTTATTATTTCTTCAAATGCCTTTTCTTCTCCTTTCTCTCCACTCCTCTGGTGCTCTCTTATGCATGTGTTAGTGTGCTTAATGGTGTCTCACATTTCTCTAAGGCTCTTTTCATTTTTCTGCATTCTCTTCTCTCTCTCTTCTTCAGATTGCATAATCTCTATCAGTCTATCCTCAAGTTTGCTGATTCTTTCTAAGCCGAGATGAATGGGAGAGGCAGGGAATGGGCATGGCTCTAATGCCACAGACTCTTACTATTCTGAGATTAAGCAGATTTTCTTGAATGTTTCTTTGTTGCTTTATGCCCTTACAGAAATTTCCAGAGACTTTAAATGTGTTTTTATCCCAAATAATTTTTACCAGTTATAATTGTTTCTCTAGAGAGAGGGTCCACAGAGCTCTTCACTCCACTGTCCAGAAGCTATCTCCTAATACAGAAAATATAAAAAGAGTAATACATCACAACCAAGTGGGATTTAACATTGGAAAATCAGTGTGATTTTCTATATTAACAGACTTAAAAATAAAAACTGTAAAATCATTTAAGTAAATGCAGAAAAATATTCATTTCTGATAAGGCCTTTAAGCAAACTAGAAGAGAACTACCTTACCTAATAAAGGACATCTACCAAAAAACAAAAACACAAACAAAAAAATAAAAAACAAACAAACTTTTAAGACCATACAGATAACGTTATTTTTAATGGGGAAAGACTGAATTCTTTTCTCCTAAGATCATGAACAAGACAGGCCTGTCAATTCTCATCACTTCTATTCAGCATTATACTGGCAGTTCTAGCAAATATAATCAGGCAAGGAAAAGAAATAAAAGGCATCTTTATTTGAGAGAAAAAAGAAAAACTGCTTTTATTTGCAAATATCATTTGCATCTATGTTGAAAATCTGAAGAAATTTACAAAAAGGCTACTAGAACTAATAAGTAAGTATAATAAGGATGAAAAATACGAGATCACTATACAATACTCAATAGTATTATTAGCAACAAAAATGAAAAATTGAAAAAATTGAAAATTAAAAAAATTTAAATACTATTTACAATAGCATGAAATACTTAGGGATAAATACAACAGAAAGTGTGAAAATTATATGTAACATTGTTGTGAGAAATTTTAAAAGTCTAAATAAGTGGAGAGGTATACCATGTTCATGGATTGGAAGACTCAATATTGTCAAGATGTCTTTTCTCCCTTAATCAATCTATAGGTTCAACATAATCCTACTCAAAATCTCAGCAGGCTTTTTTGTAGAAATTGACAAACTGGTTCTAAAATTTATATGTAAATGCAAAGGACTTAGAATAGTCAAGTATTTAAGAATAGAGAACTTAAATACCTGACTTCAAGACTTATTGTAAAACTACAGCAATTAAGACAGTGTGATATTGGTGTAAAAATAGACAAGTAGTTTAATGGAATGGAATTAAGAGTTCAGAAATAGACCCACATATGTATATAGTCAATTAATTTTCAACAAAGGTACAAAGGCAGTTTTGTAGAGAAAAGGTAGTATTTTCAACAAATGCAGCCGAAACAATTATAGTATGCTGAACAGTTCCCCCATACCCCCAAAAAGATATGTCCACATCCTAATTCCTGGAACCTGCAAATGTTACTATATTTGGGAAAATGATCTTTGCAGGTGTAATTAACTTAAGGATCTAGGAGTGAGGTCATCCTGGATTATCTGGGTGGCCCCTAAATTCAACAAGTATTTTTATGAGAGACACACAAAAAGAAGGTGGTAAAGTCAGAGGTAGAGATGAGAGTGATGTGACCACAAGCCAAGGAATGCTACACAGCCACTAGAAGCTAAAAGACATGAGAAATGGATTTTCCCATAGAGTCCCTAGAGGGAACAAGGCCCTGCCAATACCTTGTTTCAGATTTTTGATCTCCAAAACTGTAATAAAATGAATTTTTGTTGTTTTAAGCCAAGTCTGTGGTAATTTCTTATGGTATCCTCAGGAAACGAATACAGATATCTATATGAAATATTTTTTTTAAAGAATTTTTATTCACACCTTATACTATATACAAAAATTAACTAAAAAATAGATTACAAACCCAAATGTAAACCTAAAACTATAAAATTTCTAAAAGAAAACATAGGGGAGAAAATCTTTGCAGCCTTATGTTAGACAAAGATTTAAAAAATATGACACCAAAACCCGATCCACAAATCATAAACTAGACTTCACCAAAATTAATAACATCTGCTCTTTGAAAGACAATGTTAAGAGCATGAGAAGACAAGTCACTATTGAAAGAAAAGATTTGTAAATCATGTATCTGATAAAAGACTTGTATCCAGAATACATAAAGAATGACCAAAACTCAACAATACAAAAACAACTCAATTTTTAAAAAAGGTAAACACTTTACCTAAAAACATGTATGGATGGCAAGTGAGTACATGAAAAGAAGCTCAAAATCATCAGTCATTAGGGGAATGCAAATTAAAACCACAGTGTGACCACTACACATCTATTAGAATAGCTAAAATTAATGACTAGCAATACCAAGTGTTGGTGAGGATGAAGAGCAATTGGGGCTCTCATAGACTGTTTTACAACCACTTTGGAAAACAGTTTGGCAGTTTCTTTAAAAGTTCACATGCACCTACCCTATGACCCAGCAATTCCAATCCTAGGTCTCTGCCCAAGAGAAATAAAAATGCATGTCCCCACAAAAACTTGTATGCAAATGTTCATAGCAGCTTTATTCATAGTACCCCCAAAATGGAAACCATCACCTATATCGTCAATAGGCAAATGAATAAACAACTGGTGGAATATACTTAGAAATAAAAGGGAATGAACTTTACACCAAAAAAACGAACAATCTAATTAAAAAATGGACAGAAGACATGAATAGAAATATTTCTCCAAAGAGGACATACAGGTGGCCAACAGACATATGAAAAGATGCTCAACATCACTAATCATCAGGGAAATGCAAATCAAAACAGCAATGAGATATCAGCTCACACCTATCAGAATGTTGATCAAAAAATCAAATAAGTGCTGGCAAGGATGTAAAGAAAAGGGAACCCTCATGCACTGTTGGTGGGATTGTAAATTGGTGCAACCACTATGGAGATTCCTCAAAAACTTAAAAATGGAGCTGCCATATGACCCAGCAATTCCACTTCTGGGAGTTTATCCAAAGAACACGAAAACCCTAATTTAAAAAGATACATGCGTCTCTGTTCATTGCAGGAATATTTACAATAACCAAGATATAGGAGCAATCTAAGTGTCCATCGATAGATGAATGAATAAAAAAGATGTGATGTGTGTGTGTGTGTGTGTGTATGTGTGTATGATGAAAAATTACTCAGCAATAAAAATGAATGAAATCTCGCCATCTGCAACAACATGGATGAACCTAGAGGGTATTATCCTACGTGAAATAAGTCAGAGAAAGACAAATACTATATGATTTCACTTATTTATGGAATCTAAAAAAGACCAAAACAAATGAATAAGCAAAACCAAACAGAAACAGATCCATAAATATAGAGAACAAACTGATGTTTGCCAAATGAGAAGGAAGTGGGGGAAATGAGTAAAATTTTTAAATTAATTATTGAATTAGGTAGTTATTTTTAAGAAGGAAAGAAAAATCTGGGCTCTCATTTAAAAAAAAAAGAAAGGTAATGAACTATTGATACACACAACAGTGGATGAATCTTAAAATAATTATGTAGATGAATCTTAAAATAATTATGAAGTCAGACCAAAAAAGAATACAGAGAGTTTGATTTCATTTATCTAAAATTCTAGAAAATGCAAATGATCTAGAGTTGCTGGGGTTGAGGGAGAGGCAGCGGGGAGAGATTGTGAAGGGCGCAAGAAAACTTTGCGAAAGAAGAGGCGGAGGCAAATAGGTTCCTTATCTTAATTTTGAAGATGGTTTCCAGTTGTCAAATATGTCAAATATGATCAAATTAGATGCTCTAAGTGTGTACAGTTTATTGTATGTCAATTATACCTCATTAAAACATTTAAAATAAATAATCCATAATATATGACATCATATAATATAAATTTTAAAATAAAGACTCTGCTGCACTGGGAGTTGGAGATCTTCTCCTCTGTCTTAAAAGTGGAGTCATGAGGCAAAACCAGGTCATCTGACCAAGAGCTTGTGCCCTTAACTGTCTCCTACCTCCCAATCTGTACCACGCATGGTCCTTTTTTGGGTCTGAGTTCAGATTCCCCTGGACATAGAACAGCATCCAGAGCACATGAGCTCATATAAAGCATTTATGATACTTCACTTTTGTCTGACTATTACGACGATGATCATTTTTTTTTCTCTTGTCCCATGTGCCTCAGTCACTGTAAGCTTCTTAAAAATAGCTCCTAGCTCCTATAACAGTATAGTCCTACCTCAGGACCTTTGCACAGGATGTCTCCTCTCTCAGAGCCACCAGTCTCTCTACGCTTCACCAGTTAATTCTCCCTCGTCCTTCAGCTTACAAAGATTTTCTTTGACCTCCACTACCCTCACCCCTGCCAAGCCCTGCCATCTAAATTAGATCTCTGTTTTTCTCTTTCATGTACTCCGCCTCATTCTTTCCCATCATTTCCTTATCACGATGTGCAGTTACAGTTTTTTGACTGTGGGTTTATCTACGGTCTGTCTTCACAGCTGGTCGTGCTTGCTGCTGCATTGCCAACACCAAACCTGAGCTTGGTCTCTGAGTGGGTACTCAGCAAACTTGTGCGGGACGAGTGAGGACATTCTCTATACAGTGTCCAGTATGCTTGGGCCACAGAGCCGGCATTGAATCTCCTGGGGATTCGAGTCTGCCACGTTCCACCCAGCAGGCAAAATTCAGAGCTGACATTAATTCAGACCCTATATACATGATTCTTACTGAGTAAGGCATCAAGACAATCTCACCCTTTGTCAGAACTGTGGGAGTCTTGCGCGTAGAGAAAAGCCAGTCTAAAATCAGTTGCTTTTTGAAACCATCAGCTCAAGAAATTAAGGATTCTGTCAGCGTGCCTTGAATTTCTGGGCCTAGCAATTAATTCCTTCTAGATTAAAGGATTGTTGTGTTTCTGATACATTATTATGCAGAATGGGCTCGCTGTGAATTTTAAAACTTTAACCAGGATCCTCATTAACTGGGACCTTTTATCTGTGTGCAACTTCTAGAAGAGGCCAGTGGCTAGAAAGTGAGCTGACACATCCAAAAAGGAAAAAAAAAAAAAATCCCAGGGGGTGTCCTAATGCACATTCAGTCCAGGCAGCTGTCCGCCCTCCTAATGGTAACTGAGCCATTTACTAGGCTGGACATTGTATATCACCCCACTAAATCCTCGCCCACCCAATCAGGTGGCCACAGTTATTATTATCTCTAGCTTATAGGTGAAAAGATTAGCTGGTGAAGAGAGGTGAATCGCCCTGCTCAGGCCAGTAGGTGGCCCACATCTACCTGACCTCCAGGCCCCATGCTTGGCCCTACCTTCCACTATGTCCCCTTTTCCCTGGATAACAAAGATCACTGTGCAGAAGGATGACCCCAAGGTCTTTCGAGTCCACCATTCATCCAAGAGCCATTCTGTCTCAGGGTGGGGTCCAGGCCACTTGCCTGCTGAGAGAGAGGCTCCTCTGGGCCCTGGGAGGCCATACAGCCGGAAGGAACAGTGGAAGTCCAGCCATGTGTGAGGCAGGGGCCAGGCCTCCATTCTATATCTGAGAACCTCAGGGTTCTCTCAGGCAGGTTCCAGCCAGTCTGCGTTTATGGCAGAAACTGAACTCAGATGTAACCCTGGAGGGGAGATTTCTGGGACCCCTATCAGATGTTAGCTGAGCCACCCCAAATTAGCCTGAGTCCCTCCAGCATTTCAGCCACTCCCTTGCTTTAGTTCACACAGGTTTATATACAAAACATTTGTGCACACAGCCATTTCCTCATCTCCCCCAACCCTGGGCAGGCTGGGGACCAGTGCCCCCAAGCCCAGTGTGGGTCCCTAGAACCCTGGGATCTTCTAGAAACTTTATAAATTCAAAGGGAAATGAGTCAGGAGCTCCAGCACCTCTAAGAAAATGTTCCCTCAAGCTCCCCAGGCAGGGTGGCAGGCTGACCAAGAGAAGAAGATACTGCGAGGGCTTCCTTCTCCCAGGCCCACAGCGGCCACTTGTCCCTCTGCTTGATCAGCAGAGTGGCTGGGAGCACTCCACAGCACAAAGCAGCTAATATATTTCTCGTTAAAAAAAAAAAAATCTAAAGAGAACCTGACACATGTACGACATGGATGAACCTCAGGACATTATGCTAAGTGAAACAAGCCAGTCACAAAAGGACAAATATTGCATGATTCCTCTTATATGAGGTAACCAGAGTGGTCATATTCATAGAAGCAGAAAGTGGAATGGGGAGTGCCAGGTGCTGGGAGGAGCGGGGAGTGGGGAGCTGGTGTTAAATGGGGACAGAGTTTCAGTTCTGCAAGATGAAATAGTTCTGGAGACGGATGGTGGTCATGGTTCACAGCGATGGTTCACAGTGAATGTGTTTAACGCCCCTGAACTGCACGCTTGATAATTGTTAAAATGGTAAATTTAACTTTATTTTTATGTATACTTTACCTCGATGTTTTTAGAAGGGTAAAAAAAAAATATGTGAAGTTTCTATTCATCGAGAATCCTATTATTTGTGTTATCCCGTTGAATCCTGGCAGCAACATTTAGAGGTAAATTCTACTATTGTCCTCATTTTATAGGTGAGGAAACCAAAAAGAGGGAGGTGGCATGAATAGCCTGAGGTCACCCAGCAATTAAGTGGCAGAGCCAGGGTTTGCCCAGGGCCTAACTGCAGGGCCTGCTGTCTCCCCATCCAGGGCTTGGTCACAAAGGGAGGCACCCCACCACCACCACCACCACCTCTTTCCAGAGTTCTGCTCAGATTTCCCTGCCAGGGGACAGCAAACAGGATCCAGATGGCTGTTCCCCTGCTGACCGGGATGGGGCCGAACTTGAAACCCCTCTGCTAGGATTTCCAAATGCATCCCAGACTTCTGTCCTGGAAGCGTCTGGTGCCCTCCTGCTGGGGCAGTGGAGGGGGGCAGACAGGCGGCCAAACCAGGCCACATGCCTGGACAGTGACTGCTGAGGGCCGGAGGGTTGTCACCAGCCCCCAGATATTTCCACGGGCCCTGGAAGGCCCCATTTCCTCACAGGGTGAGACTCATCTTATTCCTGCCCACATTAGCACTATGGGGTTGTCATAACAAAGTACCACAAATTGAGAGGCTTAAACAACAGAAATGTATTGTATCACAGTTTGGGAGGCTGGAAGTCTGAAGTCGAGGTGTTGGCTGGGTTGCTTCTTTCTGAGGGCAGTGAGGGACAATCAGTACCATTGTTTTCTCCTAACTTCTGGTGGCCTCAGGTGTCCCTTGGCTTGTAGATGGCCTTCTCCCTGTGTCTTCATATCGTCTTCGGCTATGCATTCGTTTCTTTGTTCAAATTTTCCCTTTCATAAGGACACCGTCATGTTGGATGAAGGCCCACCCTCATGACCTCATTTTAACTTGATCATCTGCAAAGACGATTTCTCAATAATGTCACATTCACAGATATCCAGGATTAGAATTTCAATATCTTTTGAGGGGACATAATTCAACCTATAACTCCATCCCATAACGCTATTATTCCTTTCAGCCTCCCAGGAGGCCAGTGGGGAAAGTGCTGAAGATCAGGGACATCTGCAAAGCGAAATGGTATTTCACATACTCTCCAAGGTTTTATGAATTTATAACCATCGTTGCCATGTACTGAATGCTTGCTGTGAGCCAGATAATAGGCATACACGCTCCTCAATCCTTAGCTGCAGGATGGCTGTTATCGTCACCTTTACAGGTTACTGACACAGTTTTCAGTTGGAGGAATGAGGCTCAAATGATCGCAGCTGGAGTAAAAGGCAATGCCTGGGAATTCCGGCAGGATAGGAGGTGTGTGGGAGGAGGTTTATTTCTACCTCCTAAAAATCTCCAGAATCTAGTGACCTCTTTCCATCCGTGTGGTGACCTCAGTATTGGTGTCCTGGGGCTGCTGTAACAAACTACCACAAACTGGGTGGCTTAAAACAACAGAAATTCACCCTCCCACACTTCTGGAGGCCAGAAGTCTGAAATCAAGATGTCAGCAGGACTGTGCTCCCTCTGAAGGCTCTAGAGGAAGATTAATCCTTCCTCACCTCCTGTAGCTGCTGGTGGCTCCAGGCGTTCCTTGCCTTGTGGCTGCATCACTCCAATCTTTGCCTTCATTTCTCTTCTGTTTTTCCTCTGGGTGTCTTTTATAAGAATACTTATCATTGGATTTAGAGCCCACCCAGGTAATCCAGGATGATCTCATCTCAAGGTCCTTAATTACATCTGTAAAGACTCTTTTTCCAAATAAGGACACATTGGTCGATTCTAGGACATGGATATATCTTTTGGGGATCACCATTCAACCCCTCCTACAAGCCTCCATCGTCCAAGTTGGGCCACTGCAACAACTACCTATCTCCTGGCCTCCAGCCCTTTTTAGCCAGAGGGATCTTTCAAAAGCAGAGACCAAATCTACATCCCTCCCTGTTTAAAGTCTCACAGTGGCTCCTAGGGCCTCAAGAAGCGGCCAGACTTGGCCCCCAAATCTCACACGGCCTGGTTCTGCTGACTTTCAGGCATTGGATCTCTCTGCTCCCCTCCCGCACCCTGTCCCCACTTTGTTGCTGCAGAGGTCCAGGCCTGCTGTTGCCTTCAGGCCTCCTCCATGCCTTTCCCGCTGTTTCCTCAACCTGGGACTCTTCTCCTGGGCTTCCCCTAGATGACTTTTGCTCATCCACCAAGTCACACAGTTTAGATGCCCTTTTCCTTCCCCTCCCTTGATAACCCAGCTGAGTTAGGGACCTGGGCTCTCACTGCCCCTTGGCTGTCACTGTCATGAGTTACCACAGTGGGTTATCATGTGGGTTCACCTGTCTTTGCTCTTTGGACTGGAAGCTCAGCCAGGACAGGGCCCACAGCACCCACATCCGCTGTTCAACACAGAGCAGTCACCACCCCCTACAGGGCACAGTTGGTGTCTTGCAGTATGTCGTGGCGGGCATGAAGGCTGAACCTTTCTTTCCACCTTCCGCCCCTGCCCATCTTCCTTCCTCAGAGTCTAGGGGAACACTTTTCTCATCTTTAAAATCTTAATTTGTTTGAATGTGTATGTTTTATGTATAACAGCTTTATTGAGATATCATTTACATACTATAAAATTCACCCATTTAAAGTGTACAAGTCAATGGTTTTTAATATATTCAGAGCTGTGCAACCATCACTACAACTAACTTAGAACATTCTCATCATCCCGAAAAGAAATCCTATACTTATTAGCAGTCACTTCCTATTTCCCTCCACCGAGCCCCCTCCCAGCCCTTAGCAACCACTAATCTGCTCTGTCTCTGTAGATCTTCCTATTCTGGACATTTCATATCAATGGATTCATGTAATATGTGTCCTTTTGTGATTGGTTTCTTTCACTTAACAATGTTTTCAAGATTCATCCACATTACAGCATGTGTCAGTACTTCATTCCTTTTTATGGCTAAATAATATTCCATTGTATGGATAGACCACATTTTATTTACCCATTCGTCAATTAATGGACATTAAGGTGTTTCCGTTTTTTGGCTATGATGAATAGTGCTGCTATGAACATTTACATGCAAGTGTTTGTGTGAATATATGTTTTTTTCACTTCCCTTGAGTATACACCGTGAAGTGGTAAATTTTTAAAAATTAAAAATAAGTTATATTTTAAGGTACAAATGTGATACATTAGAGATCACCCAAGTGACAATTTAAAAACGAGAAAATATAGACACACTCTTAATCCCCACAAAGATATCCGGTGTCTGGCCCTGCAGACGTCCCTTTGCTCGTGTTTACTTATGTAGAGTGTGAACGGGCAGCAGTCTATGTGGCAACTGTGACAACTGCCTACCCTTGCAGAAGACAGCCTGTGTCTGGCTCCCTCTGATCCCTTGTGTGACTATCAATAAAGAACCATTCAGTGAAGCTTAGAAATGAAACCAGCTTTGACTTCAAAGGACAAACAGCTAAGAGTTAGAGAAAGAAGGAGGATTTTCAGCTGCCTAGAGGTGAGAGAAAGGTTTTCAAGGGGCTGGAACCTCTCTTTTTTGGAAAAAATAAAAAATAAAACACTAAAAAGAAAGGAGACAAAACTCCAAACGAAAACCTGGGGAATCATTATATCAAGGTTAATGGATTACAAATGATTTCTTTAAAATTTTTTTTCGATGATACTATAATATCTTACTACTAAAAGGATTCTAAGAAGTCTTTGAGGGATTACTGATGAAAAAGAGTGATTTTATAAAACTCAGCAATTCTTAAGAAGAGTGCAGCCAAAAAGGCTTTCTGGCTTCTTTATAGTTTCTTCCAAGAACTGGCTGAGCGAGCCAGAGGCCAGGCAAGCAGATAGCTACAGACCTGAGCGAAGCTATGAACATATCGACTCCAAGAATGAGAGTTGATTATGAGTACACAGGAGAAAGCAGGTAAGAAACAGTATTCGAGTTTCCTCTTTTTAAAGCTATTGTGGGGAAAAAATAGAAAACCAATCATGACTGATAAGAAAAGCCATACTTTTGTGTTTGCTTTCTTAAGTCTCTTGCCTATCTATTCCCAAATTATATGTGCTTTATTACAAAAATAATTTTTATAAGTATCACTTCTTAAACAGTAATTAGTAATTCTAATATTTATGCTCAAGTGTTTTTAAAAGAGCCCCACTTATTCTAAAAAGTACTATTAAGTAGAAACACATAACTTGTCTACTCAAAAGCACAGTCTGGAGGTGGCTGCATGCTTGGCTCAGAAGCTGCCACCTTCTACTCATTCACCCTGGGCAGACATTGCTAACTGATCGCAGTACTCTTTTCCACCAATCTAAAGACTATCTCTGTATCCCTGTTTATTCTTCTCAAAAGGCAGCTTTTAGGAGTGGATCAGAGGGAGCCAAAAAATAAAAACAAAACAAAAAAAACCTCGTAGTGAAAACTAGACGCCACCTAGTGGCGAAGCTTCCTAATTGCAGGCAGAGTATCTAGAAAAGGAACGGGTTCCCTGAGCCCGCAAAGCCCGACGAAATGACACTAATGAACGATTCTGTCTAGTCTTTGGGTAAATACAAAAGCTATCCTAGGGAAGAGTTTTGAATTTCAACATGGATTTTCCTCTCTCTATCTCAAGGGATTGGCCGACAGAAACATTTTAGGCAACAATTAGAAAAGGGCCTTCAGGAAACCCCAGATCCTTCCCCAATATTCTATTTACCAAAGGCCAACCCTTTTGTCTGTCCCATGCCTCAGATCCCCAAGCTGCCCAGATTTCTCACTCTTCCAACTACACGTAACATGCTTTGGATTCGACATGGGTACTTTTTTTCTAAGCAGTATGTACCAGACACTGGGCAAGGAGCTCATGTAAATGGTCCTTATAACAACATGCCCTGAGACAAGTGCTGCTAATTCCCATTTTCCAGGCAAGAACACTGAGGCTCAGAGAAGGGAAGCAACTTGGCCAAGGTCACACAGTGGGGAAGACAGAGGCAGGATGGAAACCTCCTCCTGGCCAAGCTGGGGCTACAGACCCCACAATATTAGCCCCAGGCTGGGCCCCTTTCTTGCCGGAGAAGTCCAAGGCAGGTCAACTGTGCTCCTAGGAACATCCCACCAGGGCTGGGCACGAGCAGCCCAGATGACCCAATGAGCCCCTATCAGGAGGGAGATGGGCACAGTGCAGGGTCCCAGAGCCGATTCTGGACCTGGACTATCTTGGCCACCTGCTCCAGGGTTCTGCAGCCAGACTCTGAGTCCCATTCTGCTAGTGCTAGCTGTGAGGTTTAGCAATCTCCCTGGACTCTGTTTCCTGCATGGGCAGCTGTGATATGCATGCAGTCTGCAGTCGCAGAGATAAAGGTTCAGGGCCAACCCAGAAGGAAGCAGGTCAATGCTGGCCCCCTTCTCCCTGCCCCCCAGCCCCATCCCTCTCCATGTTCCTGGTTCAGAGGTACAGCTCCTGATCCAACCCTGGCACTTGTGGATTCTCTGCCTGCCCAGAGGTGGAAATCTGTGTAGAAACCTCATCCCAGCACCCAGAAGCCATCCCAGGTTGCAGGCAATAGCTACCAGAAGTGGAATTGTACGAGCTGCCTCTTTATATGTGCCCACACACATGTTTTTAATTCTTAGGGCAAAGAGTGACAATGATATGTGTACTTCTTGGTGTTAATTTTTTTCAAACCATGCAAAAGGATTCACAATGAAAATAAACAACCTCAGTCCCACAGTTTACCTTCCCAAAGGCAGCCAGTTACCAGTTTCTCGAGAATTCTTCTAGATACAATGAGTACATAATTCAAGTATTTATGGGTATGTATTTCTGTAATTTCCCCGCAAATGACAGCATCCTTTACACACAGCTGCACTTAGCTTTTTCACTTAACAACTGATCTTGGAAATTGTTCCATAACAAAACACTGTGATCTACCTCATCTTTATATATATATATTCCACGTACCACAAAAGTCATCCTTTAACATGTACAGTTCAGTGGTTTCTGGTATATTCAGAGTTGTGCAATCATCACCACTATGTAATTTTAGAACATTTTCATCACCCTAAAAAGAAATCCCGTACCCATTAGCAGTCACTCCCCATCCCCTCTCCCTAGCCTCTGGCCACCACTCATCTACTTTCTGTCTCCATGGATTTGCCTATTCTGGACATTTCATGTAAATACAATATGCGGTGTTCGTATTTGCCTTCTTTCACTCAGCATGTTTTCAAGGTTCATCAATGCTGCAGCATGTGTCAGTACTTTGTTACTTTTGGAGGCTGACTA
>NW_006430462.1:3445166-3446334 GCF_000325575.1 Pteropus alecto
ATAAGTTTCACTTCTTAAACAGTAATTAGTAATTCTAATATTTATGCTCAAGTGTTTTTAAAAGAGCCCCACTTATTCTAAAAAGTACTATTAAGTAGAAACACATAACTTGTCTACTCAAAAGCACAGTCTGGAGGTGGCTGCATGCTTGGCTCAGAAGCTGCCACCTTCTACTCATTCACCCTGGGCAGACATTGCTAACTGATCGCAGTACTCTTTTCCACCAATCTAAAGACTATCTCTGTATCCCTGTTTATTCTTCTCAAAAGGCAGCTTTTCGGAGTGGATCAGAGGGAGCCAAAAAATAAAAACAAAACAAAAAAAACCTCGTTTCTCTGTCAGTGAAAACTCAAGACGCCACCTAGTGGCGAAGCTTCCTAATTGCAGGCAGAGTATCTAGAAAAGGAACGGGTTCCCTGAGCCAGCAAAGCCCGACGAAATGACACTAATGAACGATTCTGTCTAGTCTTTGGGTAAATACAAAAGCTATCCTAGGGAAGAGTTTTGAATTTCAACATGGATTTTCCTCTCTCTATCTCAAGGGATTGGCCGACAGAAACATTTTAGGCAACAATTAGAAAAGGGCCTTCAGGAAACCCCAGATCCTTCCCCAATATTCTATTTACCAAAGGCCAACCCTTTTGTCTGTCCCATGCCTCAGATCCCCAAGCTGCCCAGATTTCTCACTCTTCCAACTACACGTAACATGCTTTGGATTCGACATGGGTACTTTTTTTCTAAGCAGTATGTACCAGACACTGGGCAAGGAGCTCATGTAAATGGTCCTTATAACAACATGCCCTGAGACAAGTGCTGCTAATTCCCATTTTCCAGGCAAGAACACTGAGGCTCAGAGAAGGGAAGCAACTTGGCCAAGGGAAAGATGTTTCCAGGGTCTGTCCTTCATTCAAAGGAAGGGTGAGCGGGTCAGGCCACATTTGGTTCTCAACCTGAGAGCAGCAGGGAGACTAAAGGTTTGGTTTCTAGGGTTACTTGGCTCCATTTACCTTTGGGAAGATCCTGAAGAACTGGAAGGATCAGAGAGGAGGTGAGAGGCCACCAAGGAAACCAAGGCTACATTCCATGAGGGCGTGGAGGCTGGATGGGGTGGAACCAAGGAATGGGCAGATGGTGAGCATCCAGGCTCAGCCCTGCAGGGGTGGAGGGA
>NW_006430462.1:3446978-3453669 GCF_000325575.1 Pteropus alecto
TTATCAGAATAGGCTACATAATGAAATTTTATCCTTGTGGAAAGCACAATACAAAATATTTTTTGATCTTTTCTCCATACATTATTACTTTTTACTGAGATATAATTTTCCTACCATAAATTTCACACTTTCAAAGTATACAAGTCAGTGGTTTTTAGTGTATTCATAGAGTTGTACAATCATCACCATTATCTAATTTTAGAATATTTTCATTGTCCCCAAAAAGAAATCCGTACCCATTAGCAGTCACTCCCCATCCCCTCTCCCTAGCCTCTGGCCACCACTCATCTACTTTCTGTCTCCATGGATTTGCCTATTCTGGACATTTCATGTAAATACAATATGCGGTGTTCGTATTTGCCTTCTTTCACTCAGCATGTTTTCAAGGTTCATCAATGCTGCAGCATGTGTCAGTACTTTGTTACTTTTGGAGGCTGACTAATATTCCACTTTATGGGTATGCCACACATTGTTTATCCCTTCATTCTTTCTACCAGTCTTCTGCAATGGGCATTTAGGTTTTTTCCAGTCTTTTGCTACTACGAATAGTGTTGTAGTTAATTTCCTTGTGTTCTTTGCAAACATGGGTAGGAAACTTCCTCAGTGTGGAATTGCTAGGTCAAAGGCGTATACATTTTACCTTTTATTACATGTTTCCAACTATACTCCAAAGAGGGAATATATGAAGTGACATTTGTCACATTTGTCACCCCACACTCTTGTCAACTCATTTTACCAAAAATTTTAAGTCCTTACAATCAGTTTTGGAAGATGCTATCTTATTGTGGTTTTCATTTGCATTTCTTTTCCTTTGAATGAAGTTGATGCTTTTTCATTCCAAGTTGTTCGTTCATAACTTTTGTCTGTTTCTCTATTGGGCCATCGATTGATGTTATTAGTTTGTAAGAGCTCTTTATATGTAAAGAAAATTAGGCTTTTTATCTGATTGATATGTTACAAATTTTTCCAGTTAATCATATTACTTTTTCTCTGGGAAGAAATTTTTATGTACCCAAATGTATCTTTTCTGGCTTCTGGTGTATGTATCTTTCTTAAAACTCTTAGAAAAAATACAAAAAAGGCCCAGCATTTATGCCTATTTATGATTCATCAGGGAAACCAGACAAATCAGCAGATGGCTCCGGCATTGAATACTGTGAGTGGGGAAAGCCAAGTAGTCACATGACCCAGTCTTGGGTCAGCTTTCTAGAGGCAGGGAAGGAGTGATGTCTGAGCTGAGACTGAAGGGTGAGTGGGCATGGGCAGGCAGAGGGGACAGGATGGGAAAGCCCTGCGGCCAGTTGGGGAGCAGAGGGTGGGCTGGGGAACTGAAAGATGTTTGGTGTCCAGGGTCTGTCCTTCATTCAAAGGAAGGGTGAGCGGGTCAGGCCACATTTGGTTCTCAACCTGAGAGCAGCAGGGAGACTAAAGGTTTCTCTCATAGGGTTACTTGGCTCCATTTACCTTTGGGAAGATCCTGAAGAACTGGAAGGATCAGAGAGGAGGTGAGAGGCCACCAAGGAAACCAAGGCTACATTCCATGAGGGCGTGGAGGCTGGATGGGGTGGAACCAAGGAATGGGCAGATGGTGAGCATCCAGGCTCAGCCCTGCAGGGTTGGATGGAGGGTGGGGCAGGGAGAGCCTGGAGTCCTGATGTTTGAGGAACGCATATCCCCCATCAGGCTGTCCGCCCACTTAAGAGTCCCCAGGCCAAGCTCCAGGCTAAGAATCCATTTCTCCTGGGTTTAGGCCTAACAGGGCTGCCTATTCATAATTTATACCAGCTGCAGACAGCTCACAGCCCATTGGTCAGCCAGTGCCAGGCATGGGCAGGAATTGGAGGCAGAACTGGCTCCCAATCCTTGAAGGTGTGGGGGTGCAAGTCTGAAGGAGGCCAGAGCCCATGGGGTGCAAAAGGATGGATGAGGCCCCTGATGGGGGCCTGGGTGGCACCCTGGTCCTGCCCCCTTGCCTGGCTCCCACAGTAGATGAGACCAACAACCTAGGTTTCTCTCCCAGAAGTGCCCTTCTCTCTGCATCTGTCTGCTTGTCTCTTTATCTCTCTGTCTTTCCATCTGTCTCTTTCTACATCTCTCTTACTCTATCTGTGGCCTGCTGGCTCTCTTTCTTTCTCTCTCTTTCTGAGTATCTCTCTCTGTGTCTCTCCCTGATCTCCTCTCCTCTTGTTCTCCTCTTCCCCCTCAGAATCACTTCCTCAGAGGTGGAAACCATTCATCTTGGGGATGTCAGGTGGGGCAGGCCCATGTGCTCATGGCCCAGCAGGTACCTCCTGACTCTGGTGGGGCTGGTGGGCAGCTCCAGGGTCTCTGCTCTGAGTGGCTCCCCTGTCCGCCTTTCACACCTGCCAGATCCATCTAACCTGCAGCCTTTTGGCTATCACACCGGATTTGTCCAGCAGAGGGTGGGTTTCACCTCACTGGGGCTTGGAGATGGACACCTTCCTACACAGAAAATCCTCTTACTTGGCAGACCTTGTTCCTAGACCTTGGTCACCAAGCATCCCTCTTAGCAGCCTAGACGTTTCACTACCAATGACTTAAGGCTCAAATGAAGAAGAATTCCTGTTAACTGCCCTCAACATTTAATAACATTAAACAGGTCAGTCATGAACACTCTAGTATGAACGGGACAACAGCTCCTCCCCTTATCCCCCAGCTAGGTAGATGCTGCTTAAAGAGACTTCACTAGTCCATTTTGGCAGGAGGAGAGGTGTGAAAAGAGAAGCAGAGCAAGGTACCCCAAGAAAGGTAGGTGGCGCAGAAAGGAAGGGATCTGGGGAAAGGTGCCCGAGGAAGGGAAGTGGGTCACATGTTAAGGAGAAGGCCTCTTATTTGTCCATTCCTTCACAGGCAACAAAGCACAGTCACAGGAAAGTCCCCAAGTCTTGTATCAGCTCATTTTCTAGATGGGGGAACTGAAGCCCTGGAGAGGATGGACTTACTCTAGATCACACTGAACGTTCACATCTCCTGACTCCAAATACAGGCACCCTGTCCTGCCACGCTTTCTTGTGCCCTGCCCTGTTATTCTGTTGTCCTCCCCAGCCCCCAAAGGTGCAGGCCTCTCCTCCTGAAGATTCCTGAGGGGGGCAGGAAGGCCCTCTCAGAGCCCTAATTTATGATTTTCCGACAGCTTCCTTCCTCCCATCACTCCCTTCCAGCCCCAGTCCCAGCTCTGTGAGGAAGGAATGAGCTGGGTGAGAAGGGCAGCTCCATGGAGCATAAATAACTTGGCTGGGCAGCTGCAGGCTCTCTGGGTCCCCCCAGAGCCCCTGCCCTGGCCCAGCAGGGTGGCCTCTGCTCTGGGACTGAGGGGCAGCAGGGCCAGGCCTCCAGATCAAAGGCACAGAAAGCGGGCATTGTTCCTCAACCTGGAAGCGTGGGGAAGGCCAGACCCTCTGGCCGGGTCCTTTGTCTGGGCAGAGGCTTTGAAGACCACTGACGGTTACATGGCCCCTTCCCTTTTATGATATCTAGGGCTGCTGCCACGGTCTCTGGGTTCCTGGGAGCTGCCACCATGGGCTCTGGGCAACCCTCAGCTGCCTCGGGCTGCTTTCTCACCTATAGAAAGGGCACGATGTGGGTACAGATCACGTGGCGCCCCTGAACTCACTAGTATATGAACAGGGCTGATATGGGCACACCAAACTGGGAGGCTGTCGTGTGGGACACAGGCAGAGGAAAGAGGCACTTCGTGGGGGCCCAATGGGAGGTCACAGGGAAGGGAGCCTGTGACCTAGGTTTGTTTGCTACGAGGAGGACAGCGTTTCCTGTTTGGATTAGCCCAGTGTGGATGCGTCAGTGAATCCACACCAGAAGGGCTATGTTTCCCAGACCGCATGGCCTATTCTGGGAGGGGGTGGTGGTGGTGGTGGTGGTGGTGGGTGTGTGGGTGTGTGTGTGTGTGTGTGTGTGTGTGGGGCTTCGAGTCCATGTCTGTATGGTCCATGTGTTCTCTCTCACCTCATCAGCTCTCTGAACAATGTCTAAATCTGAGCTGAGCTCTCATTTTTTCACCAAAGAAGTCCCCCTGCGGGGCTCAGCCAGAGGGCAGCAATGTGGCCTCGTGGGTAACCATCACTCACCAGCTATAGACCTGGGGCAAGCCCCACACCTGGGGATAATGAAGCAGCCCGTCCAGGTGGTAGAGAGGAGGACAGGAGACAATACAAGCAAAATGCTTAGCACAGCGCTTGGCACACAGTCAGCACTCTGGAACGGAAGCTGCTGTCGTTACTGGCGGTTGTGGTCTGGTCTTGGCAGCAGAAAGGGCCAGGCCTCTGGGGGGGGGAGGCCCCGCCCACAGGGACAGGCCTTGAGACCTCAAGCCAGCAATCCCTCTCCTCCCATCTCAGCAAACACTGAAACCTCAACTGACCAAGACACAGGTTCCCGTGGTATTCCCTGTCCTTTCTGCTCGGGGAGGAGAGAAGACCAGAAAACAGGCAAACATCCACCAGAAAAGTGCACACTTCAAAGAGGGCTTCAGGCTGTGCCCGTACGGGGACCCAGAGCTTTCATACTTTCCCAGAACCATGGACTTGAGCCAGAGGGCTTTTAAAAAGGTTCTATGACTTGTTCTTTTCAAGCAAGGAAACGAGGCTCAGAGAGAGAAAGTGTCTTGTCCCAGTTCACTCAGCTCCCAGTGGTCGCTCCTGGAATTGACATTTAGGCCAATGGGGGCGCTGAGCCTATTCGGTAACCATCAGGCTACACCACCACAAGGTGTGACTGTAGTCAAAAATAAATATGCCAGAACAAGGGATCCCAGCCTCAGCAAAGACAGGATCCCCTCTGATATCAAAATGTTGATAACGGCTTTTAATGAGAGGGTCCCTTGAGGGAGAAATTCTACAGTGGCCTGAAGCTATCATGAGTTTGGTGGTAAAGGAATATGTATGCCATTAATCACAGGAGCATCTTGGACGTGTTGCAAATAGACTTGGTGGTAACTCTTCATTCTGTGGCACCCATTGGGGGTCCCAGACACCCATAGGTCCTCGAAGGCCGTCCCCTGGACAAAAGCCACTGCCCAGCTCTTCTCCTTCCTAAAGAGCTGCATGTCCCTCAAAGTGCCCTTTTTGATCCCAGCCACTTAACCAGGCTTAAGATGAGCCTGGGAGCCTCTCAGGAGATATCCTCTTGAGAGTGATGAGTCATCCAGGGGATTAAGTCATTGATTTAGTTGTATCAAAAACAAGGGCACCAGAGTGGCACAAAGCTGCATTTCTTTGGCGTCAGACAGGTGTTACATAGTAGGTGCCCAAAAATTGCATATGAGAAGGAGGGAGCCATTTCCCCCAAAGGGGCAAAGTTTGCACTGTGATGATGTCATTGGAGGAAGTGGGGAGCCCTTGGGGGAACCATGCGAAGCAGGGGAAAGTGCGTGCCAGAGCATTACCATGATATCTCATTCCTGCCCACACCCGCATAAGGAACGTGCAACTGTCCTCCTTATAAAAAGAAACTGAGGCTCGGAGAAGGGCAGGACTTGTCCGAGCTAACTTGGGCGGAGGCAGCAGAGGCAGGGTTTGAACCCAGCTCTCATTACCTACCTGCCTCTTCAATAGAGAGGGATCAGCTCCCTCTATATCAGCACACCCTCCAGCATCCTGACTCAAGCCTAGGATCCAGCCCTAATGAGTCCAGGAGAGGCGGTCCCCAGGAATCAGAAGTAGGGGCTGGCAGATGCTTCCCACTGGAGTGTTTCTAGCAGAGATCCTGGATCTGGATAAGCCATGGCAGGTCTCTGAGGGACAAGCCCCCAATGTACCACCAAGCTGAGCAGGGGGCTCCCCAGCCCAGGACTGCCTGCGGCACATCAGTCCAGGCAGAAGGGGGTTAGAGACTGTCCTGGAGTTTTGGAGGGTTCTGAGTCCCCTCCGATGAAAACTGTGGTCCCTCCCCATAAACACACATTTCTATCACACACATGCACACAGGCAGCATAGGCATCACACACATCCATCATACCTGTAAACACACACACGTGTCACAAACACATCATACATGCATATTAACCCATCGTGCACACCCACTGCACACATACACATCTGCATACACCTTGGTGGTATTCACGGCCTTCTCCCCAGACGCTTGTCCATGTACCCCAGATGAAAAAACTCTGCTCTAAGCCTTACCTTGTTACAGATGGAGAAACCAAGGCCCAGACCCATATGCTGTCTACACTCTTCCCTAATTGTGCTTAAAGGCTGACCCCTCTGAAGTCAGGAGATCTCTGTTCAAATCCTAGCTCTTCCAACCACTGATGGAGTGCTTCAGGCAAATGACATCTCCTCTCTGTGCCTTGGTTTCTCCATTTGTAATATGGTGATGAGCAGACACTGATCTTATGGGATAAACCCAGGTCTTCTCCTAGGGTGACTATGAGTGCCTGGGCCTCGGTTTTCTTCTCTGTACAATGGGAATAATTGTGCCCACCTCTCCCAGTGCGGTTTGAATATTAAACCGAGACAGGGTGTGAAGCAGAGGTGAGGTGCACACAGCGATGCTCACTGCTCAGGAAGCCTTTGTTGCATGGATGGACAGATCCCTCGTGCCTCGGGAACGAGATCCCTCAAAAATGAGAGGATGAACGCCACCCTGCCACGTGCCCCCCCCCCACCCCCCGGGCCCCAGCATCATTAGCTCAGGCTTGGCGGCTTCGGGT
>NW_006430462.1:3454014-3478682 GCF_000325575.1 Pteropus alecto
GCGCAGCATGGGCGGCCCGCGGACCTGGGCGCTGCTCTGCCTGGGGCTCCTGCTCCCGGGAGGCAGCGCCGCGTGGAGCGTCGGGGGAGCCCCGTTCTCCGGACGCAGGTAAGGGCTGCCCCTCCACCACTACCACCTCAGCGCCATCCTGGGTGGGGGCAGGGATCCTGGGCCGCCCCGCTATCTGGCAGAGGTTCCCCTACTCCATGTGTCTGGAGCCCGCAGCCCCCGACAGCCTCCGACACCCCTCACCAGAGCCCCGGAGGATGGGGAAGGGGAGCAACGAAGGACAAACTCCCCCAGGACTTCGGTCCCCCTAATCTCCAACCCCCTCTCCCCCGCCCCTGCACATAGGAAAGCCCGGGACACCCCTTAACCGACACTTTGGGTACCTTCCTCTCTTTTCCTTGCTCCTGGCTTTTTTTAGTACCGACTATTTCCTTTGGAGGAAGAAGACTGGGGTGGAGTTTCGCTGCCCGTGGGTCAGTGTCGGCCCCTAGGGACCTGGCATTTGGACAAAGATGGCAGGGAGCACTCAGTCTTCCTGGCCCTCTCTCGGTTGCCGGGAACATTCTCTCTGTTGGTGTTTGTGTAGCATCTCCCAAGACCAGTGAGGAGGTCCTTTATATGCAATGTCCTCATTAATCCTTCAAGGAAGGACTGAATGAATGGGTTTGGGAACACTCGTTCCCATTTAGCAGATGAGCAAACTGAGGCCCCAGAGAATTAATATAATCTTCTAGGTTCACAGACCATTAATAGAAGACTTGGGATTCAAATCTGTGTCTTTCCGGCCTTGATGACACTGTTTGAACCTGGGTCCTGTCCTGGTTGCAGCCCCCACCCCTCTTGGGGTCCCCTCTTGAGGGCCAGCTGCCTCCCTTGTCTGAGGCAGACAATACAGAGTAGCCAGGCCTCTCCAGGCCTTTCATCACATTCAAATGCCTGCCCAGCCCCCAGCCCCTACGGCCTCCCTTCTTTAATTCTTCTCAGAAATTCTCCTTTCCCAGTGGTCAAGAGCCAGCATGCCCACACTGGACTGCCAAGAGCGGGTGACAAGGGCAGGGCTTGGGTGCAGAGGTGGCTGAGGCATCAAAGGCAAGAAGAGCACTTATCTGAGACAGGGACGGACAGGTGGCAGATGGCGCAGACGCCACCTACTGCATGCTAACCACCGCTGGCCTAGGCTGGGTATTTTACCTATATCCACCGCCTCTAGGATCTTTTCCACTGACCTGTGAGGCATGCATTTTTCTGGTCCCCATTCCATAGAGGAGGAAACTGAGGTTCAGACAGGGGATATGACCTGCCCAGGACGTGGATGTAAACGCCCAGGATCCCAGGTGCTAAGATGATTGAGATTCTGAACTAGGAATTCCCAGCGTCAGGCTCAGAATGATGGTGGAGAGGACTTAAGGTCCCAACTGTCCTCCAGCCAGTCCAGGGTAGATTGTCCCAACCTGGGTTCCTTGCCCCTCAGGGCTTGGGAGCAAGGATGGGAGTGGGATGGTGGCTGTGGGCAGGTATCATTCACAGAAAGCTCACAGTGGCCTGGGCACTGTTGTTGCTCCCACGTTACAGATAAGACTGAGGCCTAGAAAAAAATAGAAGCAGCTCAGGTCTGGCCAGCCAATTTCCAAATCCAGTGTCCTTTTCACCCCAGCAGAGCTCATCAGCTGTGGGTCGTCATTAGGAGTTAGGGGCTCTGTCCCTGGCTCTGTCACCCACTCAGTGTGTGACCTCAGGGAGGTCACTTCATAGCCCTGGGTCTTAGTTTCCATTTCAGTTTCTTCTTTCTTCCCCTCATCCCCTGCTAAAGGGCCTGTATTGAGGGTGGACAGACCCCCATGGGAAGGACCAGCTCAGAGCCTGAATACAGTGGTTCTTGCTATCACTAACATTAGGTGGGGGAAGGGACCCCTAGCTGGAGGAATCTATGGTCCTCAGCTGCCAGGTCTTCCCCTTGTGGCCCCATCCCAGCATCGCTAGAGACAGCATGGGGATGTCTTGCCCCATCAGCCCTCCCTCCACCCCCAACCCAGCGCCCCAGGCACCCCTTGGCAGCCAAGGGACAAGAGGCAGAAAAGAGGCTTTGTGCCTAGGGAGGGGGAGGCCTGGGAAGGCATCCAAGAGGCCTCCCCCAGCCCTAGGAATGTGGTGAGACTTTAAGACCCTCAGAACCAGGGTACCCGGGGGCCATGTAGAGCTGCCTTGGCTCACCCCTGCTCACCCTTCAATCCCTGTTGGGGCTGCTTCCTGCCTCTTCTGAGGTCCCTTCCAGCCTGAACCCCTGTTTCCTTTAACACCCAGCCCAGCACTGTGGCTCTAGAGTTAAGCCATTGCCAGTGTCCTGGCCTGGGCCTCTCCCCCCTGCAGTACTGGCTTCCTGCGGGTAAATCCTAGGATGAAGCATAGTGGAGCATTCTCTTCCCTAGCCTCTCTCTCCAGGGAGTTCAAATCCCAGCTCCACACCCGCATGGGTGACCTGGCTAGGTGACTTCTCTCAGAGCCTCAGTTTCTTCCTCTGTGAAACACAGAACCTGACAATCCCTATCCTACAATGGAGGCGAGGACCTCGTGCAGAAGGTACTGTGCTGGTGTCCCCAAGCCCCAGGGAAGGCCCTGGTCCGCAGCTCTGGGGCCCATGCCATAGTCCAGGAATAAGAATTATCAATAGCTGTCAGCTTTACTTGAAACCTCCTCTACCAGAGAAGAATCTGCTGTCCCCATTTGCAGATGGACAAAGTCAGGCCCAGAGTCAGGGCCTTGTCCAAGGTCACTGAGTTAGGAAGCAGCAGAGCTAGGACTGGAACTTCACCTCCAGTCTGGGGTTCTGGCTCTAGTCACCCCACCCCCACCCAGTATGTCTCCTTTCTTTCCTCTCCTTTTCATAACAGCCCTTGGCCCCCAGCCTGCTTGGCTGCCTCCTGCAATTAGCCCCTATCACTGTTCCGGATCACAGCCCTGGGCCCCACAGAGACAAAGTCCCCTGGGCCCCTCGTGGCAGGGGGTGGAGGGCAGGTGGGGGGGGGCGGTTCGTGGGGCAGCTGGTGCCAGGCTGAGCTGGTCTGGCTTGTTTTCTCTCCCCCAGGTACCTCTGGGGGCCTAGGAGGTGCTGAGTGGGCCAAAGTGGCAGGCCCAGGGAGAAGGGCTGCCTCCTCCCAGCCCCTGCCCTCGCCCCATCCCACAGGAGGTGACGCAGCCTCACCAGGTTCTTGGGCAGTTTATCTCTACCACACTTCAGGAAACGAAGCCCCCAGGGACAGCAAGATAGAGACAGGGTTTCCAGGGACTGCAACCATCTCTGAGAACCTGGGTTCTGGCTCCTTGGCCCAAGGCCAGTGTCACTCAGTCATTCAGCAAACCTCCCTGTGTGCCCTCAGCCTGAGCCCCGTCCTGGCTTGGTACAATGCCCTTCTCCCAGCACCTGCCCAGGAGGGAAACACTCAGGGCTGCTGAAAGTGGGGAGACGGAGCCCTGGAAGTACCCAATCCTTCAGGGGACCTCAGGACTGAGGCCCCAAGGTTGAAGAGAAGTTTCCCAGAACACGGGGAGGCTTTCCAGGCAGAGGGAATCCAGTATGCAAAGATTTGAGGTCAGGGAGAATTCAGTACATGGAGGGAGGGCAGGAAGGTCAAGGAGGGACAGCAGGATTGTGCAGGAGACGAAGTGGCTTATGAGACAGACGGTCAGTGCTCACAGGGTGATGGGGAGCCGTGACGGGCTGAGAACGCCATGGCGGCAGTGGCAGTGTTAGGTCTGTGCTTTACAAAGAGCTCCTGCTGCCTCTGGAAAGTGGGCTGAGGGGCAGGAGGGCAGCAGAGCCAGGCTGGGACCCTGCTGGGGAGCGTAGGCTCATCCTGCGGGCAGTGGGGCTGGGGTCTTCAAGGCCGGGGTAGGGTAAGGTATAGTTATTGGTGATCCCCCCATAGGGAGGGGACAAAGGGCTGACCTTGAACCCCACCTGGCCTGAGTGTCCCCTCCTATCTAAAGTGTCTACCTAGCCAGCTACCAACTCCTATCTCCTAAGCAGAGGATTCAAGCAAGTTCCAACTCATGGGAAATAAACCAGGGAGCCAGGCAATGATCCACATGGGGGAGATTTTGATTAATGAAGAAGAAAAATAATTATTTTCTCTAGCTCCCCGCTGGTAAAGAGGGGCAGCTCCAGCAGTTGTGGGTGGGAGGTCACAGGCCCATCTTCCCCCAGCGCAGTCCAGGTGCATGGGTGAGTGTACATGGCCCCGTGTCTGTGCATGTGGACCCGAGTACAGAGAGGACAGTCATTTCTGTAGCTATATGTCCTGCCAGATGTGCGTTGATCTGATTATATGCTTGAGTGTGTGTGTATGTGTGTGCTTATATGCATCTGGGTGTGTACACGTGGGCGTGCGTGCGCCAGGGAGTTGTATGCACGTATACATATGTGAGCATGTCCGTATGTATGTGTGTTTGTGTGTGCATGAGTTTGCGTGTGTGTATATTGTGTGTGCATTTGTACACCAGCACACACAATGGGGTCTTCATTCTGTGCCCAGGGCCCCCTCCCGTGTCCAGAGTTTCTGACTGCCTAGGTTGCTCACTCCCTCTCTTCTTTCTTTACTCACAGAGTCCCTGGGCCAGCCAGGAGGATATCACATAAATTGAACTTGTACCCCCAATTTTATCTATTTTTCTGTGGAGGAGTCACAACTTATATCGCTTTTCCGAAAGGGCCTCGCGTCCCCTGCAAATAAAGTTTAAAACCACAGCTCTAGGGACCTAGAGGCTCTAAAGAGTGGGGGACCTTTTTGAGATGTATCTTTTTAAACTGATAAAATCCCCACCTATTCATTAGGAAAAACATTTCCAGCATGAGGTTAAGAGCACAAGCTCTGGGGTCAGATAGTCCTGAGTTCCAACTATGACTGTCACTCATCATGGGTCTTTAGGTCACATCCCAGACCCCAAGCCTCAGTCTTCTCAGCTGTAGAGTGGTGCTCGTAACCAGGCATGTGGAGGGCCCCGGGCCCAGCTCCTGGCAGCAAACAACTGGAAGTTGCTGTGAATGTAGTAGATGGAACGGGTGGAAAGGCCCTCCTCACCCCCAGACGTGACCATGTGATTTTTCCTAACTTTATGCACACATAGCTACATATGAGCATTCATGTATAGTCTTTTGGCTTTCTCTTTCTTCCCTAGTGTAATAGAAATGCACTCTTTTTCTCTTGGTCTGCATAGGCTTTTTTCCCCTTAGCTAGGCACAGTGGTCTACATGTGGGGTCTTTGGACTGTGTCACTACACATGGCTCTCTGTGTCTTGTGGTCCTGTTTAGGCTGTTCCCAGTTTTGTACCATTCCCGATGGCACTGTAGCAAGCACCTGTCACCTCTTCCATGGAGTGGCTGGCCCAGGGCTCTGTTGAGCTTCTGCCATGTCGCTGGGCCAAACAGAACCATTTTTTCTTCTTGCTTTCTACCTCCATGCCTTTGGCTCAGCTGTTTTCTCCTCCTAAACTGATTTCAGCATGACACAAAATGGTGAAGGGACTTCCTCAGGGTCCCACAGAGAGTTAGTTGACGGGTCCTGGCCAAGGACTTTCTCCTTTAGGTGAGCCAGGGTGGGGGCAGGGCAGCAGCTGGGGGACTGAGTTTCAGTGGTGGCAGGCACCTCTGTGATGGTGGGAACATTCCAAGTGCTCAGCGGCCCTCGGCCCTGCACGGGGTCATGGGCTCTGCATTTTTTGCAGGGGCTGGGAAAGGAGGGACCGTTTCAGGTGACCCTTGTCAGCCTGAGCCCCCTTCCCCACCAGACTTTCCTTTGTGGCCTTGAGCCCAGGGTCAGCAGGTTCCCAGGCTGGGGCCTTCACAAAACCATGGACCATGGCTCAGGAGATTGGGAGGAGACAGGAGCTGAGGCCTCTGGGAAGCAGTCAGGGGCCAGGCTGGGCCATCCACATTCCTAGGTTCAAATCCAACTCTACCATGCACCAGCTCTGTGCCATGAGCAGTTTTTTCCCCTCCCTGAGCTTCAGTTTATCCTTCTGTAAAATGGGAGTTGCCTTCCTGGCTCACCATAAGAAGATGAGAAAATACCCCTTAGCATACAGTAGGTACTCAATATGTGCAATGCAATATGATTATTAGTTGGCATTTGGAGAAGTCAGTCCTCCATGCTTGGGACATTGTGCATCCCCACTGTTGCATAGAGGGGACCCAAGGAGAAGTGAGACAGGGCCTCTTCTCTCGAATGCCAGGGGTGGGAGGGGACAGATATGAATCACCAGCTTAATTCAGCTTGACAGGCATACAAAGTGCTGTGGGATCCAGGTCAGGGCATCGTCAGTTCTGGAACAGATGGAGGTGGAAGTAGGGAAGAACAAGGGGAGAGGTGACAGCACAGCGGGGCTTTGAAGGTAGAAGGTGCCAAGGGAGAAGTGGGGGAAGGGTGCTCCAGGCAGTGGGCCCAGTGTGAGCAAAGGCTTAGAGGTGAGGAGTCTACAGCAGACATGGGCACAGGAGATCCCAAGGGCTAGGCTGAGGGTAAGCAACTGAGGGACATGGCCAGGTTTCCACTTTACGATACTCCCTCTGGGGAGACACTGAAGGGCAAGATGGAGGGGCCACTGCTCTTGTCCAAGTGGGAGGCAGGAGACGGTAGTAGCCTGGA
Organism: Pteropus alecto; assembly: GCF_000325575.1. NCBI lineage: Eukaryota > Metazoa > Chordata > Mammalia > Chiroptera > Pteropodidae > Pteropus > Pteropus alecto. Next base: position 3,460,663 of record NW_006430462.1, read on the forward strand.
CTGGTCAGAGTTGTAGAGAAGACATGTTGAGAAGGAAGAGGCCCTTCAGAGATGCCCTGTTCCCATCTTGCCCCCCCGGAAGCTCATTCCCCAAGACTTCCTGAGCAACCTCAGCACGGCCACCCCCTCTAGCGCTATGGCGTTCACTCCTCAGCCACAGTGGCACGAAGACTCCCATCGGGGCCCAAAGGACTCTGAGAGCTCAGAGATCTCTCTGCCTGGAGACTCAGGGCTACTGGAGAGAACACAGACCTCCTCACGCACCCTCCCAGGGTCCTGGGCACGGGGCTGTGCATGGCGCCTGAGCTTCCTCCCTGTTGGTCTGTTTCAGGAACTGGTGCTCATATGTGGTGACCCGCACCATCTCATGCCATGTGCAAAATGGCACTTACCTTCAGCGAGTGCTGCAGAATTGCCCCTGGCCCATGAGCTGCCCAGGGAACAGGTGAGTGAGACCATGGTAAAGAAGAAACTGATGGCATTCCAGGGGGAGGCACAGCATGGGTAAAGTCCTGGTGGTGGGAGTGCAGGGGAAGACTGGGACCCCAGGGTGGGTGGAGCAAAGAGAATATTGGCCCTATGCCCATTCTCAGCACCGTGTGCTTTTGGGGCATCCTGGAGGGCTTCCTGGGGGAGGGGTTCCACCATTCACCTACATGCCTTCACTCAGTGATCATTCACTGCTAGGGACAGGCTGGCTGAGCTTGCAGGGGCTTCCTGTTCCGTTGGTATCCAGATCTCCATGGCTGGAAGGTCGAGAAGGAGTAGAAGGGCTGAATCTTAGAATGCAGGAGGAGAGAGGCTCCAAAGGGACTTGGAGGTGGCAGAGGACCCTGGGGGCTCTGGGTTTGTCCCCACAGATGGTGGGAGAAACAGCAGAGAACCTTGTCTGAGCCGGGCCACCTGGGCACTCTTTCAGCTACAGAACCGTGCTGAGACCCACATACAAGGTGATGTACAAGACAGTGACCGCCCGAGAGTGGAGGTGCTGCCCCGGGCACTCCGGGGCTAGCTGCGAGGAAGGTAGGACTGCCCCCAGGTGCTGGCCAGGTGCCTCCCCGTGGGTGTGTGGGAGAGAGCGGTAAACTGTTGCTAAGACGATGGACACTGCAGTGCAGTGCCCTGTACACGGGGACCCTGCATGGAGCTGCCAGCAAGGCGCAGCTTGGACACATTTGGTGCCCACTTTCTCATGGGTACTGACTGCCTGCCTCGTGGGAGACTCTCAAGACCCCTGGAGAAATGCCATGTGTGCTGTGTAGCTCACATCTTAAGTCACACCATCCCACGCCTTTCCCTCCAAACCTGGGGGAAACCCATCTGGACATTTTCATGGGATGTGGTTAGATTGCACGTGAAAGCAAAGTGCCACTTAGGTTAGTGGGTCAGCAAAGTAGGGATGGTTGTACCCTTTCTATAGATGAGAAAATTGAGGCTCAGGAAGGCAATGGGCACACAGCTCCTAAGTGGCAGTCAGGACTGGAACCCCAGTCTGCCTGGCTTTTCCCAGAGCCTCAAGGATGGGAGGACTCAGCTGGGCACCCTGTCTGTGGTATATGTCCCAGGCAGAGGGACCCCGCTTACCCCACCCCCTTCTCTGAGTGCCATGAGGGTGGCTTGGGGCTGAGCACCCAGCGAGAGTACAGAGGAGGCAGCCCAGGACTTCCTGGAGCCTGGCCACATGGTAACCTGGAGAGACCTCTCTCCAAGGGCACCTGCCCCTCTGCCCGTTCCTGAGTGGGCATGAGATAAGTGCTGCTTGAATTGCAGCCAAGTGGTCCAGGCCACCCCCACCCTTGCTGCCTGGCTGAACTCAGTGAGAGGAAGGTTTTTGGGCACCAAGGGCTGTGTTCCCAGGAATGACCCTAAAGAGGATGGGCTGGCCTAGAACCAGCCCGAGAACCAGGCCTGTAAAACCTCACTAGAAGGAGGCATTCAGGGCCCCAAAGCACATGCTAATGTGAACACCAGCAGCAAGACATATTCTGATGCCAGAAACACAAACGTGTAAAACACGGCCTCTGAATTAAGGGAACATGATGCTAACAGAAGTAACCATTCGTAAATGCCTCTTGAAAGATTTACATGCTTTACCTCCCTGGGACCCCACAACAGCCCTGGTTCACAGAGCGGGCAACAGAGGCCCAGAGAGATAGAGTCACATGCCCAGAATCACATGTGTGGGGGGCAGGGCTTACCACAAAGAGGAGCAGGGAGGGGGGCCTGACCTTTTCAGTAGAGAATGGGAAAGTCTCCAGTGGAACTGGGAGGAGTGGGGTGGCCAGGAAAAAGAAGCAGCCCAAAGTCTGGCAGGGGTCCTGTACAGAGAGGCAGCCACCAAGGCCAGTGTGGGAGGCTGGGAGGGGCAGCCACGAAGGGGAGCCAGGAAGAGCACCCTCCCCCGCTCTGCTGGGAGGAAGAGGCAAAGGCAGGACCCTGGGGGCCAGGAGGAGAGCCAGCCAGGAGGGGCTGCCGCCAAGGAGACCACAGAGGAGCTGGTAGTGGGGAGGGGGCAAATCCTCAGGGTGTGGAAGCCACCTGGGCATAGAGGGCCTGAGCCCAGGCAGGGCCTGCCCAGACGAAGGCGACTCTCGCTCCCATCCCAAGGGCAGACTGTCTCAGGTCTGCAGGGCCATCACAGAGCAGGTGAGGACAAAGGACAGGTAGGGCCAACACCCATACCCTTGAATCCAACAGCTGGACGCTGTGGGTCTGGGAGCCAGGCTAAGGGCTATGAGCTCTGCCGATGGAGAGGCAGGAGTGCAAGACGGGATGATAGGCCAGGCCAACCCGGATGTCTGCCAACTCCTTCTGCAGGGCCTTCGGATGGGGTTATCCAGGGCTTCACGGGCCAGGCCAGCTCTACCACATACCAGCTGTGTGGCCTTGGGCTGGGGACTCCCCGTGCATTGTGCAAGTTGTGCAAGGGCGCCAGGCTGGGGAGCAGGGAGGCTGCAATTCAAGCAGCACTTATCTCATGCCCACTCAGGAACGGGCGCCTTCTCTCAAAGACAACAAGCAGCCTGGGACCTCAGTGTCCTCACCTGTGAAATGGGCAGGATAATAGTCTGCCTCCCAGGGATGTTGTAAGGACAAAATGAAGCTGTAGAGACCCTGCAGATAGTGCGGCAGCCTATGGAGGGCACTATGTGATGACTGACGGGACAGCAAGGGCTTCTCCCCTGCACAGGGGAGAGCTGTGTAAACGGATGCCCAGACTTGGATATTCTGGAAAACTGCTCAGCTGGAGCTCTGGGAGTGGGGGTGGGGAGCCATGAGGACATTGCTGGCCTATCCCAGGCCCTGCCCTTCCTCTGATAGCCAGATTCAGGCTGGGCTCCCTCAACTGTTTCCCCTGCCAGTGACCACCCTCAGGGTCTGCCCAGAGCTGTGACATGAACCTGGGGCCATAGAGCTGCATCCCCAGGGACGACAGGGCTCAGAGCAGCATGTAGTGAGCTGAAGGAGATGGAATACCCACCATCCTAGAATCCAGCCCTGGATCAGCTGTGCTCTGCTGTGTGACTTGGGCAAGTCACTTTACCTCTCTGAACCCTGTCTCTATGTGGAAGTCACCTGCGTTGAAAAGTGCCCACCTCATACCTTATTATAAGGACCAGAGTCTCACACCTGCACATAGCAGATACTCTCCATAAATGTCTTCCTCACCCCTTTGGCCCCTATGCTAAGGGTTCTGTGGTGGCTCTCAGGGACTGCCCTGCCTCCCACCTCTGAGACCCCACTTCTCAGTCCACTGGTCAGCAAACAGGCCTTGAGTCTCCAGACTTAACTTTTGTGAGGCTGCAGACTTCATAACTTTTAGCCCTGGATTTCTCATCCGTGTAATGAGAATGTTCACTCTGTGATGAGCGAGGATGGGCTCTGATGTTCATGACAACCCACGAGGAAGGGGCTAGAATGGGCCTCATTTTACAGATGTGCAAACCAAGGCTCAGAGCAGTGAAGAGACTTGCCTGGGGCCACTCGGCACATGAAAACCAGGATGGGGACCTGCCTAACAAAGGATCAGTCAGTGCCTCCAGGCCCTGGGAGGTGGGGCTGGATGGCAGGGAGGGAGCCTGTCTGAGGCTCTTACCTGGCTGCGTGCTCCCTTCTGAAAACAATGAGCAAGGAAGAGCCAAGGCCAAAATGTACCATGTGGGCTGGTCCTGACCTGCTAAGTGGCCCAGGCTAGTGAGCTCTGCTGAGGGCAAGGCTGCTGGGGCCACCACGTCACCCTTGCCTCTGGAGGCCCTCTGCCCAACCTGCGAAATGGGCAGGATTTCAGCCTCATTGTTCAGACAATGAAAGCGAGGCTCAGAGAGGGTCCGGGTCTCACACAAGGTCACGCAGCAAGTAAGCATGGCCAGGATTCTCCCCAGGGCTCTGACCTGAGGTCTGTAGCATCCCCCTGCCTCACACCCTCCTGCAGTAATAATGACGAGGGGAAGGAAGGTTGCCTCCATCCTCCGTGCCAGGCACTATGACTTGTACTCACCTGCATTGTGCCGTCATGTCAAGGTTCAGAAGGTCCAGATGTGGAAACCGAGTGTGGGAGAGGGGACTGCCTTGCTCATTGTCCCACGGTCTTCAGCACATGTGTCCCTTCCCTATCCATGGACCCCCACAGCTCTTGTCTTCCATGATGGGGAACCAGAGAGGGAAGAATTTTGCCCACAGCAAAAAAAGCTTAAGAGCAGACTGGAGGTTCCAGCTTGGGCCCTTCTTGGGCCCTCAGTCTCTCTACCCTCCAGGGATGAGCCCTTCTCACACACATCTTTCACACTCTAAACAGATGCCACCTGTGCTTTCCTCTATGCATTCAGAGTCGCTAGGGCTAAACACTACATGAATCTGCCCGAGTCTGCTACCCTCCACTCCACTCCTGACTGGGAGGCCTGGTGGCCCCACCTCCCAACTCCCAGTCAATGCATCCTCTACCCCCAGCCAGGCAGCTTCCCTGTCTGCACCCCCCAATTGCCCAATCGATGTGCCCTAGCCTTGCCCTCTCTCCATCTTCCCCAGCCCATACTGGCTTTTCCTCCCACTGCATGGCCCGGGCAGCGGCTGCCCTCTCTGCCTGCAATCTTTTTGGACCTCCCACCTGGCTATGGTGGTCCCCACCCTGCCATCACTACTCTTGTGTCTCTAGTGCCTGGCATGGACCTGGCATAAGGTGGGTGCACAGGAAATGAATGGGAACCTCATTTTACCTCAAAGAGGAGGCCAGGCCAGTCAGACCAAAGCTTCCCAGAGGCCTTGTTACGGGGTTCTGGGAGCTCCTGGCCCCAGCTCTGACCCCAGTCCCTGGCTCAGGCCAACAGCAGCAAATATTTACATTTTCAAAGTAAATTCCCTGGAGGAGAACTTGCCTGGGGCTGGGGAGGCTATACCCCTGTGGCCTGTGGTTACTGGACCCAGCTGACCGGGGAGTGGCTTATGAACAAGGAAGCCCCTCTCTTGATCTGTCTTCTGGGAGAGAAAGTCAGAGGTGGAGTCCACAGACACCTCCCAATTTCTCACACCCCCATTCCCAGTTTAGGGAAGGGTTTGAATCCTAGCTCCCCTAGTCCTACTGTGTGGACAGGCAGCCTCTCCTCTCTGCACCTCAGTGTTCTTATGAGGATCCAATGAAAAGGGGCACAGAGGCTTCTTAGCTCAGGCCCAGCACTGGGCAGAGAGAAGACAGCTGTTTATGGTGGCACAGGACTAGAAACTGCAGATGGCACTGATCTTGTGGATGGCAAGACAGGGAGTGATGAGAGTTTCAAGGCAGAGGGGGCTTTAGTGGGTGCTCTGCTCTGCCAGGAGGGCTTCCTGGGGGAGGTGACATGGGAGCAGCAGCTGTGGTGATGGAGGTGGGGAGGCGGGGTGGGAGGGGCCATGTGTGTGTGTGTGTGTGTGTGTGTGCGCGTGTGCGCACGCGCACGCGTGTGTGTGTGTGTGTGTGGCCAGTGGAGACCTCCCAGGTGGTGGGAAGTGGCCCACAGTCAGACTTCCAGAGTGGAGTAGGGTTTGTGGTCCTGGGATCAGCTCGGAGCTCCTGGGAGGGCGAGGTTGTGGCTGGGAAGAGGCCCTTCAAGACAGACCACCAGGCCAGGGTGAAGGGGGGACTCAACACACTGTGTCCTGCTCCAGCAGCCCTGGCCCAGCACCAGTGAGAGGGACGTGACATTTTGACCTTCCCCCTAAACCCTGTGGCTTTTTCCCTACCATTTGCTATAGAGCCATTTACAACCTGGTTCATCCCTTAAAATATTTCTGTCCATTTATCAGAATTTGAGGTAGTTTGGGGGGTGATTTTTGTGAATCCTGATTCCAGAGCCAACATTTTCTAGATTTTTTGACAGTTATATTTCTTTAAACTTTTTTTTCTTAATTCTAACTCACAATTAGTTTGAGCCAGTTACATGTACACTGCTGGTCAAGCCATGTTTTTATTTAGTTTTTATAGTTCTCCCTGGCTCCCAGTGAAATGTCCAAAAGCAAATTGGTCGAAAAATAATTTTCAGCCACAAATTCATGGGTTAATAACTCAGGGACACCCTGAGTGTGATATGAGAACATTTATGCTCATTTTCAAAACAGTTGTGTCTGCTGTCCACATTATTTTGCCTTTTATTTGTTAGCTTGGTTTAAATTTATTTTCAACCAGCAGCCAGTGATTCATGCATTCATCAACAAAAAGTTTGTTCAGGCCGCTAAGGCCCTACTGCACGCCAGGCACAAGACAGAGGATGTCCCTGCCCTGATGGGGTGCATGTTCCAGCCAGGAGCGGATGATCGGCAGGAGACCGGGGAACTGGCACAGTGAGAGGGTGGAGAGTACTGTGGAGAAAAAAGGAAAATGAGAGCAGGGCATTGGGGAGGGCAGGCAAGGCAGACGCTGTGCCAAAACTTCATCCAGAGAAAATCCAAACTTCCATGGGCTTGGAGGGTTGGTCAACTTCCTGAAAAGAGTACGAAAAGGACCTTTTACATCTTTACCTGGGAGCAAAGAGGATGAAGAGAGCTTGGCGAGGCCATTCGTCTCAGATACCAGCATTTGAATGCTGGCACCCAGCCTCCTGGGCTCTGCCCAGTGGGACATGGCAGCCAACTCAAGGTGCTAGGTGGCCCAGGAGAGAGGAAGTTGGGTCCTGGAGTTATACTAAACTGAGTTCAAATCCAGGTTCTGGCCTTTAGGTGGACAGCCAAGAGCCAGTCACTTCATTTCTCTGCTTCATTTTCCCCCAAGGGGAAATATTCATACTCGCTCATCCATTTATCCGAGAATGGGGATCAGAGGAATGGTAATATCAAACTACTCTATGCCTGTTCCCTGTGTAAACTGGAGGTGATGCTAGCACCCACTCACAGGTTTTCGAGAATAAAGAGAATAAAGTTCAGAGAGGGTCTGTGAAGTGCTTAGAATGTGCCAGCTCCATAGAATCAAACTGGACTACATAAAGCACTTAACGCTGGGCATGACTCAGAGTGGCACCCACCCTCCCACCCATAGCACCCCCAGTCCTGGGCTGCCAACACATCTTCCTCCATCCTAGGTGAGATTTACCCCCTGCATCGGGACTACTCACAGGTCCCTGAAGAGGGTATGCAGGCCCAGCCTGAGCGCAGGCGCCATGGTGGGACCTAGAGCAGACTCTGGCAGCCTCCCTTCTGGGGGCTGGCCAGAGGGACCAGTCTGGTTTGAGTTCTCGGCGCCTCTCACTCCCTGCACCAACCCGCAGCCCGACTTGGAGCTGCCAGGCCCGTGCCTTATTTGGGTCTTGCCTCCCCCCAGACAACACTTCATGGCCTTAAAAGGCAGGCCCAGGGGGCAGTAAGGGGCAGTTGCCACTGCTGGCTCCAGAGCCCCTCCAGCTGTGCCTTCTGCCTCTGACTTGGCCAGTGCATCCCTCCAGCTATGGAGAAAACCAGGCCCCCAAAACCAGACCAGCCAGGCAGCCTGCTCCTCATAGGGCTGCCAACAGGGGTGGGCTCCTGGAATGGGCCCCCTTGCCCTCCCAGGCAGCCAGCCTCCCTCTGGTTTTCATTTAAAACCAGGGCTGGATCCACTTCAGTATCTTCTTACCAAGTAGAGAAGGGAGAGTGTTGACAACGATGTGTCAGCTGTTATTCATTCAGTGCCTACTGTGTGCCAGGCCCTGTGTGTGTGCAGTGGGCTCTTTGTACACATCGTTGTCCTCAGGCCTCACATCAGCCTGGGAGATACAGTGGCCATGTGACCCCAGTTTACAGATGGGAAAATAGGTCCAGAGAGGACAAGTCACAGGTCAGCAAGTGGCAGGTCTGGGGCCCAACCTTGCGTCTCTTACCTCTAAGCTCTTAACACATGCAGCTTGCTGGGGTCGTTGGTGAAGCCCCCAACCTCACCCATGGCTCCTACCCATTACCAGTCCCTCTTCCCAGTCCCAGCAGGTTGGCAGCCTTGTTCCAGCTCAGCCCAGTTCATGCTGTGTGACCTAGGTAAACTTCCCTACCTCTCTGGGCCTCTGTCTCCCTCTGCACTGAGGGGAGTAGGGATCCCTACTGGGGCTACAGTGGCAGGCGGGGTGAGGGGATCTGACCACACAAGGATGGCACAGGCCAGCAGGGCTCTCATTCCTCCTGTCCCTCAGTTGCAGGCTCCTCTGGCTTCGTGGAGCCCAGGTGGTCGGGCAACGCCATGCGGCGGATGGCGCTTCGGCCCACAGGCTTCTCAGGTGGGTCCTGGGGCAGCAGCTCGAAGTACCTCCTGGACTAGAGGAGGCCTAGAGGGGCACAGGCAATGTGGTGACTGCCTTAAAAGCTATCTGGGTCCAGCAGTGGAGGCTCAGGAAGAGCACCCTGCTCTTGCCCACCCCATGCTGGAAAGGGAGAGAAGAGGGGCCCCAGAGGACAGTCTGACCTGGGTCCAGGCACCTCGAGACCCATGACCCAAAGACTCTTGCAGCTGCAGGTCCAAAGCCCCAGTTTCTTTTTATTTAAATTTCACGTTTCTGAGCATCTGCAATGTGCAAGGCACCGTGCCAGGTGCTTTCCATCATCACCTTGTTTAGACCTCACAGCTGTGTCCCTATCCCCTAGGAAAGCATCATTGTCCCCATCTTAAAGAGGAGGAAGCTGAGGGTCAGAGAGAGGACCTGCCCTGCCTGACATCCCACAGCCAGGAAGGGACAATGCTAGGACTTGACCCCAGGCTTTGTGCCTGTTATGCACTCGTCCACCCTTGCTTTGAGCTCAGTGTCATCAGGTGTGAACAAGGGTGACCCTTGTCCTAAAAGGCAGGATCATGGTGAAGACTGGAGAGATGGGCTCATGGAGCACTCAGCAGTGCTCGGCAGCCTGGAGGCTCTGAACCCTGCCAGAACTGTTATGGATAACTAAGGGGTATTGCTGCAGAGGCCACAGGTGCTGGATGGTAGTTCTGGAGGGAGGGTCAGGGGTGGCACCTCCGAAGCCAGCCCACTCAAGACTATGACATGTCGATCCCCAAAGCCAGCAAGTCTGGGCCAGCCCCACCTAGGTGGGAAGCAACAGGATTTCCTGCCCTGGCTTACTGGAAAGGAGTCATTTTGGATGCAGAGGCTGCATGAGTTGAGTCCCTGGTCTTGCTCTGGGAGGAACATACAGGCATGGTTCACCCTAGATGGGTTGTTCCCTGCAGCCTCTTCCCTGTGCTGGGCTCTCTCATGGACTGGGGTCATCAGATATCTGTCCGCTCCCTCCATCCCACCCACAGGGGCTGAGGGGCTCCAAGGGGAACCTGGGACTCCTAGCCCCAAAGCCAGCCTCCTCCTTCCCACAGGTTGTCTTAACTGCAGCAAAGTGTCTGAGCTGACGGAGCGGCTGCAGGTGCTGGAGGCCAAGGTGGGTAAGCAGCTGCCTCCTTGCCCCCAGCCTCCCTACCTACTCCCTGCACCACACTCAGCCCACTCAGCATTCCCACAACACCCATGGGCAGGCAGCTTCCCTGCCAGGCACTCACCGTCCTCCTGTCGGTTCTCCCCCAGCTCTTTTGGCCTGCCCACCCCAGGAAGCCTGCGCACAGTCAGACAGCCGGGCCTGCTCTTCCTCTAGGAGGCCCATGAAGCACCCTCATTGTACGCCATCCCCATCCCAGCCATATATTCGTAGAACCACCTCCCCCTCCAGAGCTTGTGGCTGGGTCCCCTCCTTGCCCTGTCACCTTAATCCTTTATCCTCCCCTCTCTCATAATGCTATCTCCCCAGTTTCAAAAGCAAAACATCTATTGTATATCTCGAATTATTCCCACGATAAAAAGTTTTTAACCATTAAAAACCAAGACATTCTAAATTCAAAAACACAAAAACTCAAAACAATGAAAAAACTACCAGAAAACCATTCAGAGAAGTCACCTATGCCCCTAGAGAGAGCGATGGTCAACATTTACATATCTTTCAGATTTTCTAAACACATGTAGAAGCATATACGCTTTATATATGTATTCTTTCCTCCATTATTCCCTCCTCTGGGAATTTATCTTAAGGAGATCTGGAGGGGGCACAGGCAATGAGGTGACTGCTATTTACCAAGTGTTAACTATTAATAGGGAAATTTGCAAACCAGACAACAGAAGAGGCGGTTGCATAATTAGGGAGCATGGAGCAGTGAAATACTAGACAGCCATGAACAACACCTCCATTTTCTATTATGAAAAGATGCCCCTGCTGTATCAACTGGCAAAACCAAGCTTCTGAACAGCTGTGCTAGGACTCCAGTTATGAGGCATAGGAACCCCACATTGCTGCCCAAACTCCCTCCGAGAAGAAGCCAGTGTGAGGGCAGCTCAGTCCCAGGGGTGTGGTTCTTGGGTCTGCCCAAGAGTTTCAGCTTTTCTCTGGACAGGCCCACATGATCTCCCACCCCTAGTTGGTAGGCATGCTGGCTTCTCTTTAATCCCCAGTCAGCAGCTCAGGGGGTACCACCAGCCTTTCAGAGTCTCCCCTACGCTATGTCCAAAAGCGTTTTCATATACCTCAAATGTTTTTGTATACAGCTCAGGGTATTTCATATGAGACTCTCCCAAACTCCCCTCCAAATTTAGTGAAAATCCTTCCAGCCATGGGGCTTTAATAGTCCGAGAGAACTTTCACATTATTTATGTAGGTAAGCATAGGAAAAAACCACATGGCCCAGCAAACACAGTGACAGTTACAGAACTCAACTTGGGTGGCAGTGATGGTATGTAATGACTTTTCCATAATAAATATGATGAATTGTGCAGTTGGAAACCCACAGTCACTTCTGATGAGGTTCTGGGCCAAGCCAGGCTTTGCTGGCTCCTTGGGGCTCCTGCTCGCCACCCCAGGGCCCCTCAGTTGGCCTGTCCCTGGTGAGACCCTAGGTCCCATCCTATCCTTTCTCTTCCGGCACAGGTGGCAGTGCTGACAGTCACCGAGAGAGCAGTGCCCCCGACACCAGCTTCCCCCGAGGACCCCGCCCCCCGATGGGGCTCCCCAGCTGCTCAGGGTAGCCACGAGGATGGAGACCTTCAAGGTGAATGGGTCGGCGGGGAGCACACTCCCTTGTGGTAACGAGCAGGGGAGCGAGATGCCCGCCTGCCCTGCTGCGGACTCCCAGCTTGGTCCCCTGTAGGCCTGAGTCTTCCTAGCTCTCCAGGGGCCCCTGAGCGCTGGAGTCCTGGGAAGCCCAGCAGCCCCAATAGATGCTGCCCCTGCCCCACTGGTGGAGCTGGGGGCACGGACTCTGGATGACACAGACCCCTGCTTCCCCCTTCCCCTCACCAACTCCAGGGCTACCGGGAGCCAGAGAAAACACGAGGGCCCCACTGCTCCCTCGAGATGGTAGGTGCTGGCTAGGGGGCTGGGGCCAGGGTCGGGCAGGAGCAAAACCAAAGCTGATGAGATTTCTCCCCCAGATCGAGTTGGTACCCAGGGACTTCCTGGGTCCATTGGCCCCAAGGGAGACATTGGCAGCCGGGGCCCAATGGGGATGAGAGGCCCACCAGGTGAGTGCCCACAGCACTGCCCCCCAGCTTCCCTGTCCAGCCCTTGCAGCTGGACCTAGTCTAGGGCCTTTCTTCCTTGACTCTAGCCAGAGGTGGCCTGGGCCCCTTCTACTCACTTGTCTTGGCTCACCACCCCTCCAAGGGTGCCCCATTCATGCCTGGGCTCCCCAAAACCTTTGCATTCACTTGGCTCATGTTTGCCAGGCACCGACTCCCAGCAGGCTCTGAGCTGGGCACTGTGGTGGGGTCAGACCAGTCCCTGCCCTCCTGGTGCTTCCAGACCAGTGGGAGGGTGGGCCTAGGCAGAGGAGATACAGCAGTGCCCACTCCATGTGACGAGGGTTCTTTTGGGGGGTACTGCAGGATGGGAGCCCAAGGAAGGAAGCCCAGACCCAGCCTGGATGGGTTAGGGACAGGGAGGGCTTCTCAGTGAGAGTAACATCTTAGGTGAGGCCGTAGGCACACCTGAAGTGTACACTAGGCAGAGCAAAAAGAGGACTGATAGAGGGAACAGCTTGTGCAAAAGCCTGGAAGAGAGAGAAGAGAACGTTCTGGAAATTAACATTGGCTAAAGACAAGTGTCCACTGTCCTAAAGCCCGTGGGAGGGCTGTGTTTATACCCCTAATAGCCAGGGGAGTCAGAGCCAGGGACAGCCCTGGCCTGTGGCTCCCAGAGCCCTTCTTACCCCCTGCCCAAGTCTGCCTTGTCCTGCCCCCCGGCAGCCACCCTGGGCCCCTCTGGCTCCTGCACACCCACCAACTCCTCTGGTTCTATCGCAGGTCCACAGGGTCCCCCAGGGAGCCCTGGCCAGGATGGAGCTGTGGGTATTCCTGGAGAGAGGGGACCTCCAGGCCCACCAGGGCCTCCTGGTCCCCCTGGTCCCCCAGCCCCTGTTGGACCACCCCATGCCCGGATCTCCCACAATGGTGAGTCCCCCCGGGTCACAGCAGGTCCAGGCAGACGTGGAGTGAGACTGGCATAGCTGTTACCACAGTACAGCTTCTGTCTACTAGGTACCTCTGTATAGCAGGCTTGCCCTTGGTCAGCCACATGTCACCCAGTCCTCCAAGAGGGCTGTTAACCTCCTCTGTTCACTGATGAGGGAAACTGAGGGCTAGAGAGGGAAGATCACATTCCCTTGTTCATTCCATCTCACCATGGCCAGGGCAGGGGGTGGCCAGCTTCAAACTCAGGCAGCCTCCAGAGCCTGTGCTCAGAACCACGTGGCATCAGGCCCTTCCTCCAAGCCTTGGAGCTAGCCAGGATTCAGCCCCTCAGAGCCCTGGGAAGCTCAAGGCCCAGCAGCAGCAAGTGAGCCCTGAGCTTCCGAAGCCACAGCTATGCCCCTATGATCAGAGAGGCCCGGCCCGCTCCGCCTAGCTGGGCCCTGGCTGCACCCTTCGCCTCCTCCCTAGCCTGACCTACCTGTGTGCTGCCAGAGGTCAGAGCTTGGAGTGCTCTGTTCAGCCCCGTCTGCGTCCTATCTTTGGTGCATGACTAGGCACCATCCATTCTTTCTGTCCATTCTATCTCACCATTCTCCATCTCCAAGCTCGGTTTCTTCATCTGTACAGTTGGGGTAATGACCGTGCTGGCCTCCCAGAGCTCTGTGAACTCACACACAGAAGCCTGGCCCAAAGTAAATGGTCAATAAATAGTATCTTTTGTTATTATTCCCATTTGACATGTGACGGTACAGGCTCAGCAAGTCGGAGAGGCTTACTGGATGTCACAACTGGACTGTAGTAGGGTTAGAACCCAGGTCTCCTTGCAACCTGGTCCTGTGTAGCCGACACTCTCCCCACTCCCCACCCTTGGAGCAGTGGCCCCAGCCATGCTGCAGCCTGTCCCACAGGGCAGTCAAAACTGGCTTTGGCAGAGGTAGCTGGTGAAGACTGACTGCCCCCACTCCACTCAGCCCCACCCAGCCCTGCCCTGCCCAGTCACCATCTTTCCTCCCCCAGGGGACCCATTTCTGTCCAACACCTTCACTGAGACCAGCAGCCACTGGCCCCAGGGACCAGCTGGACCCCCAGGGCCCCCAGGGCCCATGGGTAAGTTGAGTCCAGGTCTGGGGTAAGAGGTGGGGTTGAGGGATGGCAGAGGAACTAGGACTGTGGCTATCAGGAGGGAGATAATGGGGGACTTCCTGGAATTGTACTATCTTTCGGTCCTGAGGACATCCTGGCTTTTCCCAGGTCCCCCTGGACCTCCTGGTCCCATGGGCATCCCTGGGAGTCCTGGACATATGGTGAGTATTTCTCCAAGTAAATACTCCCCCTCATCTGGCCATCTATCCACCCACCCACCTATCCATCTATTATCCATCCATCCATCCATCCTTTTTTCACTCATTTGAGCATTTATGGAACATTTACTATGTAAGCTACTTTCCATAAATCTCATTCAACCCATGTAACAGGAGGCAAATATTGTTATCACCTAAGGCTAAGAAAGGTGTAGATTCTTGCCCTAGGGCTATGGCCAGCACATAATAACTTCCAGATCAAAGTAGACACTGACTCTAGGGTCATGGCTCTGAACACTGAGCTGCATGAAGCTCCCACTGTGTGCTCGGCATTGGGTGTGTGGTGAAGGGTCTAGAGGGCCAGGCCAAGCTGGCACTCCCTCCCCAACTCGTCTGCCCCCCAAGTCCCTGTCCATTCTTCCCTGCTCCAGCATAAGGTTGAGGCCCTGTCTTGTTGTTCAGGGACCCCCAGGCCCCACTGGACCCAAAGGAATCTCCGGCCACCCAGGAGAGAAGGGTGAGAGAGTGAGTACTGCGGCTGCTCCCAGGTGGAGGATTCTGGGGTTCTGGGGAGTCTTGGGGGCTCCGGATCAGGACTCTCTGCCTCCCACAGCTAACTCCATTCCTCTTCTCCCCCCACACAGGGACTGCGTGGGGAACCTGGCCCCCAAGGCTTCACGGGGCAGCCGGTGAGTGATGCCGCATCCCCTGCAGCATCCCCTGCAGGCTCCCACAGGCAGAGGCCCCTGCTCTGACCCCATCCCCTGTGGCCAGAGCCCCTGACCCTCCCTGTCTGGTCCAGGGCGTGCTCCATCTCCCTCGCTCTGTGTCTCTGCACCTGTTTCTCTTTCTCTTTCCCATTAACATCTACCTCTGTGTCTAACTCTCACTCTCTCTCTCTCTCTCTCCATCTTTCCAACTATGAATGTAGATTTGTCTATTTCTCCTTTCAGTTTCGACAATTTTTGCTTCATGTATTTCAAAGCTTTGTTGTTAGGTGCATACACATTCAGGATTTTATTGTCTTCTTGATCCTTTTATCTTTATGAAATGAGTATCTTTCTGGTAATACTTCTTGTCTTGAATTCTACTTTGATATTAAAATAGCCACACAAGCTTTTTTTTAATGCTTTTTGCATGGTATATCTTTCCCAATTCTTTTACTTCCAACCTGTCTGTGCCTTTTTGTTTAAAGTGCATCTCTTGATGCAGATAGAGATAGAGACACATACTTGAGTCTTGCTTTTTAAAAAAAACAATCTGACTGTTGAGTTCATTTACATTTAATGATATGTGTAATTATTGATATGGTTCGGTTTAAGTCAATCGTCTTGCTATTTGTGATCTATTTATACCAGTCTCTTTTTATTTCTCCCCACCCCCCGCCCGCTTTTTTTCTGCCTTCTTTTGGATTGAGTCCTATTTACAATTCTGTTTTATCTCTACTAAGAACTCAGTGTTAATTTTTCATGGTTGCTCTAAGAATAACAACATACATCTGTGGCTGGTCACAATTTACTTGATTTAATATCATACCACTTCATGTATAAGTAGAACATTACAATTGTATAATTCATCTCCCTTGTGCTGTTGCTGTCATATATTTTACTTCTGCATTTGTTATAACCCCACAGTATATTGTTGTTATTGCTCTATACAGTCAATTGACTTTTAAGGAAGTTAAGAAAACAAAGAAAAATAGTCTTTTACATCTATTGACGTATTTACCATTTCTTATACACTTTCTACTTTCCTGTGGATCCAGATTTCCATCGGGTATCATTTCTCTTCAGCCTAAAGAAAGTCCTTAAGCCTTTCTTGTAGTTTGGGTCGTCTCTGCTTTTATTTATGTAAAACTCTTCATTTTACCTTAATTTCTGAAAAATATTTTCACTGGATATAAAATGATAGGTTGGCAGTTGTTTTCTCCCCTTTTAGCACTTTAAAGATGTTGTTCCATGGTCTTCTGGCTTACATATACCATTATAATTTCTCATGAGAAATTGATTATCATTCTTATTGTTGGTCCCCTTTATAGAATATGTCTTTTTTTTCTTTGGCTTTTAAGATTTTCTCTTTAGTCTTGGTTTTCAGCTGGTCGATCATGATGTGGTTGTGTATGATTTTCTTTGTGTTTATCCTGCTCTGGGTTCTCTGAGATTCCTGGATTTGCTGGGGTTTTTGTTTTTGTTGGTTATTTTGTTTAATTAATTTAAAATTTTAAATGTTAATACAAAATTTAAAATTAATTTAAAATAATTAAAATTAATTAATTTGCTAGGTTCACGTCAAAATGAGCAGCAAGTAGAGAGAATTCCCACATATATCATATGTACTCCCTGTTCCCACACATGCACATCCTCTATCACTGTCAGCATCTCCCACCACAGTGGTACATTTGGTACAATTGATGAAAGCACATCGACACATCATTATCACTCAAAGTCCACAGTTTACATTAGGATTCACTCTTGGTGTTGTACATTCTGTGGCCGTTGACAGATGTATAATGACACGTGTCCATCCTCATACAGAATAGGTTCACTACCTTAAAAATCTTCTGTGCTCTGCCTAGTTATTCCTTCCTCCCTGCTAACTTCTGGCAACCACTAATCTTTTTTACTGTCTCCTTAGTTTTGCCTTTTCCAGAATGTAATAAAGTTGGAACCATACAGTATATAGCCTTTTCAGATTGGCTTCTTTTACTCAGTAATATACATTTAAGTTTCCTCTATGTCTTTCCATGGCTTGAGAGCCCATTTCTTTTTGGCTCTGAATAATATTCCATTGTATGTAACACAGTTTATTTATCCATTCACCTACTAAAGAACATCTTCGTTGCTTCCAAGTTTGGCAATTATGAATAAAGCTGCTATAAACATCCATGTGAAGGTTTTTGTGTGGACATATGTTTTCAATCCATTTGAGTAAACACCAATGAGTGTGATTGCTGGATCGTATGGTAAGAGTATATTTAGTTTTGTAAGAAATCACCAAACTATCTTCCAGAGTAACATACTATTTTGTATTTCCACCAACAATGAATGAGAGTTCCTATTGCTCCACATCTTCACCAGCATTTGCTGTTGTCAGTGTTCTAGAATGTTCCTGTTCCAATACATATGTAGTAGTATCTCATTTTAATTTGCAATTTCCTGATGACATATAATGTCGAATATGTTTCTATATGCTACCTGCCATATGTATATCTTCTTTGGTGTGGTGTCTGTTTAGGTCTTTTGTCCCTTTTCTCCCAGCTTTACTGAGGTATAATTAACAATATGTAATATATTTTAAGTGTACAATGTGATGGTGTATGTATACATTGTAAAAGGATTTTCACAATCAAGTTAATTAACACATCCATCACCTCACAGTCTTCTTGTGTGTGTGTATATGTGCATGTGTTGAGAACACTTAAGATTCTACTAAGCAGATTCTCTTAGCAGATTTCAATTATACAATACAATATGATCAATTATAGGTACTATTGTACATTAGATCTGCAGAACTTAGTCATATTGTAACTGAAAGTTTATACCCATTTACTAACCTTTTTCCCCACTTCCCAACCCCGACAGCCCCTGGCAACCACCATTCTACTTTGTTTCTATGAGTTTAACTTTTTTAAAAAATAGATTCCATGTAAGTGATGCTACACAGTATTTTTCTTTCTGTCTGGATTATTTCACTTGGCATAATGCCCTCCAAGTTCATCCATGTTGTCACAGATAGCAAGATTTCCTACTGTTTAAGGTTGAATAACATTTTATTATATTTATATATATATATACAC
>NW_006430462.1:3478793-3503745 GCF_000325575.1 Pteropus alecto
TTAAGTTGTTTCCATTCTTGGCTGTTGTAAATAATGCTGTAATGAACATGGGAGTACAGATATCTCTTCAAGAGAGTGATTTCATTTTCTTTGGATATATACCCAGAAGTAGGATTGCTGGATTATATGGTAGTTCTATTTTTAATTTCTTGAGGAACCTCTCTACCATTTTCTATAATGGCTGTACAAGTTTATATTCCCACTAACAGTGTACAAGTGTTCACTTTGTGTTCACTTTGCTTCACTGCCTACCAGCATCTGTTATCTCTTGTTGTTTTGATAGTAGACATCCTAACAGGTGTGAAGTGATTTCTCACTGTGGTTTTGATTTGTATTCCCTGATGGTTAGTGATGGTGAGCATCTTTTCATATATCTACAGGTCATTTTTATTCTTCAGAAACATGTCTGTTTGGGTCTTTTGCCCATTTTTGAATTGGGTTATTAGGGTCTTTTTGCTAGTGAGTTCTATGAATTCCTTAAATATTTTAGATATTAACCCCTTATTGGATATGTGGTTTGCAAATATTTTCTCCCATTCCATAGATTGCCTTTTCATTTTATTGATGGCTTTCTTTGCTGTGCAAAAGCTTTTTTAATTGGGTTGTTTTCTTAATGTTGAGTTTTAAGAGTTCTTTGTATATTTTGGATGATAGTCCTTTATCAGATGTGTCTTTTGCAAATATTTTCTCCCAGTCTGTGGCTTGTCTTCTCCTTCTCTCAATATTGTCTTTTGAAGAGCAAAAGTTTTTAATTTAAATAAAATCCAAGTTATCAATGATTTCTTTCATAGATTATGCCGTTGGTGTTATATCTAAAAATGTCATTGTCGTATACAAGGTCATCTCAGTTTTCTCCTATGTTTTCTTCTAGGCGTTTTATAGTTTTGTACTTTACATTTAGGTCTGTGATCTGTTTTGAATTAATTTTTGTGAAGGATGTGAGATCTGCGTCTAGATCCATATTTTTTTTCAAGTAGCTGTCCATTTATTCCAGCATCATTTGTGGAGAAGGTTGTCTTTGTTTTGCCTTTGCTCATTTGATCAGTTGACTGTATTTATGTGGGTCTATTTCTGGGCTCTCTATATTGTTCTATTGATCTATTTGTCTATTCTTTTGCCCATACCACATTGTCTTGATTACTGTAGCTTTATAGAAAGTCTTGAAGTTGAGTATGTGTCAGTTCTCTACCTTTGTTCTTCTTCCCTATTGAGTTTGCTATTCTGGGTATTTTGCCTCTCCACATAAACTTTACGATTAATCAATATCCACAAAACAACTTGCTGGGATTTTGATTGGAATTGTATTGAATCTATAGATCAAGTTGGGAAAACTGACATCTTGACAGTGCTGAGTCTTCTGATCCATGAACATGGAATATCTCTCCATTTTTTGGTTCTTTTTTGATCTCTTTCATCAGTTTTGTATAGATTTTGTACATATTTTGTCAGATTTATACCTAAGTATTTCATTTTAGGGGGTGGTAATGTAAATGGTAATGCGTTTTGAATTTCCAATTCCACTTGTTCATTGATGGTATATAGGAAAGTGATTGACTTTGTATCCTTCAGCCTTGCTATAATTGTTTATTTGTTCTAAGAGTTTCTTCGTTGATTCGTTCAGATTTTCTACATAGATGATCATGTTATCAGTAAACAAAGATCATTTTATTTCTTCCTGTATACTTTTTGTTTCCTTTTCTTGTCTTATTGCATTAGCTAGGACTTCCAGTATGATATCAAAAAGCATTAGTGAGAGGGGATATGCTTACCTTGTCTTTGATTTTAGCAGGAAAGCTTTTAGTTTTTCATCATTAAATATGGTGTTAGAAGTATATCTTTTGTAGATGTTCTTTATCAAGTTAAGGAAGTTCTCCCTCTATTCCTAGTTTGCTGAATTTTTATCATGAATGGGTATTGTTGGATTTCGTCAGGTGCTTTTTCTGCATCTATTAATATGATCATGTGATCTTCTTCAACCTGTTGAGGTGACAGATTACATTAATTGATTTTCAAATATTGAACCAGACTTGCATACCTGCAATAAATGCCACTCGTTATGGTGTATAACTCTTTCTATATATCGTTGGATTTGATTTGCTATTTGTTGAAGATTTTTACGTATGTTCATGAGAGATATTGGTCTGTAGTTTTTAATGTCTTTGTCTAGTTTTAGTAATAGTTTAAGTTAGAAAGTAGTCTCTCTGCTTTTATCCTCTCAAAGAGGTTTTAGAGAATTGGTATAATTTCTTCCTTAAATGTTTGGTAGAATTCAGCAGTGAACCCATCTGGACCTGGTGTTCTCTCTTTTGAAAGGTTATTAATTATTGATCCAATTTCTTTAATAGGTATAGGCCTATTCAGATAGTCTATTTCTTATTGTGAAAGTTTTGACAGATTGTGTCTTTCAAGGAATGATCTATTTGATTTAGGTTATCAAATTTGTGAGCAGAGTTGTTCATAATATTCCTTTATTATCTTTTTGATGTTCAAGGGATCTACAGTGAAGTCCCCTCTTTCATTTCTGATATTAGTAATTTGTATCTTTTCTTCTTTTTATTAATTATCCTGGCTAGGGGCTTGTCAATTTTATTGATATTTTTAAAGAACTAGCTTTTGGTTTTGTTGATTTTCTGTTTTCAGTTTCATTGATTTCTACTCTAATTTTTATTATCTCTTTTCTTTTGCTTAATTGGGGTTTAATTTGCTCTTTAACTGCTTTCTTAAAGTGGAAGCTTACATTATAGGTTTTAGATCATTCTTCCTTTCTAACATATATGTTCAGTGCTATAAAATTTACCGCTAAGCACTGCTTTCACTGCATTCCACAAATTTTGATAAGTTTTATTTTCATTTAGTTCAAAATATTTTAAAATTTCTCGTGAGATTTCTTCTTTGACTCATGTTTTATTTAGAAATGTGTTGTTTAATCTCCAAGTATTTGGAGATTTTTCAGTTCTCTCTCCGTTACTGATTTCTAGTTTAATTCTATTGTGGTCTGAGAACAAACATTTTATGATTTCTATTCTTTTAAATTTGTTGAGGTATATTTTATGGACCAGAATGTGATCTAACTTGAATGTTTCACATGAGCTTGAGAAGAATATGTAATTTGCTATTGTTGGACCGAGTGGTCTATAGATGTCAATTATATCTAGTTGATTGATGGTATTGTTGAGTTCAGCTATGTCCTTACTGATTTTCTGCTTGCTGAATCTGCCCTTTTCTTACAGATGGTGTTAAAATCTCCAACTATAATAGTCGATTTATCTATTTTTCCTTGTAGTTCTATCAGTTTTGATCTCATATATTTTGATTCTCTGTTGTTAGGCATGTACATGTTAAAGATTGTTATGTCTTCATGGAGTACCGATTCATTTATCATTATATATCATCCCTCTTTGTTCCTGGTGACTTTCCTTGCTCTGAAGTCTGCTCTGTCTGAAATTGATATAACTACTCTCGTTTTCTTTTTTTTTTTCTTCTCTCTTTAATTCCCCTCCCCCTACTTCCACTCCTGACCTATGGATGTTGCCGTCTCCCTTTTAAGAACTGGATTTCTGAAGGCGGGGCGTCTCCCCCGCCACACACTCAATGTGCACACCCGGGGCCTGGCGCCCCTGGAGCCTGGCACCCCTGGCACACCCGGGGTATGGTCCATGGCTCTACCTGGGGCGTGAACCCAGGACCTTCTGCGTGTAAAGCAGACGTGCTAACCACTACACTGTGGAGCCACACCTCTCATTTTCTTTTGATTAGTGTTAGTATGGTATATCTTTTTCTCTCCATTTGCTTTTAATCTACCTGTGTCTTATACTTAAAGTGGTTTCTTGTAGACAGCATATAGCTGGGTCTTGTCTTTTTAGCTATTGTGACAATTCTGTCTTTTAATTGATATATTTAGATTATTGATGTTTAAAGTGATTATTGATAGAGCTGGATTAATACCGACCATATTTATTACTGTTTTCTATTTGTCGCCCTTGTCTTTTGTTCCTCTGTTTGTCTTCCACACTTTTTCTGCCTTTTGTGGTTTTCATTGAACATTTCATATGATTCCATTTTCTCTCCTTTCATAGCATATCAATTATTTTTTTTTTTTTACTTTTTTGTGTGGTTTTCCCAGAGTTTGCAATGTAAATTTATAACTAATCCAAGTCTACCTTCAGATAACACTATACTACTTCATGGTTAGTGCAAATACATTACAATAACAAAGTATTCCCAATTCTTTCCTCCCACTCTTTGTAGAAGTGCTGTCAGTTATTTCACTCATACATAAGCAAGTGTGGGAGGGGCTCAACCACTTCTGCCCAAAACTGGATCCTCCTGAAATGTTTAACTCTCAAGAGTTGCCCACACTGAGCCCCAGTAATTTGTCAATTAAGTTTAATTATAGGTTTTCTTACCTGGCAGTGGTTCCCAGGGAGGTTTCAGCTCCAGTAAATTCTTCCTCTCTGTCTCTGTAATTTGTTGGGGTGGTGGGGTGGGGAGGCAGTGGTTTGCCCTGTGACCTCACTTCTTTGATGGCTTTAATAAGTGCTGTTGATTTTTCAGTTTGTTCAGCTTTTTACTTATTGTTAGGAAAAAATGATGACTTCTAAGCTCTTTATGTGCTAGACCAAAAACTAGAAATCTGTTTTGTTTTGTTTTTAAATCAAAGTTGAAGGGAAAAATTAGTTAACATTTCTTTAAACATTTTTTTCTGTTCCTGTGCTCTCTTCTCCCTTCTGCATTTCCAGTTATACTTAATATTTTCCCATGAGTCATTGAGGTTCTGTTTATTTTTTTTAATCTTTCTTCTCTCTATGCTTCAATTTGAATTATTGTATTGATTTGTCTTTAAGTTAATTGATTCTTCTGTTATAGCCAAACTTCTGTTAATCCCAGCTAATGAATTGATAATTTTAAATATTATCATTTTCCTTTCCAGGATTTCCATTTGGTTCTTTTTTACAGTTTTCATATCTCTACTGAAATTGCCCATCTCATTACCTATTATATCAATTATTTAATGTATTTATTATAAATATTTTAAACTCTGTGTCTGCTCATTTCAACATCTGGGTTGGCTATGGATCTATTTCTACTGACTGATTTTTCTCTTCAGTATGGGTCACATGTTCTTGTTTCTTCATATGTCTAATATTTTTATTGCATACATGGACAATACAGATAATATAGTGAAGAGAATCTGTTATAAAGTGAAGGAATCTGTTATCTTCCTCTAAAGAGTGTTGATTTTAAGTCTAGGCTATGGGTTAGACTCAGCTTTGGAACTTCAGGATGGGCAGTTCATAAACTATTCAAAGATTAAAGGAGAGTATTTATCCAGATTTTACTCCCCTACCACGGCTCCCTGATTTCCAGTATTTCCCCTCAATTTCCTCCTTCTTTGGCAGTCTTGACTCCATCCTCAGATTCCTCAGGCCAATAAAACTAAAGCTTTCTGCTTGAGCTATTTGTTAGGCTGAGGGGACTAGGGTATAACTCTCAGAGGAAAAGCTATAAATATATGGATTTTACCCAGTACAGTTTCCTTCTTTCAGAGGTCAAATATCCTCCAGTTTCTGGCTGCTCTTTATCACTTTTCATTGCCTTCAAACAGTTGTGTTTTTGCTTTTTATCTAGTGTTAGTCCAATACAAGCTACTCTCTGTCTCTGCCTCTCTCAATCTCTCAGCCTCTCTCAAGATGTTTCTCTCTTTTTCCTTTTGTCCCTTCCTCCTTCCTCCTCTCCTTTCCTCTCTCATTACTTCCATTGCTCTCCCTCTCATTGCAGGGAGAACCTGGCCCCAAAGGAGACCCTGGTGAGAAAAGCCACTGGGTAAGCTCCAGCCCAACACTGACCTCCTACTGTTTCCTCCTGCCCTGGGCACTCAGGAGATTATTTTGGAGTAGGGGCACCCCAGCCAAAACCTCATCACCACCTGGCCTCCCAGGGAAGGACTTTGACAGTTCTCAGCCCTAACCCCTTCCCCAATCCTGTCTCCCCAACAAGGCAGGGCCAGCCTTATCAACAGACCCAACGCTCTCTGTCTCTGTCTTTGTCCCTGTCTCCGCCTTCCCTCCGTGGCCTTTCTGGGCCAGAGTGACCCTGCCTGTTCCTCCTGGGCAGTTTGGGCTAACCCAGTCCAGACTGCATCCCCTGCCTCCATAGCCCTCTTCCAGCAGGAGATAGTTCCTGCTCCCCTGTCTACAGAAGGAAGGGAAGCATGAAAACAATATCCACACAGAAGAATGGGATAGGGGGTCTTAAGAAAGCCATGGAGGGAGGCATAGAACTGCTGAGGTACACAGAAGCCTGTGATAAAAGGGACAGGGGATCTAGATACTACCATACACATAAGAAATACATGAAGCATGGGAGGAGAGGCCTGGAAACTGTCATGTACACGGTAAATGAGGTTTGAGTACCTAGACTCCGCTATACGCAAAGACCGGGAATTAACATGAGGTCCTAGACACTATCGCATACACAGGAGACCCATGAGGAGTGGGAGGAAAGACCTGAAAACTTATAGGAGAACAATGGAAAATGATATTAAGGGATCTAGAAACCACCATACACAAAGGAAGCCCATGAAGAATGGAAAGGAAGGCCTAGAAACTGTCATATATAAGGAGACATAGAGTAAATGAGAAAGGGGACCTAGAAACCACATGTGGGATCCTAGAAACCTTCACAATTATTGGTAATAGTTGCGGTGAATGAATTTCAGGACCTAGAACTCTATCCACCCAAGAAACACATTGGAGGAAGACCAAAAGCCCCATGATGCAGGGACCTGGAAACCATCACTGACATAAGGGATATTTGGAAAACGGACAGGGTGAACAGGGCAGATACCCCTATAGAAGAAGCTCTTTTGGAGGCTGGCATTATGCCTCTCCTCCAACCCCCTCTCCTCTCCCTGGTGCAGTCTGGCTGGGATGTCCTACTTCCTGGCAGGTACTAGTTAATGAGGATGCAGGAAGCACCCAGCGCCTGCCTTGCCCTCTCTGCTCCTGATTATGGGGTCAGTGATGGATACAGCCGTGGGAGCTCCCCCACCCTGCACGAGCCCTCCCCCATGTCTTTCCATGACTTCTGGGGCCCTGCTACCTTTCTGACAAGCCTCTCTCAGTTCCTCACTCCCACTCCAGTCCCCCTGGTGTCTCCAGAGCCTCTTAGCGTTCTGCCAGTATGTGCACAAGCAGGCCTGGGGTTCAGGTAGTCCCCTCTGAGCCCAGCCCTCTGCCCTTGCTCAGCCCCTTTACTGGCCTCTCCCAGCACATTTTCTATGCAGCCCAGGACAGGTGGGAGAGTGAAGTGAAGTCTGAATTAGACTGGGCAGCCACATCCCTACATGGGAATCCTGGCAGGAGAACAGATGCCAGAACTATCCCAGACCAGGCCTCGAATTCAGGATGACCTATGGGAGGGGCCCCCAAGAGGTAGCAGGGCCCCTGCCCGTCTGCCTCCCCCTCACCTACCCGTACTTCAGCCCCTGCTTGCTGCCTGCCTGGGAGGGGGCCTGTTGGACTGGGGGCTGCATGAGGCTTTGAGGGCTGGGGGTATAGTTCTGTTGGGGGCAGGTGAGAATGAGTTCCCCTAGGGCTCCTATACACATTCTACCTAGCAACTCCACTTAGCAAAACTTTGAGAGCCACTGGCCTGGCTGTGGCTCAGCAGTGTCACCCAGTGGTCATGGACATGCACTGCAAGCATTGCCCAGGAGTGACTAGGCTGAGTCAGCCCATGCAGACCAAAGCTCTGACTCCTTATTCAGACAGGAAAAATTGAGGTCCAACTCTGCAGATCGAACTGTTGGCAGAGCTGGAACTGAAGCCCAGGTTTTTCAGTTCCCAGGACCTGGAGAATCAGTTAACATTCCCCCAAGCACCTCTTTGGTGGGTGCCAGACCCCAGGCTAAACACTGTGGACATAGATACAATTTGGACACAGTCACCACCCTCAGGGTAGTCCCAGTAGGCTGAGGGACGAACAGACTAGTAACCAGCAATGACAGGACAGGAGGAGCTCAACTGTGATGGGGGAGGATTTCGCATCCTTGTGTTGAAGCTTAAAAAATGCATTAACCAGGCAAAGGGTGTTCAGGCAGAGGAGCAGGAACATCATGTGCAAATACCTGGACTGGCAGAGTGTGATACGGAAGGGGTGAGACGGAAGTCAAAGAGGCTTTCAGGACTTAGGAGGCCATATTGAGGAATTTGAACTTTGTTCTATGGCAGTGGGGAGTCATTGAAATAGTTATGAACAGGGAAATGATGTGGTCAGATTATTTGCGGAAGATTCCTCTATTGCCATGTGGAGAATGGATGGGAGAAGCATAAAGAGACTAGGCTGTCATGGTCATCCTGGCAAGAGACTGTGGGGGCTGGAACTGGGAGGGGGGGACAATGAGGGTGGACAGATGTCACTGGAGCTAAGAGACATTTACGTGCCAGTTTGGCTGTGAGGGGGGAACGAGAAGTTAAAGGAAACGCAATAGTAAAGGAGAGCCAGGAGAAACAGGCCTGCTGAGGTCTGTCCATGGAGAATGGAAGATGTCTATTTTATGGCCTGCTGGGGGTGTCCAACAGGCCCTGGATACTCAGGCCAGGCTGGGAAGGGACTGGGGCGTCATCAATACAAAGCAGGCCATCCATCTGGGGAGGGATCCAAATAGCAGAATCTTTTTTTACATTTTTCCTCAAGATTTTTATTTTGAAAATTTTCAAAATATGCAGAAAAATTGATACAATGAACATCCTACCCTTCCTCTATACCAATTAGTATTTTGCCACATTTGCTCTTTCTTTACATATTTACAGACTTTTTTTTTCTAATCTATTTGAAAGTAAGTTGGAAACCTCATCTACATCTCCCCCAGCACATTAGTGTGTATCTCAAAAGACCATAGACATTCTCCCCAAGAGTCACAATACCATTGTCACACTTTGAAAGGTGACATTAGTTTAATGAAATGATGCCATTTCATACCTAACATATACAAATTTTACCAGTTGTCCAAAGAATGCGTTTTATAGCTGTTTTTTAAAAAACATCTAATCAAGATTGATACATTACATTTGGTTGTCACGTCTCTAGTCTATTTTAATCTAGAACAGGCCCCCTGCCCTTTTCTTCTATCTCTTGACTTTGCCTTTTTATAAATGTTCCACCATCTAGGTTTGCCTGATTGTTTCCTGGTGATGAGATGCAGGTTAAATACTCTTTGCAGGAGCACTTACAGGGGATGTGGTACCCTCTTACTGCATCTCCTCAGGAGGCTCATGATGTCAGCTTGTCCCACTGTCCATGTCAGGAGTGGCTTAACATAATTTTTGAAGGTCATCCATTTTTAGATTCTCCTCCTGTAATACTTGAAGAGGGATTACTTTGATGTTCAGCCTATGGTGACCCTGTAACCCCTAGGCTGCAATGGCCAGTCAGTGGTCTGAGGGTAGCCCAATCCATGTGATGTGAACAGGACACCAAGATCATAACAGACAGTCAGAGCGAGGCCACAGCAGGTTCATGGACATGTTGGGAGGTCTCTCAGTTGTTAGGTATTTGGGGGTGAGGGAGGGGAACAGCTACTTTAAAGTGATGGATTATAATTGTAGCAATATGTATAGTATATGTCATCCCTTCACTTACTCCATACCGAGACAGAGATTTGCTGTCCTGGTGCTCTGTCGGAATTAAGATATCTACATCCCAGAAATAGCTTAAGTCTGGACCAGAAAAGAAGAAGGAATGAGGGAGTGTAGAATTTGGGCAAAGCCATGGACCTTATGCTGGGAAAGGAAAGGATAGACAGGTTGGGAGCAAGTGAAGGTGAGTGCCAGCTGGTGGTCTCCAGCATGACCCCCAGGCAGCACCTGGCATTGTTTGAGAGTGGGGAGTCCCAGATCAAGGAGGCTTGGGGAAGGTGGCTTTGTGGGCCCACTGCCACATCCCTGGGCTTGGGCCCTAGAGATGCCGCTTAGATGAGAGGGTGTGGCTGAGGGCCGGACTCTAGGACCTGGTGTAGTCAGAGCCCAAAGTGAGAAAGGCTGGGAAGGGAGCACTAGGGCCCGAGCCTCAGCTTTGCCAGCATTTTAAACATAGCTTTCCAACAGCGATGCCACTCAAACATATTCTAATTTTACTTATATGCATTCATTTTGATGTGAATAGAAAGGATATCAGTAAGTAGCCTTATCCCGCTAATGGAGTTAATTAGGGTGAGATTAATGTAGTATTTAAGGCAAAAAGTGTGTCGGTTTAAAGAATATTAAGTAAACAGGAGTACAGATGGTCCACGGATGTGGCAGGAATCACACAGGTGATGTGAGAACAACTGGTGTCTGTAAAGAGAAATGGGAGGCGGGGCTCTGTGGCAACCTCCAGGGAACACTATGTGGCAGGTTCCATGGCAGGCTCTGAGACAGTAGTGCTGCTCCTAAGGACTGGTGTCCCTTGGCCCCTAGTGCAGCAGGATTTGCAACGATGTGGGGAGAAGAAAGAAGCCAGCTGGGATCCATCAGGACTTACCGAGGGGGCCGCTTCTGCCTGCCTTGTCCCCCTCCTGTCCTCTCCTGGTCTTGTCCCGGCTGTCCATGGGCCCTGGGCTGTGGCAGGTGGTATGGGCTGCAGTGCATGTCCAGGGTGGGGCATGGGCCACCAACAGGCTTTGCAGGGCCCCCTCCCCTGCCCCCTTCACGGCTGCATCTGTCTCTTTCCTCCGCAGGGGGAGGGGTTGCACCAACTACGCGAGGCTTTGAAGATTTTAGCTGAGAGGGTTTTAATCTTGGAAACAATGATTGGGCTCTATGGTGAGTAGAGACAGACAGACGGACAGACAGCCCAGCCCCTGCCCGCCAGCCTTCCCCAGGCACTCCAGAGTGGAGCCGCCTGGGCCGTCATGAGGCTGGAGAAGGTGCCTACCCCAGGCAGGTGGGGACCTGAGAGGCCAAGACAACCCATCCCTCAATGGCTGGTCCCTCCTCCACAGGTGAAATGGAGCCCTAGAAACCTGGGCCCCACCTCTGTGGTCAGACCTGGGCCTCCAGGCATTGTGGGTAATATGGTTTTCAGGAACCAAAGGTGACAGATTTCGAGTTTGGAAGGAATTATAGGCAATGAATCCAAACTCCAGACCAGCAGGGGATTTTGGGTAATAGAGCCAGACTGCAATAGTGCAGGGGATTGTGGGTAATAAAGTCAGAGCCCAGGCCCACTGGAGGATTATGGGTAATGGCTCCAGACTTCAATTAGGCTTCAGCTCTAGAGAAGAGGCCCACAGGACAATAGGTCATGGAACTAGATTCCAGAAGTGCAGGGGACTGTGGGTGACAGAGCCAAGCTTAGGCCCCAAGGGACTCTGGGTAATATACCACCACCAATTCTGAATCCTACCTTGCCCATATAAGCCCCAGAGGCTCTCACAGGGTGGGCCCTCCCGGCCCCAGATATCCCCCTGACAGTTTCAGTTCCCCCTCTGGTACTCCTAAACTGTCCTGCGGGTTCCTTTAGGGGCCTGAGAGAGCCAGACCCTCACCCCAGGCATACCCTCACCCCAGGCATTCACTCACCAATCCTCCACCCATCTGGTCACTTGAGCCAGGCAAGCCCTGTCCCCACTTAGAAGGGGAGACCAAGGTCTCAGTAGAGTCTCACACCCAGGCTCCTGCCCTGAAGCCGGCTGGAGCCTGGCCCGTACACCCCACCCTTGGCTCCCCGGCCCAGCCCTTGGAGGCCGGACTCGCACCGTCTGCTCTTCTCGATCTCCCATCAGGCTCCTAGCTTACAGAGCTTCCTGCAGCAGCAGGCTCAGCTGGAGCTCCTGGCCAGACGGGTCACCCTGCTGGAAGCCATCATCTGGCCAGGTAACGGCAGGGTGGGCAGGCAGGGGCAGCCCCTTTCAGGAAAGGCCTGGGAAGGGCCTGGGGTCACAGAAGGCAACTCCCAATCCTGGACCCAGGCCAGCAGACACTCATTCTTTAGTCCTTCCATCCAGTTAGTAGATGGTACCTGGCACAGAGAAGGCTCTGGTAACTAGTTCGTGAGTGAATGAGCATCAGTTCTGTGCCAGGCATCTTGCTGGCATAGGCTCCAACACAGCAAGACAGACATAGTCCTATTCTCATGGAGCTTAGGGTGTGGGGGTGTAGGAGGAAGCCGTGGAACTGGCTGTTAAACCCAAGGTGAGGAAAAACAAGATGGAATAAGTATAGGCAACCATAAAAGCACAGAAGTGCCCCGGACCCAGGCTATGGTGGGTGTGTGGGGGGGAGGGGGTGTGTGTGTGTGCGCGCGCGCGCCCACGTGCGCACGCGCTTCCTGGAGGAGGTATTGGCTAAGTGGAGTTCTTAAGGGCAAGGAGAAGGAGTGAGTAAACAGGCAGAGGAACAGCATGGACAAAATCTAGGAGGCCAGAGAGCCTAGAAGGATTGTTCTATGAGAATGCTGAGGGGTAAATGCTGAGGCTAGAGGATCTGGCAGGGCCCAATTTGAGAAGATCCTCAAAGGCAGGTCAGGGAGGCACAAAAGGTTAGACACCAAGTGCCTGGCTTGTTAAGGTAGGGTTAAGGAAGTCTCTCCCCATTAAACGAGCTTGTGGCTGGCCTTGGAGAGAGGCAGGGATTGGCTGCCCTCAAGGCCTGCTAAGAGGCTCCAACAGCCACCCTTCTCCCACCTCCAGAAGCCCCATCTCACAATCCAGTTCCAGTGCATCGGAGCACACAGGTCTCAGATATCATCTCCAACCTCGGATCTCTTTTACAGATGGGGAACTGAGGCCCCAAGCAGGAAGGAGGATTAAAGTTAGAGCCAAACCTCCTTCATTCAGCAAAACTGTAGGGGGCACCTACTGAATGCCAAGTCTGGGCAGGCATTGAGGCAGATCCCAAAGGTACTTGCCTTGGGGAGCTGCCTGTCGAGCAATAGGAGATCCTCAGAATCTATAGAGATGAGGACCACGGGGTACAGGAACACCAAAGATGTGAGTGAGGAGCAGTCACTTCTCACTGAGGGGTTGGGGGTGGGAGATGGAGACAGCTTCCTTAAAGAAGGACACTTGTGTTAGGTCATGGAAGGTCTCTACTAGTGAGCCAGCAGGAGACGGTGGGAAGGGCAACCCTCACAGAGCCCTACATGAGAAAGGCCTGGAGATTGGAAGGTGTGTATGTGGTCTGCTTCCAAAGCTCCTCTTACCATACCACGTGGCTTCTCTAACTTCTAGAAACATCACTGACCATCTCCCAGATCTCCTTTCCTCTCACAGAGTGGGGACCAAGGACCTAATCCCAGGTTCTCAGTACCTTTAGAGTTGTCCCCCACCTCTCTCAAGAGGATTGAGGCAGGAGCCAAAAGAAACACATTGCGGCTTTGGATCTATACCCTGTCCTTCCTCAGCCAGCTCTGTCACCAGCAGCCCAGGGAGGAAGTGCCGGTCACCTGGGAAAGCCCATGCCCACTCTCTGTGGCCGTGAGCCTGGGACAGAGGTCCCACGAGCCAACTCTGGTTGTGGGCCTGGAAGGGGTGATGTGGGAGGAGGGGAGCAGAGTAAGAGATGGAATCTTCCCCATTGGCCATCATACACAGGAGGTAATGACTAAAAACCCAGATGGGCACGTTTAGGTTATAATCAACGATGATGATAATAGTAACAGCTGTCACACATCCAGCCCACCTCAGACTGGGGCATTTCCAATGATCATTTCCAGACCTTACAACAAGCTGGCTAGGTGGGCGATACCATGCCCATTTCACAGATGAACAGGTTCCAAGGGCTCATGTGACTTCCCCAGGGTCATAGGGACAGTAGTGGTAAGGCCAAGGGTCTAATCTAGGTCTGTCCTCTAAAGCACTGGCTCTTTTGACTCCATCAGCAAAGGTTCGCTGACACCTCTGTTCCACAAGGCACTGAGTGGGGCCTGGAGGAAACCAAGGCCCTGAATTTGATCATGTCACAACACCACCTTGTGATAGACTCACAGTGCCCAGAACTGCCAGAGACCTGGGTCGAAAGCAGACCAACCTAGTGACCACAGTCCAGCATGTACGGTGAAAACCACTTCCTACTCCTAGTCATGTTAAACACTGCAAGAGTGTGACAACAGGAATGTTAAATCCACATTTCAGATGAGGCTCAAAAGTCTGTGACTTGCCCAAGGCCACATAACTGGGACATGGTGGGGCCAAGACTTGGCCCTAGCCGATGTTGGAGCCTAAGCTCTGTGCTACCCTTCCTCCTATGCTCCCTGATTTGGGGCATGAAATGACCTTTGACTCTGACCACATATGCATATTTGCCCCCTGGGTTCCCAAATCTCAGCCCAGAGGTGCATGGAAGACTGGGGCACACAGTGTCAGGGTGCTGAACAGTTATGATTACAAGGATATAGGCACTTTCCTGGCAGTACCTTCAATGGGAAGCTGGTGGTCACCAGAGGCCAAATGTCTGTCCTGTGAACAGGGCTTTGGAGGCTTAGCTAAGTCCTCCATCCTGGGGCTCTCTTCCCTGAGCATTGTTCTTCCCCTGGCAAAACAGCCCATCCTTCCGACCTGCTCATTTAACTTTGAGAGGGATTGAGGTGATAGTCACAGAAGGCTTCCTGGAGGAGGTAGGTCCTACTCTGGGTTTTGAAGGATGTGTAGGAGTTTTTTAGATGGCAAGAATGCCAATTGTTCAGTTTCACTCTTGGGGGACAGCTCATTACTAGGCTGGAGCATATCTCACCATAGCCAAATTGGAACTGACTTCAATAATTATAGTACTTGGCTAGGACCTCAGGGTATATATGGAACTGTCCCCCTGGTTTTAGAGATGAGACAGCTGAGGCCCTGACGGGTCCAATTTGCCCAAAGCTACAGAGTAGGTTAATGGCAGAGCTTGGCCTTCTTAAACCCTTCCCCACCACAGGTAGCCTAATCCGAGGAGAGAGGAAGTGAATGTTCCCTGGCCTTACTTTACCCAGCTTTGAAATGGAGATGATTCGGGGCACACTTCCACCCCAAAATGTAGAAAAGAAAAAAGGAACTATACTTTTATGGAGCATTCACTACACATTAAACATTTCAGGAACTTGGTGGGTTCATTTATCTGCACAGGACAGAAAATCAAATAGAGGTCCTCAGTGCTCTCTTTGGGTTGGGGGCTGATTACTCCCTCTTGGGTCGGGGGGACACTAACCAACTTGCAGACCCCCTTCTTTCCCACAGCTTTGCCTCCCAGATGCCAGGGCAGAGTGCACCTGGCAGAGTGCCCAGTTCCCCCACCCCCCCCCAGAGGGCCGAAGGGAGGTGGGTTCCTCACATAGACTTGACTAACCCAGCCTCTCTCCTTCCCTCCGGCAGAACCAGAGGGGTCAGGGGCAGGCCCTGCCGGCACGGGTACCCCCAGCCTCCTGCGGGGCAAGAGGGGAGGACACGCAACCAACTACCGGATCGTGGCCCCCAGGAGCCGCAACGAGAGAGGCTGAGGGCAGAGGCAGCCCCTCCGGGTGGGCCGGGCCAGGCTTCTCTTCCCAGCTTGGACTAAACCAGCTGCCTCCAGGGACCGCCTGTCCATATTTATTAATGTCTTCAGGGTCCTTTTTGCCACCTAGGCCTTTGAGGGAGGAAGTCTAGGTCCTGGTACCCTATGCACATCTGATTCATGAGGCTGAGCAGGGACTGAGGCCTGAGGGAGAGGTGGCCCAGGTGAGAGGTGAGGCCTTGCTCTGGGTCCTGGGCCTGTTTCCCTCTGTGAAATGGGGTGATGCAGGCCTATGGGGAGGGGATGGCAGGTTTGCAGTTTCTGTCTTCCCATCAGCTGCCCAGGTATCCATGCCTGCAGGCACTGAGGGAGCTGGGGTTCTGCCCAGCCCTGGGCACATGCAGGGATGATGAGGGAGGGCAGTCTCACCTCCCTTCTTCCCCATCAAAACTCAGAGGAGCCCACCTGTGCTCCTCTCCTTGTTTTTCGGTGCTGAGTTCTCAACCTTGAGGTCAAGCTGCCTGGTCTTACAGGACTTTGGGAGCTCCTTGCCTCAGTTCTGTCCCGAGCCCCCAGCCCCTCCCATGTCCCAGGTGGGGAGTCCGGGCATGGAGAGGGATGGGCCACCTGCTCCCACAAAGCTTGTGACAGACACCAGGAGGGAGGTGTCTACCAGCCAATAAAGGCCCTCAGCCTGAATTTCCCCCAGCCTGGTCTCAGTGTGTGCTCAGACGGGGGACAGTGGGACAGGAACAGGGCCCTCTTCTCAGTGGCCTCCATTGCCCACCTGCAAAGCAGGTCTGAGGCTGGCCTCATAGGGCTGAGGGGACCAGGCTCTATTGGCCATCACCTGGGACATGGAGGCAGAGCACAGGCTCAGTCCACCACCACCCACCCCCAACCCAGGTGTCCAACAATGGCTGTGCTAGGGGAGCAAGGAGCTGCAGAGACCTCAGAGCATCTTCTAGACTGGGTGACCTGCAGCTTCCCCTGAGCCTGTTTTCTCACATGAGGAAATAAGACTGGTGGTGTGCCCCTCAGGCTTCCCGGTCCGTTTCTGGACCCTAGCTGGTGACCAATAACAGGGTCAGTCTCCAGGTGACTAGAATGTAAGCTGCTCCAGGATATAAAGCCCCCTGCTCTGCCCCTCAAAGTTCAACTTCCCAGATGACCCTCTGCCTTACCTCTACCCCGGGCCCATCAGCAACTCACACCCATGCCCCACTCTCTGCCTTCTTAGATCTGTCTACACACCTCTCCTCTCTGGGAAGGGGCAAGGACTGAAAGGGGCCAGGAGGGAGGAGCTGCTGCTTCAAAGCTGAGGAAGCTTCTCCCCCACCACACCTCCACCCATTGCTGCCTGCCCACGGGGTCCAGCAGTGCACAGCCACCAGCCACTGAGCCTGCTCAGGGCCAGGCCTAGGAGACTGACTGAAATGGCCCGTCCCTCAGGGTCACTGGGGCCTGTGGGCAGTGAACGGATGGTATTCCTGGGGAATCAGGGAAGGTTTCCTGGACTGCAGTCTGATCTCTGATGGCTGAGACCTGAGGATGGGTGAAAACTAGCTGGGAAACAAGTGATGAAGAATGTTCCTGGGCAGTGGGTCCAGCCCAGCAGAGGCCCAAGGTGGAAGACAGAGCTTCCTGGAGGAAGAGGCTGCATGGTGCAGGAACAGTAACACTGCCTCTCTGTATATCAGGGAGCTGCTCTCCTACAATCTGCTTTTCATTCACTGTTCATTCATTTACCTCCCTGGCCCCCCACCCATGCCAACACAGAAGAGTCAGACACAATTGCTGAGCCCAAGGAGGTCCAATTGAAAAGTAAACTGATTTTTATTCTAAACAGTAGCAAGGCAGGATGCTGGAGGGGGCTTTCCTGCACCCCCTGTACTCAGCACACAGGGCTGGGACTCAGACTACCGACCCATAGGCCAGGCCTCTTATCACCTGAGGGCCTGCCTGTGTGTGCTAGGGGGGCCCAGGGCCCTCGGGATGGGCAGGCCCACCCCTCCCCTGAGTCACCAAGGCTTCAGTGCCCACCTCTCCACCGACCAGCAGTGATACAGCGCCCTCCACACGGCCTGTGGCTGCCAGTGCCACCACCGCCTGCTCTGTGGGGAAGCCCATGCGCTCCAGCTGCTGCAGCCTGTGGGATGGAGAGGACAGAAGGAGTGTCAGGGTCACCTTCAGCCCCCACACCCAGAGATCCCACCCCTGCCCACCCTGCCTTACCGCAGAGAGGAGACAGAGGACTTAGGCAACCATAGTGGGCTCTCAGGATCCTGGGCTGGCCCCTCAAGAAGTGAGGCCTGGATTCCCTCCTGTAGCATCTGTTCATCCAGGGCTACCCACAGTGGGGTCCCTGGGGGGAAGCTGGGCTCAGCCCAGGCCAAGCCCACCTCTGAGGAGCCCTCCCAGGTCGGCTGCACAGGCCCCAGTCCTGGTGGGAATGGGGCTGAGTCTTCACTGTGGGACCAGAGACTATGGGAGGCCATGTAAAGAGGTCCAGGGGTGGAGAGCCTGGAAGGGCAAAAGCAGAAGAGGGCCTGACTGCCAGCCACTGCCACAGCTTCTACCACCAGGTCTGGTGTCCTCAGCATCACCCTCACCTCACTCCAGGATGAGTGACAGGCAGCTCAGGCATGCTGCCTGGGGTGGGAAGGAGCCTGAGTGGCCAGCACTCTGCCAGGGCCCTGCACAAGACACCCTCCTGCAGTGCCTGCAGCCGCCTCTCAGAGAGCTCCAGCCACCGGAAGGCCCCAGCTGCGTCTGTCTGCCCAGGGCAGGG
Organism: Pteropus alecto; assembly: GCF_000325575.1. Taxonomy (NCBI): domain Eukaryota; kingdom Metazoa; phylum Chordata; class Mammalia; order Chiroptera; family Pteropodidae; genus Pteropus; species Pteropus alecto. Next base: position 3,497,034 of record NW_006430462.1, read on the forward strand.
CAGCTGGTCAAGGAAAACCAAAACCAGCCACGGTGAGCCCACACTGTATGCCAGGCCGTGCCACGTGGATGATGGACATTCCCTCATGTCTCCTCACTATAACCCTGCAAGGTATGTTGTCACCCCGGTCAGCAGTGGAAGTTCTGAGAGGAAAAGGGACCTGCCTGAAGCTACTCAGCCTGTAAGAGGTGAAACCAGATGTGCCTCACCCCAAAAACCTGTCTTATCCCGTTTCAGCCATCCCCTGCCTCATTCTGTTCCCAGAGTCCCATCTACCTGATCAAGTCTGTGACATCCCTGGGCCCAGTGACACACCCCTTATTGCCCTCAGCCAGGGCAACATGCTCCCCACTCCTAAACTACAGGGGGTCTGCCTAAGCCCACTGTTCTCTCCAATCACAGCTTTTCTCAACAGACACTAAGCATCTTTGGAGCAAAAGTCTATGTTTAATGCACACACACCACCAGCCACAGATGGTTCCCCCTTTCAGTGCCCAGAGCACGCCAGCCCACTCTCACCCCTGGCCTTTGCACTTTCTGCGCCCTCTGCCCAGCCACTCTCCTTTTTCACTTCTCTTCACCTGAACCCCCCATCCTGCATGTCTCAGATGCCACCTCCACTGGGGAAGTCCAGGTTAGGTGCCTCCTTGGGCCACCTCGGCCCTCCTGGACTCCCTTTTAAATTGTAATTGGCACCTCCACCTGGCCCCGAGTCCCCGGGCCCCAACCCAGAACCTGGCTAGAGGGGAACATGGAGATGCTCCTGGAATGTGTGTGCACAGCTTTCTGGCATTGTTGGGCCTGACCACCTTGTGCCACCTCCTTCCCAAGCACCCTGGGGGCCCAGCCACAGAACCCACACATCCACACAGGCCCAGGGCCCAGCCAAAGGATACAGGCCAGGCCAGCAAGGAGGCCGCAGAAGAGTTGCAGAAAGGGTGGCTCAGAGCTGAGCAGCGGTGTCAAGGCGAGCAGCAGCCATGACAACAGCCACGGTGGCAGTGTTCCATGGGGCCATCTACGGTGGTAACCCTGCCCTGCCAACATGGCCAAGTGGACAGGCATGTATCCACAGCCACCAGCGGCACTGGACACCCCGAGGCCTGCCAACATCATGGCCATTAACCCAGCAGCCAGGGCAAGCAGAATGGAGGCATGCAGGAACCGCAGTGTGCCTAGGTGGCACTCCTGCTGCCAGCCCAGTGCAGGCAGGAGCAGCAGACTCAGGAGCAGACTTGGTAGGGCCGTGTGGCCCAGAACATGGGTCAGCAGCCGGTGTGCTAGGAGAAAGAAGGGGCTTATGTGCCAGGTTAGTGGCCTCTACCCCCAAGGCTGTCCCAGGTGTGTCAGGTAGGGAATTATGCCCTGCCAAGGGTACCCACTAAGCCAGCCTCCCCTTCCTAGGAGCCAAAGTCTGCCCACTGCCAGCAATTGCTCATGGAGGGGACCGTGGGCTTCCAAACACTGTGGCTACTACTGGGCTGGATTAAACAACAAGCTGGACCCACCACTCAGTCTTCCCAAGAAAAACCAAGTATGGATGAGTCATTTAACCTCTGTGAGCATCACTTGGGTTCCTCAAATGTAAATGGAAGCCGCTATTATTACTGGGAAACAGGAACCCAGCTGGGACCACTCCTAGAACCCCCAGCATCTCCTCCCCATTCTTATGCTTAGCTGAAAGCCTTAGTTCTTATTTCAAGGGAAAGCTACCAGAAAGGGAAGCCGTCTGAAGTCTTACTCACAGGCTCCCACCCCTCTGCTGGCTCCTCTGCCCTCCTTGGCTGTGGAAGAGCTGAGAATGCTCCCATCCAAGGCTGACCTTCCCAGGGGCATTGGGTCCCTATCCCTACCTGGCCACTACAGGAGGCACACCACTCCTACCAGCTGGTCTCAGGCCCTTACAGCAAGTCTCTTGCTTTTTTCCACAGCCCATGTGGCCAGCCCTCACCCTGAAAGGGGTCCAGCAGCAGCTCTGGGACCAGGGCAAGGCTGGGGCCGGCCCCCACCAGCCATAGGCTGCTCATTAGCAGCATCAGGACTGAGGAGGCAAGAGGCAGCGCTGGGGAGAGTAGGCCAGGGGGTCCTCTGCCACACATAGTCTGGCTGAAGGTGGTCAAGGGTAGTCCTGGGGCTGTATGCTAGGGGGAAAGGAAAACAGTAACAACAGTTATTATTGAAGCTTTTATCTTTCTTTCAACTACCCTACCAACAGCTCCATTTTACAGAGCAGGAATTGAGGCTGGAAAGGTAGGCTCAGCAACCTGGCCATAGAGGAGCTCAGACCCTAACCACGTGCTTAGCCATCTTACCAGTCCACCTTCCTATGTGTGATGGGGAGGGGCCAGGCTAAAAGGACCCTGGGCCCTGAAGGAGTCTGGGGTGGGAGGCAGAGGGCCAGGGAAGTTAAACTGGGGCCTTGGGCTCCCGAAGAGGGGTGCAGACCCCCTAGGGCAAATTCAGGGCCATCTCCAGCTTTCCTCTGCTTCCCTCAGGCTGCAGACCAGCCACCTTCCTCCCTTCTCTTCTCCACTGTGCCCAGCCTTAGAGCTTTAGATGGCCTCAGCTGCCCTTGACCAAGGGGTAGAGACCAGCCAATGGGCAGGCAGATTGGGGAGGGGGTGGGGCTGAAGAGTTTGAGGAGTGGCAACAGGAATCCCACACCCTGAGTGCATACAAAGTGACACCGGACTGAGACATAGCTTCCTCTCGGTGGCCTAAGCACAACTCTTCTAGCCCTAGCTCCCCATCCCCCTTCCAGTATCCACTTCTTGCTGTGTATCCCTGGGCAAGCTTTCCATTCTCTGAGCCTCTCCTTCTATAAAATGAGGATTAAGAAAATCCTTTCTTCATAGAATGAGAAAAAGAAATGGGCTAAAGCAGGGCCTACCCCACTACTCATTGTATGGGAGGCAGATGTAAGCACCAGCTGGCCCAACAAGGGGAGGCCTCAACATGGAGGCAGCTGCTCCAGCCTTGCTGGTTCAAGCTCTGGCCTTCAATCGTGCCCATTCTTTGCCCTTATGGCAAAGCTTTTTCTCCCCATTGTCTCCCCTCACGTCCAGACTGTCCTCCAGGCCCTGCTGGAACCCCCTCGCTCCTGGCCAGGTCTGTAGGTTTCAGGAGTCCCACTGAACTGATTTCGTAAAGCAGGAAGCAAAATCCCAGAGAGACAAGGCTGCCTCATCCGCTCCCTTGTGAAGGGCATCAACGGCATCAAAACCCACCTGCCAGATTCCTGCAATGTCCATCTCTTCAACAGGCAAACTCCTTTGCACCCTTTGAAACCCAGCTCAAATGTCCCCATCCCCTTCTCTGGATGACCACATCATAGTGCTCATTGTAACTAATGAGAGCAGCTTGGCCTATCTTTCTCCCTGGCAAGTGGACTCAGCTGGGAGAAGCGGGTGTCCTTCCTCTTACTCATCCCCAAATTCCCCAAGGTGCTCCCCACACAGAGCTGGTGCTTTGTGTTCACTGACAGAAATACACGAGCTTGACACCACATCCCGCTGAAAGACTTAGGTGAGACTGGGCTGAGACCAGTAAGGCAGACAGGTGCCACCCTTGCCCGGAGCCAAGGCACCCACTGCAGGCCGCCTCCTGCACCTTCACAACTATACCCCACCCCCAGGTACCGTAGCAAGGGTGGACTTGTCCACGGACAAACAGAACTGGGACTTAAACCCTACCAGCCTCAGTCTCTTGCATCTACAAAATGGGGCTGTGCACCATCAGGCCCTGCCTACCTTACTGGGAAGCCAGAGAAAAAATGGGAAGGCAAGGATGGGGAAGATTCTTTCGGGTAATAGAGAGTGGGGGTCCCAGGATGTGGGTTGGACTCAGTTTTGTGGCTTTAGAAGTACCCAAATCACTTGGGCCTTAGTTTCCCCTTCCGTTAAAACAAAGGTATGTATGAGAGATGATTGAAGGGCCTTCCCAACCTCGACCGTTACTGGGTGGGGGTGCTCTCTCGGGGCCGGGTGCTACGTTCGAGGCCTCCCATCCAGCCCACCTGCCTCGGCCCCCGCCCACGCCAGCCCGGGCCACGTGTCCCGGGGTACTCACTGCGGAGCGCGCCCCCGGCCCTGGGAAGGCTGGCGAGGCCCTTGGCTGGGCGTCGGGGCTCTAACTTCTCGCTGAGGCCCAAGCGCCCCAAGCCCATTCTGCTCGCGCTCGGGAGCGTGACCCCGAATGACCCACCGGCGCGCCAACCCCTCCCCCGCCGCCCGCCGATTAGTCAGCAGTTGTTCTAGGCCCAGGTCCCTTCCCCCAGCCCTCCCGCCGGCCTCCGTTTCCCTTCAAGGCAGACTCTTGAGAGACGGTCCCTAGAGCCAACGGACGTAACCATCCCGTATAATTTAGTCTCGTGCGGAGAATTACTCCGCCTTGATGCCAAGACTTGCTCACCGGCCGCTCCCACCCCTTCGATGCTACTTTAGCCCGCGCGTCACGTCCGGCGCTCTTTAGAAAGAATTAAGACAAGAGTAGAGAGCGGTAGGACGAGAAAGCAATGGTTTGCCCCTCCTTCCCTCACCCCCGTAGCCTGGCCCGATGGTAACGCCCGAGGTTGCGGGTTTCGCGCCTGCGCAGTGCGGCGCCTAGAGGGAAAGCGAGAGGGAGACGGACGTTGCGAGAACGAGAAGGAAGGCGAGAAAATGGCGTCCACGGGTGAGTGTGGTGGAAACGCGGCCGCGCCAGGGATAGCCAGGCCGCCCAAATCGGGGCTCGTTCGTCTCTGGGGGGTGTATGGGACGACTGAAGTGGGGTTTCCGAGGATGTGAGGTACCCGCCGCTGCCCTACAAATTCGAGAGTCCACGTTCCCCTCCCCTCCCCCACTGGGCAGGCCGGTTCTGGAACCTTCCAGCGCCCTCGCTGCGCAAGGGGCTCGCCGCGGCGGGGTTGCGCGGGGCCTTCGGTGGCCTCCATTGTGTGGCGGCCGTCGGGCCCCGCACTCCCTGCCTCCCGCCACGCGGGCGGGGCCTACGGCCTCTGGGGCCCCGCGTGGAGCGGGGCGCTCGACCAGGCCTCGAGCCCGGCACCTTGAAACCTGAGGGGGGCGGGCACGACAGCAGCTCGAGAAGCCGCGAGCCCACTGCTCTTCTAACTCTTCCCCACCCCCATTTGCAGGCAGGAAGGCGACTCTGCCTCACGGAGAAGCCCGGGGGGAAGGGAATAAAGGCATCGCGGATTTGTTAGCCAGAGGGTGCTGACCTGTGAGCGGGAGCCCGGTTATCCTTAAGGCCCAGTCTGATGTGGCGTCCGGTGCCGTCTCGCTGCCGCCTCCTCGGCGGGTTTTATATGGCATGTGCTCCCCCTTCTCGAGTACCCCAATCGGCTGTTCTCTCGTGCTGCTTCTTTTTACCGTTATTAATCCCACCTCTTTCTCGCCTTAAAAAGCAATTAAATAGCTTCTTCTCAGGACCATTTTTCAGCAAACGCCAAGAAAGATCCGTTGTATAATAAGACCAGTCCGGATCTCAAGGCCAAAAATTCTTCCGAAAAGAAATTTCTGGCCTCTTTGATCTCGGAGGAACAAAAGGCCCGAGTCAGCATATGAATTATGCTTAAAGAGTCGTCTCATATGTTTATTTGCTTAGGTTAAGCCGACAGGCTTGTTTTTTCCGTGGACGACACAGGGAAGGAGGCACGGAGTGGACTTGGAAAGAAAGCCCAGGATGGGAGCTTGAATGTAGTGTCTAGGGTGGGCCTTCCTGCAGCGAGTGTTTAAGAGTGTGGCCTAAACATCACCTGCACTTTGCAGTCTGTTCCTGCACTAACCTGCGGTTATTAGTAGGGTGGAGCATTTTCTCTCTGGGAGTATATTCTTAGACATCCTTACTTCAGGCCTTATAGGCAGTGGGATAAGAGGAAAGCCAGGCAAAGCTCTGGGTCCTTCCTAGTCTTAATTTGAAAAGGATCCAGAATTCAGTTTAAGGACAGTTGAAGAATTCTCCCCAACTGTGTGGTAAGTAGGCAGATAAATGCTGGCTGTTGGTGCCAGGGTACAGAGTACCCCTAGGAGAAAGGACTCTGAAATACCACAGCCCAAGACACCCTGGTGGGAAAGTTTCCACAGAGTCCTTTCCACCTTCTTCCCTGCAGTGTTCGAAGTTTTGTAAGGAGAATGCTACTCTCCCTTCTCTGCTAAAGCTTAAGGAATCAAAATGTATATGTTGAAATTTGTGTGTGGCTGGACATGGCCATTTTTTGTCTATTTTGCTCAGACTGTTACTGCTAACCTCCATGTACTATTATTAGGGTTACAATTATGTAGACACAGAAGTAGGCCCAGTTGAGGGATCTTCGGGGAGTCGTAACTTATCTGAACTTTGGTTTCCTTTTCAAAATGAACGAGTTACATTAGATCATTTAAGAGCTTTTTGAGCCCTTAACTTTTGACCTTACAGCAAAGCTTTTATGGTTCCCACAGAATTTCCCCATTCTTTCATGCATGTAGTCTGAAGCTCTAAATCTTTACCATTTGGATAAGTGCCCTAAATTATCTAAAAGCCACTACCTTGGGTAATGTTAGATGTTTTTCTCCTCATATATGTCATATATAGAAAAGCACCTAAAGTACAGCATTATAGCCATTAAACAGAGAATTAAAATGCAAACCCCCAAGTTAACTACCATTCAGACCAAGAAATAGAACATTGCCTGCTCGCACTCTAAAGGCTCACTTGGATCACAGCCTCCTCTCTGCTG
>NW_006430462.1:3503763-3540720 GCF_000325575.1 Pteropus alecto
TATTTTTAGTGAAATTTTCAGCTGCATATTTGAGGGTTAAAAAACAAAACAACTGATTGCTAAATCTGACCAGTGTGTGACTGTAGCATTTTTGAGGCCATATGTTTGTGTGCTGTAAGTAGGTAAGTTATCGTGAAACAAATTTGCCACCTCCCTTAGCCCACCAGTGTGGGGCTAAAAGCATCTGGTTTCACACTGATCTGAGAACATTGGTTGTTCTGTATCACCTAGGCCAATTTTATGTTTTATAGAAACTTTCTTTTATAAAACACCTTGCAAGCATTGAACTTAGATGTCAGGGATTTAGAATCATTTCTCTCAGAAACCTCAGCAAAATGTTGGTTAAAATATTTAATTTTTGATGCTTCATTGGTGTTGTTTGTTTTGTTTTTTTAATACCACTTGGAAGAAGTGATTTCCATTTACTTTTTATTTGCCACATAGAGCATAGATTGTAGTGCTATTGAAAGTGCTTTAAGGTTTAACCTTCCAATGCCATAAGGTTGTCTTGGACAAATCAATTCATATCTGTTGTGCATTTGGTAATATTGATTCAGGGTTCTGAGTTAAGGGTGTGCAGAAGAAAGTCATGTAGAGATAGAAAGATGAGCCAACTTAGATGGATTCAGCAATAAATGCTTAGATCAGGCAAACTGAGGCATGCTCGAGTAGGGCTAGAAACGCCACCTCCATGAAGAGCTGAGATGTCAAACTGATGAGGGACTACTTTCTGAATGGAATAGAAAGGACCCCTTTGGCCCTAATGGTGATGTTGTCTTCTAATGTAAAATAAGATATGTATTTCTTGTGGAGAGCAAAGACTTGGGAAGAATTTTTAAAAATAATTAAAATACATATATATGTTTAATTCAATAGTGCTGTAAAAATTTCTTAACCATTTTATTTTCTGTTTGTTTCACTACTTGTAGATACCTTACTGGACCAGAATTTTTAGTCTTTGTGAATGTTGTAAATTTCTTACGAAAAGGAATATTATGGGAAGTTTTACTTAGAAAAAGAACAGCGGAAAAAAATTGTGGCATTTTTTAAAAGTTGAAATCATTTTGAATTTTAAAAAGATGGTGTTACCTAAAATCAAATTCTTCCCCCAAAAGACGAAATGCGTTCTCTGCCATTTATCACAATTCTGACTTAACTCAGTTTCACTGGGATTTATAACATTTTAGCTTTTGAGTTATTGCACAAATGTAGCCCTGCTACAGTCAGCAAACCCTTTAAAATACTGGAATGAGATGACTGTTCTTTTGTTTTCTGCCTTTCCGTTTCTTAGTCCTGCTAGAGAATTAAGGTTGATCTAACTTGCTAAAATGAGAGAGCAATAGAAAAACTAGTTTTTAATAATAGAGCTACTAATGTAACAAGTCTGATGTTAAACATTGTAAATATTGTTGCTTGCTACCTTTTTGTATGAAATAAAACTGCTGATCCTGTTGATTTGTTCTTTGTTAGGATGATGATCGTGTATTTGAAATGACAGCCTGTGGTTTTGGTCATAGGAGCATGCAAAGTCTCTCTGCCAGATCAGCTGATCTTGACCTCATTAGTTGGCACTGTATTCAAACTTTCTGAGTTTAACTGGTTTAGACTTATTTTTTTGGTTTAATGTCAAGAAATAAGTACTCATTTGGACCTGTATTGTCCTGTAGATCCTCTCTAAACAGTTTAAGGACTTACTGCCACTTGAATTCCTTCCTTTTTACCCCCTCTCCTTGTCTTTGCTGACTTTACACTATCTTTCTCTCCTGTTCCTCTAGATTACAGTACCTACAGCCAAGCTGCAGCCCAGCAGGGGTAAGTCCATCTTTTACAATAATTGTGTGTGTGTGATTGATTAATGTTGTTGGATACAGAACCTGCTATAGTTGTAGAGGATTTGGTAATGGAATCTGAATGTTCTGTATTCAGTTTTTGCATTTAATTTCTCTTACAGCTACAGTGCTTACACCGCCCAGCCCACTCAAGGATATGCACAGACCACCCAGGTAATCTTTAAGATAATTATATGTAGCTGCATAACCAAGTAAAATGTTTTTATCAGCCATTAAAACAATAGCTAGCACAGATTTTTTTCAAAAATTAGGTAATAGAAAGGTATAATGTTTTTGTAATTAAAATAAACAGACATTTTAAACTTTCATAGTGGGAATACCATTGAAAATGAAACCATCCCTTTGGATGGGATTTGCTAACTTTCCATACCTTTCTAGTATCATCTCTCAAGTTAGGTATCCTGCTCCATATTTGGTCCTTCGGTGTTTTTTAATATGTTTAAATTTCTTTAACTTATACAACAGTTCTGCAGAGGAAGGTGATATGACATTTTACAAATGAAAAAATTGAAGTGCATAGATGTTATAGCATTTGCCCATGGTCACACAGGAAGGGTGCGGTCAGCTCTTACTGCTACCTAGCTATGAAGCTTCTGAACTCTCCAGTACATGAGTCTGTGTTTAAAAACATAGGCCAATGGATTCTAGAAATTAGCCTCATAGTGTTCTCAAGATCACCTCAAATTCTGAAATGATCTGTGGCATAAAATGGATATTAATAACTGCCATGGAAACATATTCTAGAACAGGTAGAATGTGATATTTGACAGAGCTCACTTAACTGGTCATTCAGATTTAGAATATGATTGTGCTGATATCTGAAGGAACACCTTATTCCTTGCCAGGTTTTATGTATTAACTGATGTCCAATTTCAAAAGACAGTGCTGTTGATATGCTAACTTTAGGGAGACATGCAATATTCTAGTACATTTTCATTGATAGTTTTTAAATCAAAAAAAAACTGCTGAAAACTGGTTTTCAGAAATGCCTGACAGATTTTAGCTGTTTTTATTTTCTTTTCTCTTTGTTCATTTTGTCTTCCTAACATTTGTTTCCAGTTGCTAAAACCGTTACAGTGCTGGCAATTATACACCTGTTCCCTTATTGCTCATCCCTTGAGAGTGTCTTGTTAATCTGTATTGTTAACTGTGATTTTGCCTAATTATCTCAGGAACTTTTAAGTTTACAAAAAATAAAAATAAAAAATGAGCGAATTAGATCAAAGAAAATAAGCATTCATAATACTGTGACCACTTGTCTTTTTTTTTTTTTTTAATCTTTTATTTAATACAGCAACATAGATTAACCTGGAGAGTACCATGCTAAGTGAAATAAATCAGAGAAAGATAAATACCTTATGATCTCTCTTATAAGTGGAATCCAAAGAACAAAGTAAATGAACAAACAACAGAAACAAACTCATAGATACAGAGAACAAACATACTTGCTCAATGGGAAAGGAGAGTTGGGGGACTGAGTTAAAAAGGATTAAGAAGTAAAAATTGTAGTTACAAAACAGTCATGGGGGTATGGAGGACAGCATAGGGAATATAGTCGGTAATACTGTAATAATTATGTATAGTGCCAGGTGGGTACTAGACTATTCAGGGGGATCAATTCATAAGTTATATAAATATCTAACCACTATGCTATACGCCTAAAAGTAACATAATATTGGATGTCAACTGTAATTGAAAAACAAAGGTTTTAAAAAATAAGAAAATCTTTTTACTTGAAAGCAGTATTTTCAACTTTGGTTCTCCAATTTAGAAACTTAGAAATAAGCCAGTCTGGTTTTTACTAAAATACAAGGTTCATATATGTACTATTTACATCTGTTTTCTTTGAGCAGGCATATGGGCAACAAAGTTATGGAACCTATGGACAGCCCACTGATGTCAGCTATACCCAGGCTCAGACCACTGCAACATATGGGCAGACAGCCTATGCAACTTCTTATGGACAGCCTCCCACAGGTAAGTCTTTCCATTGAAGATAATTTTGGGTCAGATCAGCTAGGGTCTTTGCTAAGAAGCTTATTACTTGTGCTCTTTGGTGTATATTCTGGTTCATATCTTGGCATCTGGGGATCTTTTATTCTTATTTTTCATTTTTTCCTTTCCCTTTATATTCTCTTTGAGGGATTGCTAATAGAATGTGGGTGGAATAAATTCCAAGGGAGAAAAGAAATTTTAACTGTTTTATGCAGTGTATTGAATAATATCACGACAAAAATGGAGAATATATAAAAGATTGTGCTAATGCTAATACTGGGTAAGGATGAGCCTTCTTAAACTGAGCTGCTTAAAAATCAAACTGATTTTCACATCTGTTTGCTTCATCTGATAGTGTACCCTCTACTTTTTGTTTTGTGCTTTCCACAGTAGAAGGGACCAGTACAGGTTTGACTATCCTGCTCATTCTTGCATGGGAAATGCTTTCCATCTTGTTTAACCCTGTAATGTTAACCCTTTAGGTGTTTTCATTCGTTTAACCTTCAAACTTTCTAACATCTCACACAATAAGGTGCTAATGGAAAACTGCCTCAGGTGCCATTCACAGATCCGTGTCTTTTTCTTTTTGTGATTTTGGGAAAGGTTTTGCTTTTATTTTACATTTTGTGTCAAGCCTTAAATAGTGTCACCTTCCCAAAGGTATTTCAGATGACTACTCCCCAGCTGATTTCCCCATATTCCCTGAAAGATAGATTGCATGATTAGATTTATTTTAGAGGAGCAGTCTGCCACCCTGCATGTTAATTATGTTTGTCTGTTTGGTTTCCAGTCCAGACACATTTATTTTCTGTTTAAGTGTTAATGAATTATTTTAATCCATAGTGTTTCTTATATATATAATAGCATTCCAGGGAGCTAAACACTAAACTAAGAATTAGAATGAATTGTATCCTCATATTGGGGTTGAGAGTGGAATATGTTAAAATTTTACAATAATTTTTTTTATTGCTGTTACATTTTAGAATTCCTACCTTTTCCCCACATACTCCCATGTTTTTTACTACTACTACTACTACTACTACTATTACTATTATTATTATTAAAGAGTGTTTAATACAAAAGTCTTAAAAATGTAAAAATTTGTATTTCCAAACTATCTTCAGTTCCCCAAAATTATAGTCTATCAGTCTTTAGTAGGGGGAAACCTGTTTATAATTTATCTCATTGAGTGACAATGTCCTGGCTTGGATGGGAAGTACTTCCTAATCTAGCTAATACATATCTTGAATGGGTTGAGAAATGTTTAAACTTCTCTTGGTGATAACAATTTGAGGAAAAGTTAGACTATAGAACTAAGACTATACAATTTGGATTTTTAGCACAGAATTTTGAAATTGTGAGATGAACTTTATTCAAGCTGTTAAATTATTTAATAGAGGTATAATTGATATATATAACAGTTTCAAGTGTGTACAACATAATGATTTGATATTTGGATATACTATATTGTGAAATGACCATCATAGTAAGTCTCGTTAGTACCCATTACTACACAGTCATAAATTTTTTTTTCTCATGATAAGATCTGTGCTCTTAGCTACTTTCAAATACGTATGCATTGCTCTGCACCACTTTAGAGGAGCATCTTCAGATTTTGGTGTCCACAGGGGGTCCTGGAACCAATCCCCCACAGATACTGAGGGATGACCATATATAATACAATATTATTAGCATCTGTAGTCACTATGTGTATATTATATCCCTGTTGCTTATTTTATAACTGGAAGTTTGTATTTTTTGAGCACCTTCAGCTGTTTTTAAAAACAAGTCTTTGAAAATAAAACTGCTTAGATCTAGGCTTCGCAGTCTCTAAGTCATTTTATAGGGATATGATAAAGTCATTTATAGGAAATGCAGTGGTCTTTCAAGCCCTCTGCAGACATGTATTCACATTGTCATTGATTGAAAAGTCCCATTATGACTGTGGGCACAAAAATATAGGACATTCTGATACAGAAACAAGTAGCTTTGATGAGTAAGAGATTACACTTAATAAGGAATGTTTATATAACTTTATAATTTGTGGTGGACTCCTCATATCTCCCTTAATCTTCCCATGAACCTTCGGAGTGTAGGAACCAAAATTAAACCTGAGAAGCAAACTGAGGCTGAACCAAACTAAGTAGGACCTTAACAGGTAGTAAGTAGGTTCAGGCTCACTTACTACTTTTTTCTATACCTCATGCTGCCTTTACATGTAAAAGTCATTGGATAATTGATAATTATTGGAAGGAATATATAAAAAGACAGTTTGGTTATCCAGAATTTTTTAAAATTGAGTTTTATGAGGGACTATATAAATCTCAGTTCATTAATTTGAATAGAAATCTTAAAACTTCAGATTTTAATGTTAAAGCCAAACAAATTTTGGTCAATATATATAATGTTTTTTCCTTATGTACTTTTTTAAAGTTTTTAGCATGTAGTAAATGTATTGTCTTTTTGCTGTTGGTCTTTTTTTTTTTAATTGTCATTAACTGATTTTGCTCTGTTAACTTTTGCTCATTTTGCTTGGCTGCTTGTCTTGGTACTATAGATTAATTCAAAGACTATTAACCCAATGTCTATTACAGTAATCTTTAGCACTACAGGACTCTAAGCGTTGCTGCATAGTTTTGTAATGAGTTATTTCCCTGATCAGTTTCTGTTTTTGTTATTTGTGTTTTTGTTTTTTGTTTTTAATTGCTTTCCCCGTAAATCTTATAGTTGACCTGTCAGTAGTGGGGTGAAACTCTGTGGGAGTAATAGGGTAGGTGGAATTAGATTCCAGTTAAATTTAAATAAATGAGTTCTTTATATGACTGGCATTAGGATTCTGCGAAGAACACCATGCCAACTCAGAAAACTCCCATTGCTTGAGGTTCCCTGTTTTGTGAAATAACTTGTTATATACATTTCAACCCAACAGTTTTGAGAAGGAAATTATTGTCTTTGTGTACAATTAATTTCAGAATTTCCCAAAAATGTTTGGGATAGAGAATAAAGTTATTATACTCTGCGCTACAAAAGGTGTCACTTTAGATTGTACAGAAGGAAGTTGGTATTTATTTATAGCTAATAAGTGGTGTGTATAGTGAGGACACTTTATTCTAACTAAAATTTAAGGTCCTAGGTCTTAACCAAAATGAGCAGTCTTAATTTAAGATTTGTTTATAGTACTGAAACTTTTTTACTTTTGCAAGATTTGAATTTTTCTTTGATGGGTGTAAATGCTGACAATTAAACCTAACTTTGTATTGCATGACTGACTTGTGCTTATTGACCATGAGGAGGAGTAGGAAGAAAGGAGAGCCCAGTCCTGGGAAAGATTGTAACACCTCTCATAGGAAAGGGACTCAAGTTAGGTGCTGCCGATTTTAGAGATTTTTGTCATGCTTCCATCCCAAGTTCCAGGATATGGATCCTGCCTGGTCTGGCAGAGGCAGGAACTAGAGAAAGAACCTGTCTTGGACTGTAAAAGCACATCTCTGTGACACTTGGTTAGGAAAATAGTTAAGGGTCTTTAGGGTCCCTCTCCAATACTGGTGAGCAGGAAAAAGACCATTTTGCTTGTGATGGGTAAATACGAGAGGAATGGAAGTGGGTCATTTGATGACCAGCCTAGAATCTCAAATGGTTTTATTGTGTGAAAAACATTTACCTTTTAAAGGTTTATTTTGAGAGTATTAAGTTTAATTTTAAATTCTTTATCAAAGTAGTTAAGTATAGGATTACCTTTGTTGGTTATACTTAAGCAAATATAATTTGTAGTATATCTATAACTCATGTGCCATTTTAAATCTTAGTGTGGTAGCAAGCATGAGTAAGAAGGTGAGTGTGGCCTTACCTTGAAGGTGCAGTGGCTACTGGCTGTTGCTCCTAAGCCGTGTACGCAGGCTGAGTGCCATATGCAGACTGAGCTGCATAGGAGGCCTGGGTGGTAGTTGCCTTAGCAGTGGTGGTATCATAAGCACCAGTGCTACAAAATTAGCAGTTCTTAGAAGTGTTCAATTATTAACCTCTCCCACTAAAAATTAAACACATGTTCTCTGGAATTTCCAGTTTTTATGATGCAATGCTTGGGACTGAAAGCAAGTAATTTTACATTATAGGTTTTATGCTAAAACTAGTTCCTGGATTCTTATTTTGTAGATGTTTTAGATGCTGTGTCATTTGCCTTTTACTTCCCTTCCTGGGACATTTTATTTCTACTTGAGAGGTTTTTTGAGGGGTACTTAAGTAGTTAGTTGAGAAACTTGTTAAGATCCCTGCTAGTGAAACAGTTATAGAATTAGCAAAAGCAGATTTGTCACCTATTGTATCCTTGGGGTATAGAGGAATCCTGTTTTCTGTACCAGCACTTTTCTATAGTATACAAAAGGGACAGTGCTTTACTGAAGACTGGGTATTTTCAGAGAACTTAGGTTTTAAATATTAGTTTGTTGCTAATCTTACTGAAGGGGGAATATTTAATGGGGTTAAAGATCATGATGATTGAAAGTAGATGGTTTACAAATTGTTGTAATAATGAACGTCTAGGCACATCTCTGAGGAGCCAGAAATCTGACATTGTTCTCTTTTGTTCCAGGTTATACTACTCCAACTGCCCCCCAGGCAT
Source organism: Pteropus alecto (assembly GCF_000325575.1). Taxonomy (NCBI): domain Eukaryota; kingdom Metazoa; phylum Chordata; class Mammalia; order Chiroptera; family Pteropodidae; genus Pteropus; species Pteropus alecto. The sequence goes on from NW_006430462.1 coordinate 3,512,227, forward strand.
ACAGTCAGCCTGTCCAGGGGTATGGCACTGGTGCTTATGATACCACCACTGCTACGGTAACTACCACCCAGGCCTCCTATGCAGCTCAGTCTGCATATGGCACTCAGCCTGCTTACCCGGCTTACGGGCAACAGCCAGCAGCCACTGCACCTGCAAGGTAAGGCCACACTCACCTACTCCTAACTCTACAGTGCATCAGCTTCAGGAGAGAATAACTATGCACACTTAGAGACCCATGACTAATTTATTTGTAATGGTTGCTCTCACCATTAAATACACTTAGGTGTTGGCCGTGTTCATATAGTTAAAATTGCATTAGAACACACCACACATTATTCTCATTTAGTAGAGAAATGGTGCTGTCCAGGGGTCAAAATAAGAAGTGTCGCCAAATGGGTTGTCTAGTTTCAGAAGAGTGACCTTTTGGGGAAGGAGGAGGCTATTGTATTTACTTTTGTAAACTGAAGAGAAAATTGAGTGTAGTTTTCCTTATAGCAGAACTGTTAGAATTGTACTTGATGCTTTTTTACCTTTGCTTTTGGCCCTTTTAAATGCGTAACAGCTTTCTCCTTGAGGAAAACACGGTAGTTCACAATGTGGGTGTAGCATCATGTGATTCAAGAAATAGTCATGTTAACCAATTGTTAGCAAAATAAATGTCCCTATCTAAAAGTCAAACGTTGGTGTCTCAGCTTTAAGGAGTTACATGATTTTCTCTGTGTTATATAGTGGCTTAGTAATCTAAATATCACAGGCAAGTATAAATTCTTAACTGGGTACCCTGCTATTGGGTGACTATTCGGGCAAAGTTCATACTCCATGACTGGTTAGCAGATAAACAGTATTAATTATCACTTAACAGAAGATTTCAGGTCTTTGCTTTAGGCAATGCACTTAGGTGGCTTCTGCATACAATCTTGAAGGAACATTGAATTCTGATTTGAAAGAAGACTTAGGGAATAAACAAGAGATCAACCTGTAACCTAAACTTTTTTGTCTGCTGTAGAGGTAAGAAATTAGCTCTGGAAAACACTCATGAAATTACTTCTAAAATGCACAGTGAGTAATCAGAGCTACTTGGTAGTTTAAATCTGCTAGACAGCCTGTGCAATAGTTGGGTAAACTAACTGATTCTTATACTGCTCCGTTTCAATTGACCTAAGCATTTCAGACTGTTTTTAAATGTTTGAAGTCCCATTTGATGCTCCATCGCAACAGGAAATCCAAGCCATGGCTGGAGGGTTTTATATATTAATTGGTTTTTTATAAATCATCTTTTTGGGTTCCTTTTTTCTTAATCTGCAATGTTTACCACTTTAAAACAGCTGTCTCTTACAATCAGTGACAGCTACTCCTTTTCTATTGGAAAGAGGGGAGTTTGTGACACATTTCAGCTCTTGGGAGATACCAGTACTTCTCCGATCCTCTCTGGTCTGCCTGCTGATTCTTGGAGCTTTGCTTGAAATAGCTCAAGCTCACTTTGCTACAACTCTATTGTAAACTATTAGGGCAAAGAGGTAATAGAAGCCACTGTTTTTTCCTTAAGATTGGTTTTTTTTATCACTTACCAAGGATATTTCCCAATTTATCTGAGCAAGGGGTGGGGGTGTCTGCCTGCGCTACCATGTTATTTCCATCACGCAGATTCTGAAACTAGATTAACTTATGGCAGTCCTAGTTAGGAAATGTATTTTTCAGGTCTGTTCTTAATAAATGAGAAACATAAACCCACAGATAGTTCAGATTATGCCATGGATTTATGTAAATGTTACTCTGACCTAAAACTTGCATTGTTCAAGTTTCTCATTTGTCTTCAATAGTCCTTTTTAAGAAATAGCATTTTCTTCCCTAACAAACCACCTCCCCTCTCAGATCACTTATATTTGCAACACAAAATATTGTAACTGCTTTTCATAGCTGTTAATATGGAACAAAAGGAGCATGTTGGTGTCTCTTCTGTAGATGTGATTAATTCACCCCCTTACTGTTTCTCTTCCAGCAAATACAGTCGGACTGACACTGGATTTGATGTAGTTCATTCACTATACAATTGTATTTATTTCCAAGCTCAATTCTAACATTGCATATTGCTCATAGATTGTAGAATTCTTACCCCAAGAGTTTTGATTGAGAATAAAAAATCTCACTTTTTTATTTCTCCTTTTAGACCACAGGATGGTAACAAACCCGCTGAGACTAGTCAACCTCAATCTAGCACAGGGGGTTACAACCAGCCCAGCTTGGGGTATGGACAGAGTAACTACAGTTATCCCCAGGTACCTGGGAGTTACCCCATGCAGCCAGTCACGGCACCACCATCCTATCCTCCTACCAGGTCAGTCTCTTCATTCTTGTGGTGGGTGAGTTAGTAGAATAATAAACCAGTTTTTTCCAGGCCATTGACCAGCTTACTTCTGCTGCCTTAGGTGAAATATGTTATCTGGCTCCCAGTAATAAGCCTGAACACATACTATTACATTAAAACCTCAATCCTAGGTCCCCATAGCAGAACCTGGCAGCCAGTAACTCTTCTAAGTACTAACAAAACCATTTTTACCACTTTAGGTTATTGTAATTTTGCTGTCAGTTAATTCAAATGAATGACAAACAGAAGTATATGAAAGGTAAAGTGCAGGGCATTATTTTTTAAAAAAAACTTTACCGTAAGCATTTTTTATTTAACTTACTAACTCAGGTTCATTCATGCACTAGTCTTTTAATAATTGAGCCAAGTCCTTTTCTTTTGACTATAGGTTTATTTGTTTTACATTCTCTGTCTTAACATTAACCACACTAGCAACCGTAGTGTCCAGTTTTGGTTTCTTTAAAGTATAAGAAGAAACTGCAAATTGTCTCACTCACATTTAATTTGAAGCATTTAATTTGTGTCCTAAAGTGTTAACTTAGTTTTTCTAGAAGAAACAGCTTTCTTCTTTGCACTTATTTCATTGGTTTGCACATTAAAGTGCAGCAGATGTAAACAAGTTTAGGAGCAAACAAGGCTGACTGAGTAAGTGCCTCTGTACAGCTTGAAGCAACAGCAGGCAGGACTTTCAGCAGTTCTTCCACAGAGCCCACCCATACCTGTTGTGCTGAGAGCAGTTACTCTGGGGAGTTGAATAGTAGGTGCACTTGGAGAAGAGAGGCTGTCGAATCCATACTGATGTGAGGGATTTGACAAAAGTTCAGTTTAATTATACTTTAAAATACGTTGTATTTTGTTTTTCATTGTCATGGTTCATCTGGAGTTTAAAGCTTTATTTCTGTGTAAGAATGTATCTTTGATTTCTCTGCCATGTAATTGACATACCGAAAGATGAATATCAACCTAATATTCATCTTTTATACAGTGCCTCGATTCTGAAGTTTACTTACCTATCTTTATTAATGCCTGGATTTCATATATGATTGGCATGTCCGAAAGTGTGAAACTATATATATAGCAAATTTGAAACTTAGATCTTCAGGATAAAATTGCCTTTGTGTGTGTGTGCGTGTGTGAACACACACACCCCCCAAGTCGCCCAGTACCTTCAGAAAAATCATTTTCATCATTTAAGAGAATTATCGGAGGCAGACTTAGAACTGAATGCCACACTAAACTCTGCATTTTAAATCTTCCTTTTTCTCATTGCCTTTTTCACTGGGGTACCCTCCCTGAATGCATATGTGCACATCTTTCCTTAATACAGGAAGTACCTAAACTCTGAAATTTGCCTTGAATTTAAAAAGTATCTACTCTTTTAATGGGATAGAGAGTAAGGGGGGAGCTCTCTAAAGGTTGCACGTTGTACAGATAAGTTGTTTTTAATAAAACCTTTCCCTCCTAAAAAGCTTTTTTTTTTTTTTTCTTTCAGCTATTCCTCTACACAGCCAACTAGTTATGACCAGAGCAGTTACTCTCAGCAGAACACCTATGGGCAGCCGAGCAGCTATGGACAGCAGAGTAGCTATGGTCAACAAAGCAGCTATGGGCAGCAGCCGCCCACTAGTTACCCCCCCCAAACTGGATCCTACAGCCAGGCTCCAAGTCAATATAGCCAACAGAGCAGCAGCTACGGGCAGCAGAGTGAGTTGCTAAGAGAGAAAACCAAATAAGAATGGTTATGTTTGGAGTTTCTGAACATGAATAGATGCTCTTTACCATTGTTTACTTTTGGACTACAGGATGCATAGGGCATAACATCCTGGCTAATAGCTTGGATGGCCCAGTAAAGACTCAGTGCTTTTATTCAATTTAATTGTTATTAGTATGCCTTAACAAAAAAAGAGAGTTTGTAACTGACTGGAGAAGGTGTTTTACACTGCTCTCCTTGGGGAGGTTGTATGCAGTGAGTGAAGCCAGCATTCTTTATGACATGCCCACCCTGATTCATTGAGAGTGAGCTGGTAGTTACTGAAGACTACTGCAATTTTGATAGTCAAGTGAAATGGTGTGTTTTGATTTTTTTTGTTTATATCCATGAAGCAAAAAAAAAAATCCTCACAGAATAGTTATGGTTTTATCTGTGGAGAAGTAATCAAAAACTGTTTTCACAGTTTAATCTCTACCCAGATTGTTTTTTAATTCCATTCATGGGCATGTCTCTCTATGACTGAAATGAGTAGTGTTACTTAATGGAGCGCAACCCTTAGCAACATGCTAAAGCCCTAAGACTCCTGGCTCTATTTTTGTTTGTTGAGTATAGTTTTAAAAAGCAGCTTTTGGAGACATCTTAGAATACAGAACCCTGAAAACCGTTGGCCAGAGGGGTTTTTTTATTTGGGAGTGGTTTATTCTAAGCTAACTATATAAGGTTATTTCAGCCTTAATGAACCAACAGTTTTTGTTGAATTTAAAAGAGCCTACTGATGATTAGAGCTGCCTTATCCAAATATAAAGAAGATGGTGCCTTGGTTAGTGCCTTACAATTGAGAATTCTATGATTCCAGGAGAAAGTACAACAGGCAGTGGTCTAAATGCTAGTCCATGGCTTACAGATGTGACTCTTTCCTCAGGTTCATTCCGACAGGACCACCCCAGTAGCATGGGTGTTTATGGGCAGGAGTCTGGAGGATTTTCCGGACCAGGAGAGAACCGGAGCATGAGTGGCCCTGATAACCGGGGCAGGGGAAGAGGGGGATTTGATCGTGGAGGCATGAGCAGAGGTGGGCGGGGAGGAGGACGCGGTGGAATGGGGTAAGAGCAAACCTTTTCTCCTTTTACCTAATTTTGTTTCATCCGTAGGATTTTCAGTGGAAAGAGGGGACTGAAAGACATAAGAAATTTATTTCTACATTTCCATGGACAATCTGTTGAACCCAAGCCATCTTCTAAAACATGGAAATGTCATCTTTATGGCATATATTAAGTGGCAGTTTGCTTTTTTTTCCCTGCCAATCTACTTGGTTGGGTTGGGGAGAACAAAGAATGGTTTTGACACCAGAGCTTTCAGTTCCCTTCATGGTTTCCAGAGGTCAAAAGCCTCTGTGGATTAAGTAGATTTGGGATGGAACACACACAACCCTTCTAACAATCCTAGGTTTTTTAACTAATTGCCTCTGAATGGTTGTCTTGAAATACCTGGTGTATATACTGCAGAAAAGGAATCAGCTGTTTTCCACAATGTTTGTTCCCAACTTCTATTTGTACTCGGAACTGTTGAACATAATGCTGAAGATCTTAGTCCCATAACCCTTGAACTATGGCCTGAGGTGCACCTGGTACACAGAAAAATGCAATAGCTTTTTGCAGAGTAATGTATATAATTATAGGATTTCTCCTTATTGGAGATTTCGAGAAGTCTAAATCGGTTTGACCATTTTGATTGATGGCACAATCTGGTTTAGAAAACTTTGTTTAGATCAGTAACATAACCCTGCTACCTGTGCCTGCCCTTTCCCCTCCCTTCTCCCATCCCGCCTTTCCTTTTTAGTATCTGTACTTTGATGAAGGTGAGATATAATGTTGGTGGTTAACATAATCCAGAAGGCTTAGTTCTGTGTGTGTTCTGTCCCGATATAAACTAGTAAAGTTATGCAGAATGTTGGATTAAGTATAAATTGGATTGGGTGCTACTGTTGGTTCAAGGGAAAAAATTGAGTAAGATTTCTTTTTCGTAGAAATGGGCTTCAAAATGAAATTATAAAATTGATCTTTAACTTCTGTATTGGCAAATCTTTATTTTTGAAAGATACTGATTAAAAATATGTTCTGCATATTCTGCATAACTTAAAAGTCTTAGGTGAAATCTTTATTGGAAAAAACAGTCATTTTAAAACACACAAAAATTTATGAGTAATTTGGTATAAAGTAAAATCAATCTTCTGATTTGGAGAATGTCATTCCGTTATAAAGGTTTCACTTCTTTATGGATGTTTTAAAATAGACATAGACACTTGAAATTACTATCATCACGTCTCCAATCACCTAGAAGAAGTCTTACTATTTTTCAATTACAAAAAACCATTTTCAAATTATATTCATTTTAATACTCCAGAAGTAATATTTCTAATGTTGCTAGACGCTGCTAGTAGAGGTGTCCCCTCTTTCTGGATGAGAAGTCTCTCCTGGAGCAATAGGAAAAAATCATGGCTTTCCCCATAGGTTTTTCAACTGACTGTGAAGCAGTCAGTTGGATCCTTTGGGGATAGGACAGGGGCTTTCCCCCTCTGTTTTTATTGTGGTGTGGTGATGATTTTCAGTGTCTTCTGCAGGTAAGGCACTCAATGTTGTTAACATGCCCTTTTTCATTGCCTCAGTATTTTGATATTTTCATTGGCTGTTAAACGTGGAAACTTTTTAACATGCTTTGTCGCATTTATATGCTACAGGTTACAAAGTGAGAGCCTTGTATACACTTCAATACTTAAAAAGTACCCGTACTCAGTACTCAGCCGGCAGCATAATGAAAAGTGGGACTAGACACGGTGTCCATATGGAGAGGAAAAATATACATAGAATATTTTTAACAAAATGTATTCATTGTATAAATGGAATCCTTCTGTAACTTTGGTAACTGCATACTTGTTATTTGGTAATGAACCAGAGGAGGTATATAATACTCTTAGAATTGTGTAACATTAAAGTATAAACTTTTGTGTTTAAAGAGAGAGAACATTTTATGGTGTGTACTTTTAAAAAGGAAACAAAGCTGCATGCAACAGCTTGAAATTGTATATTCAGGTATTAAAGGTGCAATACTGGTTAGAAAAAGCTCAGGGCTTCTCACTGAGGAGCTACCTTTATTTAATTCTAAAGAAGAAAAAAATAAAAAGGCCCAATTCATATTCCCTCTCCCTTTACAATATGTAAGGCAGTAATTTTATACTGCCATTGTCATTATTCTCAACTAATATGTCTATAAAGTTGCACCCCCAGTCCATTGAGCCTTGGTATTGGTTGTAAATTCTTTTTTCACAGCAATTGTTAAATTCATTAATGCCCTGAAATGTATGGCTTTATGCTGAAGATTGGCTATGTGCATCCTCTGGTGTGTGTTATGTAGGCATTTAATGTGGTTGTCTCCTGCTTTATTATATTGTGACTTGTTAGGAAGCCCAGGGCCTCACTTGGCTCTCCCCTGGGAGAGTTGAGGGTGCACCTTTATGAACATGGAAAAATTCATCACAGCAGTTGCCCCAGCTTGCTTTTCCTCTACACCAAGCTCTCTCTGTTTTTTCAGCTGATGGGGTGGGTGTTTGGGACCTATTTTTTCCCCTCATTTGCCAAGTATTGCACTATTAATACCAGCCCCTGAAATGAAAGGAACCAACCACACTGGTGTGTACGATCAGACAAGCAAGGTTGTATATAAAGGAAATTTGAGCAAGCTGCCCTGAAGAAAGGCATAGTGACAAGATGAGAGAGATGCATTGTTTGGAGATGTGTTTAGCCAGTGCCCTTCTTCCCCACGAGCCCCCCCAAGGCTCAGAGCGGTACTGGCTTTTAAAGGGAAAGGCCTTCATTTCTTCGTTTATCCCCCCAGCAGCGCTGGAGAGCGAGGTGGCTTCAATAAGCCTGGTGGTAAGTTTTTGAGTATTACCATGGATAGTGTTTAAAAAAATACAGTCAGTTTTTAGAAAAGTATAATTTTTTATTAGTTTCATAAGTGGTTTAAAAATCATCTATACAAAAGAGACTAATGGGTACTGCCGGCATTGTCTTAGGGGTAATAAGGTTAACCTATGGTTACAAAACAAAGGGTAACTTGAAGTATTGAGCAACTGCTTCTGTAATATGGGGGAGAGTACATTTTTTAAATTTGGTTTATTTGGAGGAAAAATTTTGACTTAAATTTAACACTAATTTGGCACATAAGCATTGAGAGTGTATTTGGTTAATGGTTTAAAAGCAAACCAGCAAATAAAAAGCAAACCCTAGCAAACCTTTCACAAATGTTAAAGGGACACTGCTCCATTTTAGCAGTGCAGGTCATTTTGAATTTAATCAAGCCCCATCAAATGGTGGTGTAGTAGATAGTTATGTGTGTTTGTAAGATTTGTAGCTTGCAAGACGTGCACTAATAATATTTTATATGCTCTTTCCTTGTTGGCAGGACCCATGGATGAAGGACCAGATCTTGATCTAGGTAATTATGAATCCTTGTGTTTTACATTGTGCATTATAAACAAATAGCACAGAAGTACTTGCTAGAGTTCAGCAGCCTGATAGATCAATGTGATACTCTTGCTGTCGAGAGCAGTTTAGGGATTTCTTTTTCAAGAGCATCTACTCATAATAGCTTTAAACAAAGTAAACCAGAAGTTCCATGGCGTTCTTGTTAGTATAGTTGATAGTTCTCTTAACTTTGTGATGAATACTATTGGGCAGTAGGAACCAGTTGGTTAATAAGCCCCTATAAGATATATGATAATAACTCTCTCCTGTCTTTTCTCTGGAAGGCCCACCTGTTGATCCAGATGAAGACTCTGACAACAGTGCAATTTATGTACAAGGATTAAATGACAATGTAACTCTTGATGATCTGGCAGACTTTTTTAAGCAATGTGGTGTTGTTAAGGTAAGTAAAAGCATAAACATGCAGTCTAGCAGATCATTGAATCACAGAGCATTTTAAAGAGACTGAATGGATATTGAGAGAATTTTCCGAAGTTGCCTGACTTTTTGGGGGGGATATATTGAGGTTTGCTCTTTAAAAAAAAAAAAATTTTTTTTAATAGAAAAGAAGAGCTAAACATAATTGAAGTGTACTTGATAACTCAGTCATTTTTACAATTATCAGTTAATTGTAAGAATACTAACACTGACCTGTTTTTTATAAAATACAGGCTATAACTTGCAGTTTTTCAAATAATGACCATTAATATATAAGAATTGGAGCTTTATGAGTACCTTTGAAGTATCTGGTGTATTTCTACCCTTTCTTGTATTCCTTCTCCCTACTCCCATCATTCCCATCCAGAATGTCATTGTACCCTCAATAATATTTTGTTTTACATAATTTTAAAGGATGTTTATTAACCACTACTATAAAGCAGTTACTATTCTGTGAATATATAGGAACAAACATAAGGATTCTTGGAGTTTATGTATAGCAGGGATTATATAGTTAAAAAGGAATATAGTATGTCAGTTGATGATAAGTGTTTTGGAGGAAAATAAATACAGCAAGAAAGGCAGGGATAAAATGAAGGGGATGGAGCTATACAGCTCAGAGCAGGGAATATATTTCAGAATAATGGAATAGCAAGGCAGAGGTCCTTGGGCAGGAGCTTGCCTGACAAACTGGTGTGACTAGAAAGTTTTGGTCTGAGCTACTGGAATGGTGGTGGGGTTTTTGGTTAGGTGGGAAAGACTAAGGGAAACATTTTGAAAAGGGAAAGGAGGGGTCCCTACGTCAGCAGCTCAAAATTTGGGAATTCTGTATTTCATTTATAAATACATTACAAGTTATTCATACATTCTCTTATAGACAGTTGGGTTGTTTCTAGGTTTTTAGTAATAAGCCATGCTACAGTGAACGTGTTCTTGTACATGGTCTTCTGGTGAACTGCACTGGTTTTTCTAGTGTATATATAGTTCTTGTTATTCATGGTGGTTCTATAAAGTTAATACAAACACTGAATTAGTGAATGCTGAACCACTGCTCCTAGAGGGAAGTGTGTGCACACCTGTATACACATATCTCACATAGATTCTAGTTAAAAATTTCTAAAAACTTACCTAGGTAAATTATTTTACAAAAGAGAAAAGGAGGTTCAGAAGTGTTGACTCCCTGGGTGGCATTCACATTCACCCAACAACTATCCTGAGAGCCGGAGCTTCTTGCACTGCCTGCCCTCCACAGTCTCTATCCATCCTCTGAGCATCTCGAGAGAATGAGGGGGCAGAATGTCATTTTGTGTGATCTCAGCTGGGTGAACATGTGCATCAGGCAACTTAAATTTTCCCCTGCCTTGTGTGTGTCTGCAAATAACCATAAAAGTACCACTAATATTGATTTTGGACTTAAAAATAAATTTTAGCAAGTAGACAAATTTGTAAATATTGAGTCCACGAATAAAGAGGATCACCTCTACCCAGGCATAAAATTGCTGGTTTTTACAGTGTTTAACTTCACAAGATAATGGTATGGCTGATGACTTAGATTCCTGCCAGGATTCTTAATACCACATTCACCACATCTTCACAAGTACTGAGAATTGATTTTTTAAGTTGATAATCTGATAGAAGAAAATGGAAATGTGATTTTTAAATTTGCTTTTTCCTGATTGCTAATTATGTTGTAATTGTCTACTGTCTTCTATTAAATGCCTATTTGTGTGTTTTGTACTCCTTTTTCATTGGGTTATTTATCATTAGTAGATTTGCACATAATTCTTTTCTATTATGTGAATGCTGGTTCTCGGCTAATTTGTATGATCCTGTGTTAATATCACAGTTAATTGCTGTATCTTTATGCTATGTTTTGATATCTAGTAAGGCAAATTCTTATGTTTTGCTCTTCAGAAATGTTTTGTTGCTTACTTGTTCTTTTGTATACATTTTAGAATGAGTTTATGAGGTTCCTTAAAAATCCCAATTGGGTATTTACTGAATCTGTAAGACAATATGAGAATTAATGTTTTTATAACAGTGAGTGGTCTTTTTCTCATTTATCCCATCATTCATACCACTTTGCCATATTTTCAGTCTTTATATGTCCATTATATAAAAACAGATCGGTACATATATATGATAGTTGCCCTTTTTTTAAAGCCCTGTAATCGCATGCTCTCAATTATCACTAGATATGTAAACATGTATAGATTAGACTTTGATCTAATCTGTATGGACATTTAATGCAAAACGCACACATGAAGCCATATTCTTAAGCATTGTGGCTCCCAAATTCAAGCCAGCTGCATCTGGTGTTCACCTGAAAAACTAGTGATCTGTTTTAGCTCTGGAGGAAAAACTGTCTGTGTTGGACTTAATCAAGAATTTTTTTTAGCACACTCACAGCCCTGTATACTATACATAATGATCTAAGGGTAATTTTTACTTTACGTGAATCATGTCTTAATGGCATCAAAGCCTAAGTTGCCTGTAGTGTGGGCAGAGAAAATGTGGAAAACAGTTACCAGGGCATCAGGAGAAGGTGGCTAGGAAGGCATGGGGCCCATACTGTTCACTTACATACTTTGGAATTTTGGGCCTTTTTGGTTCTTAGCATAAAACACATCTAAGAGGGAAAAAGTCGTCTTAAGTAACATATTCATTGTAGCAGTTTAGGAAGTAATACACCCATAATTCCACTAAGATAAATTAACATGTTACCAGACATGTGTCTGAAAAATTATCACTTTGGACAGTTTTAAGGGACTTCTCTGAATTTCGCATGAACTTTTCCCCAAAAAACTAGCTTTTGTTTTGTTTTTTTGTTTTTTATGGTGACATTGGTTAACGAAATCCAGTAAGTTTCAGGTGTACAATTCAACAGTAAGGCATGTATATTACACTGTGTTCATGTGTTCACCCATAGTTAAATGTCTTTTGATCACCACATATTGGACCCCTTTTATCCCATCTACCTCCCTCCCTCAAAGCTAGTATTTTTTTTTATCACAGCATAACTATATTATTTTATGCTTAGATGAACAAGAGAACCGGACAACCCATGATCCATATCTACTTGGACAAGGAAACAGGAAAGCCCAAAGGCGATGCTACAGTTTCCTATGAAGACCCGCCAACTGCCAAGGCTGCCGTGGAATGGTTTGATGGTAGGAGCCCTAGGGTTGACCCAAGGGTGTGCTCACTAGCATACCTACTCTGGGGCACATTTTGCATGTATCAACTTGAGGTAAAGAGGACCTTGCTAATGTATTTAACTCACTGTTAGAACATTCTGTGGATCCAGGGACAGGTATAGATATATTTTCTCCTGCGCATAACTATAGGGCATGGCAGGAAGGATCTACTTGAGAGCCATAGGAACAAGATGTCAGTCAGTGCCTGGAGGAGCACTGGATGGCTGTGGGGAAGCTGTATACTTGGCTTCCTTCAGCCATGTGAGGACCCACTGACCCTGGATTAGGAGATCCCTTATTTTCAGACATTGTTTTTACAAATTCTCACTGCTTAAAGTTGTAAAAGCTTCTCTAAGCACAGATACCAGAAAGTACAAAAAAAACCCCACAAACGCCCAGAATACATTGGAGCACTCCTGTGTGTCTTTAACATTGATCCTGGAAAGTATCTTTTTAAGAAAAGAATAGCTTTATTAGAAGAGAAAGTACACTTCTAGACGTGGAAGCGGGCTTGAGCAAGAGTGGCTCAAAGGCCTAGAAAGTATCTTTTTAAGGCTTGTTCTGGCCTTGCCAGTAAAGCTCTTAGAGAAGGCTGTGGGTGGGGCACACTGGTGCAGAGCGGGTGGTGAGATTGGTGAAAAGGGTGTGGTCTAGCGTTGCCTAGTCCCTCAGGGAGAGAAGAGGTGGAGGTTTGGAAGTAATTGATGTTTTGTATCTTGTTCCAGGGAAAGATTTTCAAGGGAGCAAACTTAAAGTTTCTCTTGCTCGGAAGAAGCCTCCAATGAACAGCATGCGGGGGGGTATGCCACCCCGCGAGGGCAGGGGGATGCCGCCGCCGCTCCGTGGAGGTATTTGCTGGACACTTGCTCTGAGCTACTCTGCTGTTTTGAAAGTCTTTGAGAGACTCGATTCTAGTGAAGACAAGCCCATAGAAATACTAAAAAGGGATGTAGAGTCAGTACTCGAATGCTGACAGTAAAAGTTTGTGGGAGTAAAAGGAAGCAAAGAACATGGCTTGATTGGTCAGGGAGGCTTTAATCCCTGTGGAAAACTCTGCCTGGTGTCAACCCTGGGGCTGCTGCCATTCTGCTTTGGTCTCCTTCATTTGTACGAATACACCTGCCCTTATACAACTGTGGTAGGAACTAACTGAAATACTTGACCCTGGAACAGCCTGGGAGTTAGGGACGCCAGCTGCCCTTACAGTTAAAAACCTGCATATAACTTAAGTTGGCTCTCCACATATATAGAGTCCCAACCACACAGTTCAAATCCATGTTGTTCAAAGGCCATCTGTACGTGGAAAGCACACAGCTCGGTCCCTGGGCCTGTGGAGAAGTGTGGGGCAGATGATGGGAGAGTGACACCTACAATTTCCTTGAATCCCCTTAGTGATGACATATTTCCCTATAGAAAATCTGGTACTATAAAGAGGTGATTTACTCTTATTGCAGGTCCAGGGGGCCCAGGAGGTCCTGGGGGACCCATGGGTCGCATGGGAGGCCGTGGAGGAGACAGAGGAGGCTTCCCTCCACGAGGGCCCCGAGGTTCCCGAGGGAACCCCTCCGGAGGAGGAAATGTCCAGCACCGAGCTGGAGACTGGCAGTGCCCTAATCCGTATGTACTTCCCTTGGCAAATCGATAGCCTACTAGTGAAGTCACTCCCATTCCATTTTGGAGAGGAGGCGTGCTGGGTCCTCTTTGTGTAGAGGAGCATAATGGCCCTTATTACTCTGTTGTGGGTAGGTGGCCTAATCAATCATTTACCAGCTGCTTTAGAACCTTCTAAAGAAGGTCCACTTAACTCTAAGGTCCATGTTTACATGTGGTCATACTGACATTTTGCTGGATTAGACGCTGGTCCAATGGGTTGCATTTGCTGTCTCAAGCTGTGGCTCTAAAGCCATTTTCTGGAGACAGATTCTCTTAATGTTGTTTGACCTGGGAGCCAGTGTTTGTGGTGGTGGAGTGCAGTGTGTGCATGCTCACATGTCACCTGTGCTTGTTCAACTTCCTTAGTTCAGTTGTTGATTTCTGTTATATAATTTTATGCAGGGGGTGTGGAAACCAGAACTTCGCCTGGAGAACAGAATGCAACCAGTGTAAGGCCCCAAAGCCCGAAGGCTTCCTCCCGCCACCCTTTCCACCCCCGGGTAGGTACAGGTTTTGTGAGCATCCCCTCAGCTTCACAGTACTAAACCTCTTGTTAACTTGGTGGGCTTGGTAAACTACAGCTGCCACAGCTAAGAACCAGGTCGGTGATTTCCGTAAGTGCAGCCCTGGCGTTTGGGGCTCTTTAAATTCCGTCATCACTTCCTTAATGGTGACCCACCTGTTGAGATTAAGTAGAGTCTGCTTTGCTTGTGTTCTGGGAAAAGGCAGCACATTCCCGTGAGGCATGTCCACGGAGCCTTTGCATCTGCACATTCTCTCTGTCTTGCCACTGATTTGTCCTCTCCCATCCTTTACCTTAGGCGGTGACCGAGGAAGAGGTGGCCCTGGTGGCATGCGGGGAGGAAGAGGTGGCCTCATGGACCGAGGTGGTCCTGGCGGAATGTTCAGAGGTGGCCGTGGTGGAGACAGAGGTGGCTTCCGTGGTGGCCGGGGCATGGACCGAGGTGGCTTTGGTGGAGGAAGACGAGGTGGCCCTGGGGGTCCCCCTGGACCTTTAATGGAACAGATGGGAGGACGAAGAGGCGGGCGTGGAGGACCTGGAAAAATGGATAAGTATGTGATAGTGAAAACTGGCCATGGGCTACTGGGCGCAACAAGGCGCAGCCCCATTCCATCTTTCATCCGGCTCTGTTAAGGAGATGGGAAGCTCAGCCCAGAACTCAGGTCTGTGGAAGGGCTTCCTTTCCTTTCCCCATTTTAACTCCTCACTCTTTTTTTCCTTTTTCCTTTTTGCCTTGCAGAGGCGAGCACCGTCAGGAACGCAGAGACCGGCCCTACTAGATGCAGAGACCCCGCAGAGACCCCGCAGAGCTGCATTGACTACCAGATTTATTTTTTAAACCAGAAAATGTTTTAAATTTATAATTCCATATTTATAATGTTGGCCACAACATTATGATTATTCCTTGTCTGTACTTTAGTATTTTTCACCATTTGTGAAGAAACATTAAAACAAGTTAAATGGTAGTGTGCTGAGTTTTTCTTTTCCTTCTTTTAAAGATGGTTGTTTAACTAAGACTAAATAATGGGAACCCCTTGTGAGCATGCTCAGTATCGTTGTGGAGAACCAAGAGGGCCTCTAACTGTAACAATGTTCATGGTTGTGATGTTTTTTTTTTTTTTTTAAATAAAATTCCAAATGTTTATAAACAAAACATCATTCTCGGCCTCTGTTACACAGTTGCTGCATGTCTACTTGGAGCAAGCCCCTGACCATCCAGATGAAACCTCAAGTGTCATGTGAGGGAAAATCTGAAATGATCATGACGCGGAAACATGGTGTTGGTCATGGTGCTACCTGCAAGGAAAAAAGGGAGTGTCACTGACCCTGAGCCGTGTCTCTAGGAGAAGTCACAACCCGGGCCTGTGCGGTTTGCAGTGAGAGCTGCCATGTCAGAAGGGCCTGTCACTGTGGGTTGGAGCCCTCCTAAACCCGTTCATGTGGGCCTCAGTGTTGCTCCCAGCTGGTGTAGCTTGGTGGATGTTCTGAGTCAGGCTCCGTGCACTTCAGAAAGATCTGCCTAGGCAAAAGCTCAAAGAGGAGAGCCATTTTTATTCCCACTTAGTGATATTGAAGCTTCTTTGTTTACAGGGTTGGAGTTTTAAAACTTGGTAAACAGCCAAATACTATCATAGGCTGCTGTCAAAAATCTTCCTAGTTGCCTTGTGCTGGCCTGTAGGTTAAGGCTTTTTCCAGTGGGCATGTGTCTGAAATCATTGAGAATAGGATGAGAAAAGCCCTAGACCCTTCACCTGTTGGCCTTTTTGATCAGTCTTTTCTCTTTGGACTTGGGTAAGGATAAATATTTAGATCCAAGCCAGTAGATTTAAGTCTCGCTTGCCTATCTGTCTCATTTCAAGTCATCCAAAGACCAAGACCCTGACATGCCTACATGGGAAAAGTTTTCCAAGTGAGCAATTTTAACAAGTCAGTATTATCACTACACATGTTCAAGAAAAACACTTAGCCATTACACACAGTTAAAAAAGATAAGCTAGTGTTCAAAGGTTGATGGAGTTGTCACCTTTAGACGAGATGGAAAGAGAATTTTAAATAATTTCCCTTCCATCCCCGGGCCCCATGGGAGCAGGGCCTTGGGAAGCATCTGGAGCTTGTGTGCCACTCTGTGCTCAGGTGGAACAAGGTGGGTCTTCAGCACTTCCCCAGCCCTCCCAGACATGTTTCCAGGTTGATACCTGGGGAATGTGTTTTGCTCTCCCTCCTTTTGAGAACCCTCCCTTAACGCTTCATTATTCCCTTATAGCCACCAAGCCATTTTTCTGTTCCCCTTTGCATCCACATCCTCTCCCTATCCAGAACCTGTTTCTAATCTTGTGTCTAGTGAAGCAGCAGCTCTCAAGTCACCAATGACCACCACGTTGACAAATTAATGATTGTTCCTTCTTGGTTCTCTCATCACTGCTGCCTCCCCTCTTCGTGACCTCCAAATGTAGAAGGGCTCTTGGGGTAGTGGTCGGGCTCCTCTGACCCCCTCACTGCCTGGCTGACCTACCATCTGTACTGCTGACACTGCATTTTTCTACCAAGTGCCAGCTCCTGGGTGTTTATTGGGCTTAAAGCAGGGCTATATCCTGCCCCGCTCCTCCCTCCATCCCATCTCAGCAAACAGAAATAGTTGCCCCAGTTTTCAGAACCTTGGAGTCCTTGACTCCTTATACTCCCATACCCACCCCAAGCCCCACTCAACCAATAAGGGCCTCTTCAAAATACAGTACAGCTCCAATCACCCACACCTCCCACCGTGCAGTCCAGGACGCACACCGTAAGTCATTGCTATTGTTGAAACCCTCCAGTGGCTCCCACAACATTTGCCATGACCCACAGGCTCTCGTGACCTCAGTTGCCCTGCTCTGCCTTGCCCACTGCAGTCCAGCCACATGGGCCAGGGCTATTCCTCCAAGAGGCCAAGGACACTCCCACCTCAGCTGTGGCAAGTGTTGGAAGTGTCACCCCTGAGGCCCAAACAACCATGGCCCCCCCTGAGGCTCCTGCATTGTGCAAGCACTGCCTCAACACATTTAATTCTTGATAACCTTTTGAGGTAGGAAGTATGCGGTTCCCATTTCTGAGAGGAGGAATGGGGCCTGCTATTTGGAGGCCAAAGTGAAAGTTGAGTTCAGGCTCCCTCCAGAGTTAGTGCTCTCACCCTCTTGTCTTCCCACACACAAGCTTCCTGTTTCTGAAAAGCTGGAAGCTCTGGCAGCAACGGGTATGGATTATCCACCTCCAGGCCTGACGCTAGTGCTTAAGGATGACAAGCAGCTTTCACTGAAAGCTGCTGCACAACCAATTATCATATGTGAAAGGCATTGCCTATCTCCTGCCTAGAGCTTGAGGCTGTCCCGGGAGTAACCTTTTGTCTGGTCTAGAGAGGAGGTTAGTCTTTAACACTAAATAGCCCCGTGAGAGGTATTTATGTCCTAGGTGCCTAGGCCTAGGGTGGAGGTGTTTATGGCAAGCAGGCCGTTTTCTCTCGGCCAAAAGAAACCTCTGGACTGCACTGGCCTCTGATGCCCTTAGGCAGCAAGTAAACTGTGTCTCAAAGGGCTGTACCAATCTGGTCGGGAGGGGTAGGGGATGGGCAGGGGCAAGAGAGAGCAGGAGAGGTGGGAGGGAGAAGTCAGAAAAAGTCTTGCCTAGTTTCCACACCCTGCTCCGAACTCTTAGCTTCTGGTCAGTCATATTTGGAATAAAAATTTCCAACACAGCCTCATGGTGGTCCCACCTAGGCCACACTCCTGAGGGCCTGGGCAAAAATTATAGAGTCAATGGGACAACTAGTCTATGGCCACAAGGGACAAAGGCTGGCAGGGAGTGGCTTACCTGCTCTATGGGAAGGAACATGGGGTTCCAGGGCTGCAGTGGCTGTGGGGCCAAGGACAGTACAGTGACCAGGGTCAGTGGCTGCTGTGACTGAGAGCCAAACCCCCAGACTCCAGGACAGCGAGCTGACAACTGGCTCTCAAGCTGCCCCAATCAGGCCCCATTCCTGACAAGAGTTGTCAGGCACAGCGTGAGTAGTAAGCCCTTTTGGGCTTTCTGGTTTTGTTTTTTTTCACTGGTTTTGTTTCTTTCTCATGGAAGGCACAGCTCAGAGGCAGCTCAGAGAAGCTTGTAGTCCCACGGCCTATGCAGAAGCAGTTGTCACGGTTGGACTCATACCTGGACAGAGCAGCTTGAAGCCCCCCTGCAGGTCACTCACGCATCCTAGGCTGTGTTCACAGGCTCAGTGTAGCCTGGAGAGCTTCAAGTGGATCCAAGCAGCATCCAAGCTGCCCAGCACCAAGCCTGGGGCCTGCCAGTGAGGGTTTTGCTTGAACACTGCATGGCCATCATCCGACCTCCAGCTGCAACCAAAGCCGAGTAGGCTGCTTCCTGGCACCCAGCAGTGGGGGCAAGAAATCTGGCCATGTGCCCACTGGCCAAGGGCCAGACAAGGCCTACATTGGAGCCACAGCATTCTGTACACAGAGGTAGCCTCTGGGATCTGTGGGGACAGGCTCAGGACAACCATAGCCCCAAACTCGTGTCCCTCCAGCAGTTGCTGTGATTTCCCTTGGTCCTACGAGGAACAGAAGAGGTTGCCACAAAACAGAAGAGTCAAAGCCAAGGACATCCATGGCCTGGGCCAGTGGTCTGGCCACACCAGTTAGCACCACACCTGCCACATGTCCTAGAATCAGAATGTTGGAATCTATGGTCTGGAATGGGCCTTTGTGATCTCAGGCCACAGCTCAGGGGACAGGAGATAGGGAAGAAAAAGCCCCCACTTTGTCACCTCCTCCTCAGAGGAGTAATGGACATATGCCCTGGCTACACTAAGCTGAGTAAGTGTATCACTTTTCACAACTCTGTGACATGACTACTGCTGTGCCACTTTACAGATGGAGCTGAACCATCTCACCCAATGATCAATAGCAGGGCCTGGTTTCAGTGTGATGTCTCCTCCTATGTCCAGAGCCCTACAGTACAGCAAGGTAAATACAAGCAGGAGTCAAATTCCTGCACAGCTGCTGACCACACACATCCCTTGCTCCCTCTGAATCTCAGTTTCCCCAAATTGTAAAATGAGAACACATAAAAGTATGATACCTCATAGGATTATTTGGAGGGTTAAATCACTTAGTATCACACCCTGGTCTTCCCCTAGGAAATTTCTGTTCCCTGCCTCATCTCCAGCAGTCCTCTCCTTGGGGATCGGCAGTCCCAAACCCGGGAGGCATTTATGACTCTGTCCTCGCTTCACACCCAATTCACCAGCACATCCTATCAGCTCTCCCCTCAAAATATCGCCAGAATCCAACTTCTTATCATCGTCCCCACTGGCACCTCCTGGTTTCCCCCAGGGCTCCTGCCCTGCCCGCCTACTCGATCGGCCTCCAGCCCGCTCAATCTTCATCCCTCCATCCACTCTAGCTAGCTTCATGGGTCTCCTCACTCTCACATCAAGCACTTGGCCACCTCAGGGTCTTTGTGCTGACTGTTCGCTCTGCCTAAAGTGCTCTCCTTCCAGATATCCACACAGCTCCCTTCCTCAACTCCTTACTAATCACCGATTTAAAATCTCAGGCCCATCTCACCCCTGCACTCCAGACTCTTGCTCCCCTTCACCTGGCTCCACCTCTGTCTCCTCCCCAACACCTCATTCCTGTTTCAGCCCAGGGACTGCCTCCAAGCCCTAACAACAAGTACTGTTTCTTTCCTGCTTTTTGCTCTTGATTTCTAGTGCCAAGAGACTCAGCAGGTGTCACGTGTCAGCCATTACTATTACTTGTCAAGTGTCAGCTATTACTATTTCTAGTTATTGGCCTTCCTCATTCTGTAGTGAGAGGAGGGAGCTGGAGGAGAGGGCAGAGTGGGGCTTGCACCACCTGGGTATCCAAAGCACTGGGGTGAGAGCCCACTTTTTGAAAGGTCGTGAGGACCCGGTGAAATACACCTGAGGAGCCTGGCACCAGGAGGTCTGGCATACGGTAGGTACTTAATAAATGCCCCTGATCCCAGAATGAGGGTATACCCCTCATAGTCATGTTCAAACCCTGGCTCCAACTGACTGAGCCCTCATTTGAGCATAAAAGTGTCCCTCAGAGAGGTGACATACCAGTTCCTTCAGGTCAAGGGCACAGAGCAGGCCTTGCACACAGTCTGAGCTTTATTAAAGCTCTGAGCCTTGACTGTTGTTAGCGGTTCTTCCCCTGTTGAGCTGACCCCGCCTGCCGTCAAGGCTGCTGCCCAGCCAGGCCTGAGGTCCCCGCCCAGCCAGCAGCAGCAGGGGGCAGGATTTCCCGCTGATCCCAGCCAGGTCCCTCCCCTGCAGTTTGAAAAGAAACCAGTGGGGGTTAACCCTCCTGAGCCAGGCGGATCAGGCTGGCTCATACCCTCCTCACCCTTTCATTCAGTGCCTGACTCACAGGCCAGAAGTGGGACCAGAAGTGGTCAGGACTGGTCTCTCTGCCTGCAGGACAAGTGTCATGGAGTCAGGCCCCAGGCCTTAGTCACCCGCCTACCCTCTGAGCCTCAGTGATCTCATCAGAGAAAGGGGTTCTCCTAACCTCAGGGCTAACAATGAACATTCAGTGTGGAGCAGGACGCCCAGTGGGCATAGCAGGGGCCATCCTCCCATTCTCTGAGGCTGACATTTCAGGTAGAAAGCTCACCACTCAGAGTAAGGCGGCCTCATTTATCTGATATAGAGAGGTCCACTCCAGCCGGAGGTGACTTTGCAGCCCCTAGCCTCTATCGCTTCCTGAGTTCTTCTGGGGAACAGAGAGGCCTTCTCCAAGGAGGCCACTATAGGAGAAGGGGTGCAATTAGAAGCGTCCAAATCCCTCTCTAGGAGACCAAGGAGGGTGGAAGGAAGTGGGGGGACTAGGCTGTATGGGGATGGGACATCTGGGCCAGTAGGGTCGCCTGGGGGCCCTGGTCTCGCTTCTGCCCAGGGGCCGGGAGTGCCTGGTCTTCTAGTCACAGACCAGGTTCCTGGCCCGCCCCCCGTCAGGAGACTACAGCTCCTCCCCTAGTCCGCCCTGCCAGGCCGAGAACTGCGCGGCCCCTTTAAGAGCGCGCGGCCCCACCCGCCCCCTCCGGGCCGGATCCGAATTCCAGGGAGGCGGGGCGGAGACGGCTGGCGCAGCGGCCGCGGCGGCGGGACCGGGATCAGCTGTGGCTCGGGCGGCGCCTCCCTGCGGCGGCCCGGCCCGGATCCGGCCCCCGCCAGGGCGATGTTCCCCGAGGCCCCGGGATGAGCCAGGTGAGCGCGGGGGACCCCCAGCACCTCCCGCCCTGCGGGTGCGCACCGATGGGGAACCCGGTGGCGGCGGCCTCTGTTCCCCGGGGCTGTGTGACCTTGGGAAGCCCTGCACCCTCTCTGGGCCAAAGTCCGGAAGGACAGGCCGGGCTGGCGGTGGCCATCCTGAGTCCCGGCAGCACACGCTAGGCTGGGTGCTAGGGAGGCTCCTCGGAGGCGGGGCCTGGCCCCGGCCAGCGGGCTGCCTGATCACGCATGGGGCCAGCAACGGGCTCCAGCGCCGTGGGCCCAGGCTCCACCAGCCATTGCTCTCTGCGACCTTGACGGAGTTCTTACCCTCTCTGCGCCTCAGTTTACTTACCTGTAAAATGGAGATATCACTGCGCGGTTAGCACTGGCCACTGTCACTGTTACTATTACTGTTATGTCGTTTGTATAATGACAGTCTTTAGGGAAGGGGGCTGAGGGAGGACCCAGGACCTTCCGGGGGTGGGAGGGGGTTGGCAGAACCTTTGAGCAGTGGGACTATCCCCTCCCTGAGTTGGGACCTGGGTTCCTCTCCTGTCCACTATGAGTCTGCAACTGCGGGCTTTCTCTCAGGCTCAGCTCTAACCCTATCACATAGGGCAGTAAGTATGGGACCCTCCCTACCTGGGAGGGAGGACCCAGCCAGGTTCCCCAATCCTTCCCCCAAAAGCCAAACAGCAAACACAGATACTAAGTAATTTATAAAATTATTCCCATTAGGTCGGAGGAAGAAGATAATATTGTGCCCATTCTGCCGACCAGGAAACTGAGGTACAGAGAAGTTTCTCACAGCCAGGGCTCAAACCCAGGCATTTGGCCTGAAATGACAGGTAGGTGCAGGTGGTCAGTGGCTTAGTCTGTACCGAGTGCTTGCTGGGTCCTCATAGCAATCCTGACCTGTATCCCTGCCCACAGTGACTTGGCTGGCCCGGGCATGGCGGACCCAGTGGCGGGCATCGCGGGCTCAGCAGCCAAGAGTGTGCGGCCGTTCCGCTCGAGTGAGGCCTACGTGGAGGCCATGAAGGAGGACCTGGCGGAGTGGCTCAATGCCTTGTACGGCCTGGGTTTGCCCGGTGGTGGCGATGGCTTCTTGACAGGGCTGGCCACAGGCACCACCCTGTGCCAACATGCCAATGCTGTCACTGAGGCCGCCCGTGCTTTGGCTGCTACCCGCCCGGCCCGCGGTGTGGCCTTCCAAATGCACAGCGTGGCGCCCGGCTCCTTCATGGCCCGCGACAACGTGGCCACCTTCATCGGCTGGTGCCGCACAGAGTTGGGTGTGCCTGAAGTGCTCATGTTTGAGACTGAGGACTTGGTGCTGCGGAAGAACGAGAAAAGTGTGGTGCTCTGCCTGCTGGAGGTGGCGCGGCGCGGGGCCCGTCTCGGCCTGCTCGCCCCACGCCTCGTCCAGTTCGAACAGGAGATTGAACGGGAGCTGCGCGCGGCACCCTCAGCCCCCAATGCCCCCGCTGCTGAGGAGGACACCGAAGAAACTGCCACTGCATCCGGGGTTCCGACCCGTGGGCCCCGCATGACGCCCAGTGACCTGCGCAACCTCGATGAGCTGGTGAGTCCCTTAGGCCCTGCTATGCTCTTACCCTACCGGGGACCAGACAATAGAGCCAGTGCCCACAACTGGTCCCTGAACCTCTCTGCAGGACGATCTGCCCCGTGGAAAGGGTGCAAGTGTTGAGTGCCAAGTGTATACCCGGCTCCAAGGAGATGAGCAGGCCCACAGAGGGAGAGGTGCTGGGTGAGGTCACACGGCTCAGCTGGCCTGGGATAAAATCTGGGCTCCATTGCATCACTGCCCTCCTTCCTTTATGTGCTAACCAGGCACCAGATAAGTGCTGTGTATTCCTTAGTTCAGAGACCACATGATTTGAGCCCCTCTTTGTTCCCTCACTTGAGTGCTAGATATTTGCATCTACAACAACATGGAGTTCAAGGTTGAGTGGGTGCCTGTGATGCTTGGCTCTGGGCAAGGTGCCTGGGACACAGTAGGGGCTCAGTGAGTGCCTAGGGAAGCTCCCAGGGGGCTCTGCAGGCCCCTCCCACTCCCTGGGGCCCTGCACATATCACTTATCTGGGAAGCCAAGCCCAAAGCTGCTGCAGAATTAGTTCTACTCTGAGCATAGGAGGTGCCGGACCTTGCCCCCAGCTTCCTCCTCCTTCTCCCAGGACCTAGGTGTCCCTGATACTCCCGCAGCCAGGCCAAGAGTTTCCTTCTTATCAAGGGGTCAGGACTACAATGTGCCCGTCTTGGAGGGGAATAGCCGGATGGTGTGGGCAGAGGCTGCCACCCCACCCATCCTGGCCAGGGTCACCCAAGGCTCCACCTGCTCATTTCCTCTGGCTTTGCTGTGAGTGGGGAGGCAGGCGGGGCTGCCCACATGGCCAGCCTGGCAGCTCTGGGCCTAGAGGGACTTGTGGGCAGTTGTATACTTGACAGGTGAGTGACTTGTGTGGTGCTTGTTGGTATGTACTATGCCCCATGTGTCTGTGGCACCCCATCTCGTTGTGGTGTAGACCCCCCTGCACTCATGTCCTGTGACCTGCCTCCTCCCAGAACCTGGCCTCCCTGTGGACTTCAACCTTCATGTCTGTGAAGTGAGTGAAGGGAGTGAGGACTGCTCGAGGGCTCCCCCAGGGTCAGGGGCCTTGGAGATGCGCCTCACCTGGGTATCAGGTCCTGGCCTGACCACAGCCCCACCATCTGGTCAGTTTCTCTGACCCCTGATAGCCAAAGGGGAAGCAGAGCTTGTGAAAGGTCAAGTGTAGAGGTTGCACCCAAGTCTGGGGCAACACATTCCATGCCCCCATTCCTTGGAGGGACTTCCTCCTGACCCTGGAGTTGCTGACATTAACCTCCAGGAGGAGTGATGGATCCCTGACTTCCAGCCTTTCCTCTCTGGCCTCAGGTGAGGGAGATCCTGGGCCACTGCACCTGCCCAGACCAATTTCCCATGATCAAGGTCTCGGAGGGGAAGTACCGCGTGGGAGACTCGAGCCTGCTCATCTTTGTGCGAGTAAGAGTGAGGGGCTGCCCAGCAGGCAGGAACCCAGGGGGTGGGCTGCCAGGCCCATGGGACAGGCTGTGACCGACCCTTGTGGGGCTCCCACAGGTGCTGAGGAGCCACGTGATGGTGCGTGTGGGTGGTGGCTGGGACACACTGGAGCACTACCTGGATAAGCATGACCCTTGCCGCTGCTCCTCCACCGGTCAGTGCCCACGGCAGAGGCGGGCGGGCAGGGGGCTCATCTCTGTGGCTCCACCTCTCACATGCCACCTCTGTCTTCTCTCCTGGCAGCCCATCGCCCACCCCAGCCAAGGACCCGTACCTTCTCCCCCCAGAGGGTGTCACCCACCCCCAGCCCCCGAGCTGGTAGCCCAGCCCCAGGGGCTGAGCGCAGGGGCTCCCGGCCCGAAGTGACACCCATTAGTCTACGCAGTTCAAAGGAGGGGCTGGAGACCCCACTCAGGTGAGAGGGCAGGAGAACATGGGGGTAAGGGCTCTAGAGGTGGGGGTGGGAGTGTCTGCCTTGGACTGGATGACAAAAGGCTGTGCTCCAGAGTGACTCACACCCTGGGAAAAGTTCCCGTGGGTGGGGGCGGGCCTGGCTTCCCCTCTCCATGGCAACCCAACCAAATGAACAACACAGCTGGGGCGGGCCCTGGGCCTGGGTGGTGGCCAATCTAACCCTGCTTTTCTCCTGGCCTGCCCAGGAAACAGGAGGGTTGGGGAGGGGGAGCTTAGGGCCCTGGAGGCGTTGCTTCTTCCTCTGTCTTGGGGTGAGGGTGGGGGTGGGGGCCTTGGCTGTAGGAAGCGGCTGCAAAGTCTCTCACTTCTCCCTGGAAGTCCCCAGGACAGACAGAAGCCCTTGTCAGCCCCCACCAATACCTCCCACAGCACCACAGGTGTCTTCCCCACCCCCTGCCAACCACAAATCTGCGTCTTCATTCTTCCCCCTGCCCTTTCTACTCGCCAGTCCTCTTTCCATGATGCCCCATCTCTCTCTTGTTCCCCTGCCCCAGGGCCCGGGATCAGCTACCCCCCCATCCCCGCTCCCGACGCTATTCCGGGGACAGTGACTCCTCAGCTTCCTCAGCCCAGAGTGGTCCCCTTGGGGCCCGCAGCGACGACTCAAGCACTGGTCCCTGGAGAGAGCGGCCCAGCCGACGACTGACCACAGGCACCCCGGCCTCCCCAAGACGGCCCCCTACCCCTCGCAGCCAGTCCCGAGACCAGCTAGATCGGAGTCGGCCCCGGGGGGCCCCAGGAGGCAAGGGATCCCAGCTCTCGGCCCCCAGCCCTGCCCGGCGGGCCCGGAGCCAGAGCCGTGAGGAGCAGGCTGTGCTGCTTGTGCGTAGGGACCGAGATGGGCAGCACTCCTGGGTGCCACGGGGCAGGGGCAGTGGGGGCTCTGGCAGGGGCAGCCCCCAGACTCCTCGAGCCCGCAGCCCTGCAGCCCCTCGGCCCCCTCGGGTCTCCAGCCCCAGTCCAGAGTTGGGCACCACACCAGCCAGCGTCTTCCGCACCCCTCTAGAGCTTGACCCGCAACATGAACAGCAACT
The DNA here is from genome assembly GCF_000325575.1 of Pteropus alecto. Taxonomy (NCBI): domain Eukaryota; kingdom Metazoa; phylum Chordata; class Mammalia; order Chiroptera; family Pteropodidae; genus Pteropus; species Pteropus alecto. Next base: position 3,538,507 of record NW_006430462.1, read on the forward strand.
GTTTCGACGCTTGGAAGAGGAGTTCCTGGCCAACGCCCGAGCCCTTGAGGCTGCTGCTGGTGGAACCCCCACTGGACCAGCCCCTGACCCAGCTCGGGCCCCAGACCCTTCAGCTCCTGACTCAGCCTACTGTTCCTCCAGCTCTTCCTCTTCGTCCCTCAGTGTCCTGGGCGGCAAGTGTGGCCAATCGGGGGATTCTGGCCGGATGGCCAATGGGCTGCCTGGGCACCGAGGTCTAGCCCTGTCCAGCTCTTCTGATGAAGGCAGCCCCTGCCCTGGTGTGGGGGTGCTGCCAGATGCATCTGGGAACCCCCTGGCTGGCCCTGAGCCCCCGAGGACCTGGGCACGGGGCCGGATGGACACACAGCCAGACCGAAAACCCTCACGAATCCCCACACCTCGGGGTCCCCGCCGCCCATCTGGACCCATAGAGCCTGGGGCCTGGCATGCCCTGCACTCAGTCAGTCCAAGGGCCGAGCCAGATTCCTGGATGTGATGGACCAGCCCAGCTAACCCCAGGCCCCCATTCCTCCTTTCCTTTGTGGCCTTAACCCTTCTGCATCAGGGAACACCCCCCACCCCTGCACCTCTTGGGTACCAGACCTCATGGGACCAGACCCCTTGGGACCACATGGCACAATGGGACCTCTGTTGTACATTCCGATTGGGGGATGAGCATTGCTATTTAATTACTAATATTATTGAATGCCTTAGAGGAGGCTGGGCCAGCCCCATGAGGACCCCTCCTGAGGTCCTGTGGCCCTGCAGAGCCTGACAGTAAAGTTTTGTTCTAGCTACTTGTGTCCGCTTCTTGGGGATTTCAGCCTTGGGGCTATGACACCCATTTGGGAGCCCTCATTACATGCTGAGATTCTGGAGTTAACTGCCAGGAACAAAGCCTGGCTCCTCTGATCACCAGTCTTGAAAAGTACCCTGCCCATCCCAGAAATGCCAGTACACAGGAATTGTTTTCCTCCTTTATTACCTCCCGAGAGGTGTGACTTAAAAAGAGTTTGTCCAATGAAGCTCCAGGAGCAGTCTGAGAGATCCCAATTAGATTCATAGTCAAGTCTGTTCCGCCCAATAGGGTCATGACTCTGAAGTTCCAGGAAGGACTGACCTTGTCCAATGGGGCTAAGGACATGGTTGGGTCCAACAAGATTCAAAGAGAGTTCTGTCGCCCAGGAAATTGAGTAGGAATGTTGCTCATCGAATGAGGAGACTATCTTGTCCAATCTGAGAGAAGCTGGGCAAGCTTGTCCAATCCAGGTCCCTGGTGGTTCCAGTCAAACTGCCCAGTTATCCCAACGGCTTCCTTGTCCAATTCTGTCACATGAGGATGCAGCGTGCTGGATGCAACGCCCCCTGCAGGCGCAGGGCTGGGTGCGCAGGACGCGCGCGAACCAGAGCACAGCGCAGCAGCTCGCGGAAGAGACGCAGCACGTGCCAATTATACTTAGCAGAACACTCGAGGTAGCCACAGCGCCAGCCCCTGCGCACCAAGGCGGCCAGTGCGCGCCGAGGCCCGAAGCGCAGCCGCTGCCGGTCCCGCTTGTTGCCTACCACGAGAATGGGTGCCTCGGGTGCGCCCGCCGGCCTGTGGGCCAGATAGGAATGAGGGTCCCAGTGCCGGGGGCCCTATGGCTGGAGAATTCCCCCAATGGGCATATACACTCAGGAGCATCTTTTGTGGCAAGATACCCCTGGCAAACACCAGACCCTTGTGGCCCAAAGACCTTTACATGGACAAAGGCTTGGCCTGGCAGGCCTGAAGCCAGGCTATGAAGGTGGAAGAGCCCACCGTTCCCCTGCGGCAAAGGCCCATAGAGACTGGTAAATGCTCCCCTCCCCCCTCACCTCCTGCCGCATCCTCACCTGGTCTCCGCGATGCGCTGCCGCAGCGCCTTCACGTAGTCAAAGCTGTCTGGGCTGCAGATGTCGTAGACCAGAACGAAGGCGTCTGTGTCCTGCAAGCTCCAGTCCTTATGGTCCGGCCACTCCTGGGGGTGGGAGGCTGGGTTTGCTAGAGCCCCCTACCCACTCTCCCACACCCTGACCTTCTGCAAGGGCCTTGACACTAAACCCAGAGTTCAACCTCAGGCCTTGGACGTCTCCATTTGTGAGCCTTGTCCCCAAGTTCCCTGGGGCTGATGGTCCTCATGGCCACTAGGGTAAAAATCTCCAAACTTTTTGGCCTGAAGCCCATCAACCATG
>NW_006430462.1:3540746-3541107 GCF_000325575.1 Pteropus alecto
CCCCCTCTAGTCTTCCTCTTCCTTCCAGCTTTCCACAGCTCAACTCGAGTTAGATCCTTCCCTCCCCTCCACACCCTGACTAGTTACTACTCCTAAGACTAATTCCAAAGCACGTATCTCCACGTCCTCAACGACCACTGAGTGTTGGCAGCTGCAAGCGCATGCTCTTATTTCCACCTGGAATGCTTTTGTCACTTTCTTTAATCCAAATTTCACTCATGGTTACAGGTTCAGCCCAAATGCCAACCCCTCCTGGAAACCCTGCTTAATTCTGCCTGGTCTTGCCTCTTCATCTCTTGGCATCCAGCTCCAAGGATTCAGTCTGTCCTATACTTTGCACAAATTACTAAATGAGTCTTTG
>NW_006430462.1:3541145-3553761 GCF_000325575.1 Pteropus alecto
CACCCCTACGTCTAGCCTCAACTTCTTGCACTGTGGCTCTGCTCAAGGCCCCAGACACATAAAGCTCACCCTTTAGGGAAGCACAAGCATGCTTCGCCACACACTGATCCAGACCCACCAGTGGAAGCAGATATAGAGGCGCTTATGTCAGCGAGAAAAAGCCACTTTGCAAAAATCACCCGACATCAGGCCTGGTCTGGTGCACCTCCAAGCCAGTGAGAAGGGATGAGACACACAAACACCAGGGCACACATTCATCCTTCAATCCATAAAAGCAGTTGGGCACCCTGGGGCTGTCCATGCAGACACGCACGTGTGAACCGAGCATCTCCCCCCCCACACACACACACCCTCACACGCCCCTCTGCCCCTGGAGCCGCTACCTCTAGAACCCTGGGGCTCTGACCCGGGCCAGCGCCGTCACCGTCGCGGATGCTCAGGTCGTAGACGGCGCCATCGAGCAGCACCGCAGGACGGTAGAGGCGCGGTCTGTCTGTGGGCTGGTGGCGCTCGGGATAGTCACCGAACAGGAACTGGCGGATGATGGCCGTCTTGCCCACACCCGGGGCGCCCAGCACGGCCACCCGTAGGCTGCCCCCCATGGCCCGCGCGCTCTGCCGCGCCCCGTGCTGAGAAGCCTCATGGGCCGGCGCCGCGCCGTGCGCCCCGCGCGCCCTGCCCCGTGCGCCCCAGCTCTGCTGCGCTCCTCATCGCCCCTGGAGCATCCAGGGCCCGGAGAGGCCAGGCCGGACGACTGGGCTGGCAGTGGGAGGGCAGACAGCCGAGAAGGCCGACGGCGGACGCACGAGCAGCTCCGGGGATGCCGAAGCTCGGAGAGAACAGACCCGGCGCGCCGCGCGCAGACACCACCTCCACCCCGCAGCGCGACTGGAGGCGCCGTGGGCAGCCCAGAGCACCAAGGTCCGACCTCCTCGCCGCGAGGGTCCCGCAGCGGAGCGGAGCTCGGGGGTCAGCAGTGCCTCTCGGCGACTCCGTTCCTCCGTCCTTCTCTCGCTCTGGCGCCCGGAGTGGCTGCCCCAGCCGGCGGCGCGAGCGAGCGAGCAGAGCCTCCCAGAGGCGGCGATGAGGTAACCGCCCTTCGCCCCTCCCACCTCCCCCTACTCGCTCGGGACGCCCCTCCCGGGAAGGGTCGCGGGAAGGTGACTGGGGCGCATGGAGCCCAGGGAGGGACCCAGCACCCCCCGCGCACGGCGCTCCCCTCTCACCCGCTCCAAAATAGAAGCCCTTCCCGCCCACGTCCGCGTTCGCTCCTCCAAATTCCGCTCCCCGAAGCTGGCTCCAGACAAACCCCGGCCCACTGGACTCAGGCCGCCTGGGGTCGGATCCGGCCCCATTTGTGTGACCTTGGGGGAGTAGCCGCACTGCGCTGGCGCTCTGCTCCGTATCTATCAAAACCAGACACCATTTCTTGAGAACCTGCAAAGCAGAGGGCCCTTTACTAAGCAATTACCTACGTGACCCTTGAATTTACAGCCTCAACCTGGTATCTCCGTTTGCGAGGAGAAAACAGGCTGGAGAGGGGACTCTTCCAAGTTGGAGGGCAATGGGTGGCCCCTGAACTGCAGCCTTGTGGTCTCCTCTTAGGAGCCCTCCTCCCACCTTCCTCTGCCCACAGGAGCAAATGGCCAGCACTAAACGATATGTCAAATGGCAGTCATGGAGGGAGGGCAGGAAAGAGGGTGTGAAGCCCAGTACACACCCGATCACAGCAGCTCAGCCCCGAATCCCTGTCCCAGCAAGGCTGAAAGATCCAGAAATGGTCGACACCACCTCTCTCACTGCTATGGCCAAGTTTTCTGCCTGAGTCTCCACCTGTAGCTCCCTCAAAGCCCAGATCTTCCCTTCCTGGGGATGGTGAGAAGTTCCTTCTCCATCAGGCTTGGAAAGTCTCGGTTTGTTCGGCTCCCCTCTCCTCTGCCTGCCTCCTCCTCGCAGACAGGGCTCTGACCAGATGCCTAGGTACTGGGCAAAACCAGACTTCTCTGTTTCTGTGCTGACCAAGGGTTTCCCTTACTGCTTGCCAGAGTGCTGAAATGGTTTTTTTTTTTTTTTAAAGCTCTACCTTAGGAGAGAAGGTTCTAGAACACCTGGGATCCAGGAACTGTAAGAGCACAAACATGCACATCCCAGCCTGGGGGAAGTGAAGGGGTGAGGAGGAGCTAAACCCTGAAGTGAGGAGGGGGTGCATCCTCCAGGGAGCAGCTTGTGTTTGTCCAGAGTATTGGGTGTGTTTTCATCCTCTCATATTGGATCAGGGAACTGGGTCCGTTTTCACTCTTCTCCTCAGCCACTAGGGAGCTCAGAGCCAGACTTGTGGATGCTTCTGGCAGTTGTTCCAGGTTTTCCAGCCCAGTGAGTGGAGATTCCTGACTTCATCTTCCTTTCCTGCCATGAATTTTTCCTTCACCTGATTTTTCCCTCTCAGGCTTATGGGTTTTGTGAGCCATCTCATTTCCTTTGGAGAACAAGGCCCCCTTCCTTTTGGCACCCAGCAGCAGGGTGTGGGGCACACATCACACTGGTCTTCCTTAAAGGACCTCAGCGGGGCCCACTTCCCTGCCTGAAGCACCCTCTCTTGCTTCCTCCCACCCTTGGGAGCCAGCTCTGGGTGTCCTTCTTCTGGAAAACCTTTCTTGCTTCACTTTCGAATTGAGTGCCTTGTTGGGCAGGGCTTCTTCAGGAACAGCCAACAGGGCTGGTGGGGGTGCATATCTGAGTTCCAGTGTGGTTTCTCAGTACGTAGTTTTGGAATGATGGAGAACACCCTGGACAGGTAATGTCCTAAAGTTCCCATGAAGTCCTATAGACTCTGCAGGGGTGACACGTTCCCTAGGAAACACATTAGCATCACTAGCAGTTTTCATTTATCAAAGACCTGTGATGTGTAAAGCCCTGACCCATAGCTGTGTGCTCATTGAGCCTCAGAGGGATGCAATGATTTGCCCCAAATTTTCTAGCAGGAAAGTGGCAGCATAAGCATTGGAAGTCTATGGTCATGCCATTCTGAATGTGCCCGATCTCATCTGATCTCGGAAGCTAAGCAGGGTCGGGCCTGATTAGCACTTGGATGGGAGACCACCTAGGAATACCAGGTGCTGTAGGCATTAAAAAAAAACCCAAACCCCAAAACCAAAAAACAAACAAACAAAAAACTCATTGGCACCCAGGACCTTGGGCCACCAAGCCTGACTTTTTGAGAAGCCAATTTCATCTGGGTCCAGGGACCAGAGAGGCTTCAGGAGGAGGTCAGCTGGAGCCTGTGGCCCTGTGGGGAGGGACTTTGAGGTGGAAGCTCTGTCACTGTGGGGACTGAGCCGAGCTGTGACATAAGTGGGCAGCCAGTGCCAGCTTCCTAAAGACTAGCAAGCCAGAGAGACCTTGGGCTGCTTGTCTACATGTAATGTAAATTTCAGAGTTTCTCTCATGAATCCCCTCACTTCTTCTCCAAGGAGAGGCAGCCTGGCTGCTATCTGCTGTACCACCACTCCTATGGCCCTCATATCCTCCCATGCAGTACTCCAGAGAACACCCACCGAGCATCCACACGTGTGCTCCTTCAGCACATAAGACCTGGCACTGGGCACATGGCCTGCCCTCTGCGGCTTGTGAGAGACACACACATACAGCTAGGCACAGCAGATGGAAACAGGAGCATTAGGCTTGTGCAAGCTTAGAGGGTTGAGGGAACCCCAGTGATGTACCAGCTTGGTCAAGGATAGGGGCTCAGGAAAGGCCTGAAGACACAACTAAGCTGAGCCCTGGAGAATTAGCCACAGAAGGTAGGGTAGGCTGGGAGACAGTTAAGAGGGCCTGGCTAGGGGAAGGCACCAGGTAAGGAACTCTGCATCCCCAAGTTCATTACCCACAGCCTCCCAAAGCCAGGTGGGTGCCCCCCACCACCCAACCTTTGCCACACAGCTTCTTCCCAGCTGGCCTGATTCTGGATACTCTCTGGGGTCAAGTATCCTGGACTGTGTCCAGCTCCCAGGGGCATTTGCTCTGGACTCCTCTGGCCCAGCCATCTGGGCCATTGCATTGACGATTATGGTCTGTCCTGACCATTAACCACAGCTCCATGCTACTTGTCCCAGCAGTAACTCACCTCCCTGGTTCCTGAATGGGGGGCAGGTACCCCTTACCGTGCAGACGCCTGGCACATAATAGGTCCTTGGTCACCATCATAATGCCACTGCCCATTCAGCCTCCTGAAGGCCAGGGTGGGTCTTACAGCTATCAGGACACAAGAAAGCAGCAGGGACAGGGCTTCTAGGCTGCTGAAGTGAGACTTCTTGAGTTTGAAACCTTCTCGCAGGGTGTGTCATCTGTTCAAGTTACTCAAACTCTCTGAGCCTCAGTTTCCTTCTCTTTAAATGGGATAATAATGGTCTTGACTGCATAAAGTTGTAGGATGAAATGAGGCGATACAAAGAGAAAAACAAGACAATTCAGTAAGGCTAGAGGGGACAAAACTTGAACATATAAAACAATTTTATTTTTATATGCAAATAATTACGAATTACAAAACATAATGGAGGAGCACACGTGTATACTTGGGTAAGAATGCACACAGGCATTTCCTTGTTCTGTTCGCTGAGAGGGCCTAGAAGTGCCACCCCAGGAGGAACAAACACACCCAGCACCCACATCTTGGTTTCTAATACCACCTCCAATAAAAGGAACTAGGATTCTTGGAGAAATGTTTGATTCTAGAGCTGGGGCAGCACAAATACAAGATGAGTCTGGAACATCTCGTAATGCCGGAAAGTAAGGAATATACAAAAAGAAACAAAAGAGCCTACCTGAAAGAGTTCCCAATGGCCAAGGCTGGAACAATTTAAGCAACAAAATAATGTGGTTTTGGATTAAATCCACATTATAAAATAGATTTCTATGACTCCAAACTAACATAAATGATTTAATATATAAGTGTAGGGGAAGAAACAAATCTTCCTTACAAAAGAATTCCAAATAATTTTTGCTGTTACTCCCTGCCCCCGCTCACTTTTCAGAGTGTAGGCTGCACCTACGACTTGCTTCCAAAGAACAGAGTACAGAAAGGGGGAGAAAGAAACTTCGCAGTAGAGAAAGCTGCAAACATTACCTTGGCCAAGTGATCCAGACTAATGTGACAACGATGTCATGTTGATGGCGTGTAGCCCTGAGATGACGTAACAAGAAAGGCACCTCACTAAGTCTTCTTCCAAAAACCCATAACCCAAGTCTCACCATGAAAAAAACATCAGACAAAACCAAACGGAGGGATAGTCTGGAAAATACCTGGCCACTACTCCTTGAAATTAAGGTCATGAAAAACAATGAAAGTCTGAGAAAGTGTCACAGACCAAAGGAAACTCAGAAGACATGACAACCACATGGAATGTGGGATCTGGGAACAGAACGGCACATGAGTGGCAAAACTAAGTAAAATCTGAATAAATTATGTATTTTTGTTGAAAATTATATATTATATAATTTGATATTTATTTTATTATATATCATTTCTATATATTTATAAATATATATTTAGTTCATAAATATATGTGGAAAAGAATAAAGAGAGCCCATTTATAAAAAGAAGCAAAAGATAGGAAACACTCATGAATCTATGCAAGAATAAATCAATATAGTCAATAATATTGTGATAACTTTGCACAGTGACAGATGGTTAGTAGACATAGTGTAGTGATCACATTGTAAGGTATATAAATATTGAATCATCATGATGCATACCTGAAACTAATATAATACTGTCTGCCAACTATACTTTAATAAAGCTAGTTTTTAAAAAAGTAAATATGCATGCAAGAACTTTTAATAAAGACAACTTAAAACATTACAATGAGACATCAAAGAAAGCATGAACCAATGCAAAGGCATCTATTCTTGTATTTATATGTAAATATTAATATTATGACATCATTATAAGAATGTCAATTCTCCATCAGTTAATATAAACATTTGATGTGATCCAAATAAAAATAATACCATCAGTTCTTTTTAAAAGACAAATTCTAAAGTTCAAATGGAACAAAGAAGGCAAATAAAAGGACACTATAAATAATGAAAATATAGATACAATACTTTTTTTAAAAACACAGTGGCCAATGAATAGACAAATTCTCTGGTACAGAGCAGAATCCACAAAAGTACTCATATATATATGTGGAAATTTAGTATATGATAAAATGACATTTAAAATCTGTGGGAAAACATGAATTATTCAGTAAATTGTGTGGAGACAACTGGGTAACCATCTGGGAAAAGAGGAATTTGGATCCCTACCTCATCCCTAATATAAAGCCCAGATGGAACAGGATCAAAATGCAAAAACTAAGATCAGACAAGTACTAGAAAGAAGAAGAGATTAAAAGAAGACTACATTAAAAAAAACTTCAGCAAAGTAAAAAGCAGTAACAAAATGGGGAGAAATAATGACAAATGAGGATGAAAAGGACCAATAACCATTTAAAAAAATGGGCAAAAATATGAAGACAGCTCAAAGAAAAGGACATTTAAATGGCTCAAAAATACATGAATGGAGGCAAGCTTAAAACACAGTAGGACACTATTTTTCACCCATCATTTGGGCGCACATCATATATGCTGAGTTTGTGAGAGTGCAGGGCAACAGGCATCTCATTCCTAGCTAGTGGGAGTGTAAACAAGAATTTTTAGCAACAGCTATCAAAATTATGAACAAACCTACCTTTGACCTAGCAATTTCCATCTCAGGAAGTTATCGATGTATAAAAGTGAATATTCTTTGCAGTATTACTTGTACTAACAGCACCGTAGACAACTCAATGGACATCGTGGGGGTACCGGTTCATGGTACTGCCATTCGCTGGAACATCACACAGCTGTTATAAAAAGCCATTAGGACTCTCTCCATGATGGACTGACGTTGGAAAAGTCTCCAAGATATAAGGTGCAGAACAGGGTGTATTTCATGCTACCATTTGTGTATTGAAAGGGTAAAAACCATATTAGACATCACTGAGTCTCTTTGGAAGGTAACATTGGTTCCTTTGGGGAGAGAAATATAAAGAATTTTTCACTTCTATCCTTTTTTTGCCTTTGGGTTTTGAACCATGTTAATGCATTATCTTTTCAAAAGAACTAAAATATAAAATGTAAAATGTTACACTCTCTAGCCTAGCAATTCTGGGTTTAGATCCTACAGCTACATTTGTGCCCATGAGCAAGAGTTTATGTAGGAAGATATTCACTGCACTGTTGCTTGGACTGGCAGCAGATGGAAACAGCCTGTATGTCCATCAGCTGGTACTGGCTAATGGCAGCCCATCTGCACAAGGAATACTGAGGTGGGTGTTTGTACATAGGTAAGAAAAGGAAAGTGCTGGTAGTGTAGAGTGTGCTACCATTTGTTAAGGAAATATCTCCATGGATTTGCTTGCATACATGCATAGAATATTTCTGGAAAAAACCCAAAATTCAGCAATAATGTTTGCTTCTAAGGAAGGAAAACTAAGAACTGGGAAAGGGTGGGAGAGAGACCACAATCCTTTGTGTGGCTGATCTTACCATGGTCTAGAATCACTCTCTCCATAAAAGAACAAAAACAGCAAACCACTAGTCGAAGATTAAAAAATGTAAAATGAGGTCACGCTGCAGGCCTTAGCACAGTGGCTGGCACACAGGGGCACCCACTGGGCCCCTGGGTTTTTGTTGGACTTTCCAGAAATAACTGGCTGCTATCATTGAATTCCCCTAACTGGCTGGGAAGGTCTAGGACCTTAGAGAATCTTCTGCAGGATGCCAAGGTCCCTGAGAGGCATCAGGCCCTGAGAGTGGGGAGGCCTGAGCACACTAGGACCAGGGAGTATCACGTGAGGTGGGGAGGAGGCACGTGAAGGCTTCTCATTGAGGTGAGGGAGGGACAAGCCGAAGGGCACAGATTGAATATCCCCTAATGCACTTCTTCTAAAGGTCTGGGCCCCCAATGGTGGCCCCGGATGCATGATTTCCTGGTACAGCAACGTGGTAAAACCCAGGCTTGAGGAACTGAGTGTGAGAATGCTCTGCCCATTTCTCCCTGAGTACATTAAGACTTCTGGGTCCCATCATGCTGGGCGCTGTGGGAGGAGAGGCAAAATCATGATAAGGTCTTGCCCACGATCGCCTGAGGACTGAGCACAGCTTGAATTAGGAGGGTGAAACCAAGATGTTCCATGACCAGGCCAGCCCTTCTTATCAGCTTCCTCCTCATTCCAGGTGCTTGGCCCTGAGCCTCAAGTTGCCCATCATGACCCCACTGGGGATAACCACCCTACACTTCAACTCTTCTGCCATTAGCGGTGGAGGGGTGGGCACAGAAAGCTCTGAGGTCTCTGGATGGCTGAGCCAGCAGTCTACTCACAGGGTGTTTGGGTGGAAGCTGGGCCCCCAGCAGGTCAGGGGCAGCAGGTGACATGGCAGGCCAGGGTGAGAGTCTTTCTCCTCAAGTGCTCAAAACCCTGCTCCTCTAGTCCACAGCCAGAGGGGCCTCCAGCTGTGTTTGTGCAGGGCCTTCTGAGCCTGGAGACTTCAGGTGATGTGGCAACTAGGGTTGTGCAATCAACAGCCTTAGTTGTTTGTAGATTCTGCGGTCCCTAAGACAGCATGGCAATACCCAGGGGTCAGAGGTGGGGCAGTAGAGGGCTAGGTGCCCCTGATGATGCCTGGTCCCCAGGCAACTGGGAAGGTAGACATGTGTCAGAGGTGGGCAGACTGCAGGGAGTGGCTGTGGCTAAAATAGGCAAGGGCACCAGGCTGCCTCTCCCTCCAAAGCAGGCTGATGGCCCACCGGCCGGCAAGGCATTGAGAACCCATTGGCAGCTCTCCTGTCAGAGCCCTGTCCAGGGTCTGGCTGCCCTCTCCTGGGAGCCAACAAAATGCCAGGACTGGGGATACATGGAGAGTCCTTGGTGACAGCTGGGGCGGCTGTAGCTTAGTACCCCACTCAGCCAGTCGAAGATGCAGGGTGGGGAACGGCCTGCCCAGACAAGCCTGGTGCCAATCTACCTGTTTTGCCTGCCCATACTCTCTCTTCTACAGTCACTCCCAGGAGCCTCCCTAAAGGCAGAGAGATGAGGAAAACTAAAACAGATGTCAGCCCTCTAGGCCAACAGCAAAAGGTGATGGCATCTGCTTGGGTAGAGTAGGCATCAAACATGCCTACTCTAGGAGAGGTGCCAGGGAGACCAGTAGGCCCCAAAAGTCAGTATTTAAGGGCAGGGTGGAGGGAAAGGTGGAGGGAAAGGTCCTCAGAGTGCCAGAGGAGGGGCTGGGCACACAGCTCAAGCCCTTGACGCTGGACTGTAGGATACTCTGGACCCCGCCCAGAAGAGTCTCAGGCAGGACCTGACACACTGGCCAGGGACATGCTTGATCTCATCATTTTTATTCACTTTCTCATTTTGAAAATAAGAGTAAACATACAATATATAGTCTCTTTATATATATTAGATATAGTTACTGCAGGGCTCGGCAGCCCATCCTCAACCACTTGGAAGCAGTTTTCAAATTTGGTGGAGAGGGGAAAAAAGTGTCCATGATTGCCAAAAGCAGAATCTTTATTATTAAACAGCAGGAACAGGAAAACCTAATGCTCTGTCAGACATAACTGACACTTGCGGAGCCGGGAGGAGGGCAGCAGACACTAAGGAGAAACTCCAAAGAAACCCTGGACAGGAGGCACCCACTTGCACTAGTTCCCCAACCCTCAGCCCTGTCTTTGCTCTGGGAGCCCAGGGGACAGAGAGGAATGTATCACAGGCAGTGACCGGCCTCAGGGGCAGAATTGGGGAGCAACTGCCAGGGGAGTAGGACCCCAGGCAGGGGCTTTGGGAGCTTCTGCCTGGCCTTCACCATGCAGGTCAGCTCTCAGGAGGCTGTGGCGCTACTCGCACAGCTACTGGGCCCAAGCATGGGGCAGATGCAGGGAGGGAGGGTGTGGGGGTACAGGCCCTGGGAGTCCCAGACCCTGAAATAACTGTTCTCCGGATACCAAGGGGACCTTCCACACATGCCAGGACAGCCTGGCAGGGGCCATCCCAAGAGAATGGGAAGTGGAAACGGCTGCTAACACCAACCCAAGAGAGACAGGGGTAGGGCACTTTCCAGGCTGGCAGCCTGAGGAGGGAACCTCACACTTGCCCCCAGCAAAAGGAACAGAACACTGGGTCTCTCTGTCCAGCTTCTGCAGCTGCTCTAGCTGTCTCTTTGGTCCCCTCTCAACTGACCCTAAGTGTCAGAAGCAATGGAAGAGGGGAGCCCCAGAGCTCGGGAGTACACTGAAATTTCATTCCAGGAGGACTGCTGCACTGCTCTTGGACCCGGGCAGGCCCTGCAGTCAGGATCAGGGAGCCCCAAGGTGGCTGGGAGTCTTCCCTGGCCCCTCCCAGGAGATGGGGGTGCTGTCAACCCCAGGGGACTCCTCACTGGGCTGGGAGAAGGCTGGGGTAGGCACCGGACAGGGCCTTAGTTCTTGAGGATGGTCTCGTAGGCCTGGTACACGTGCTGGGACACCTCTGGTGCTCGACACTTCAGGGACAGCTGCAAATGGAGAGAGGGGTTGTGCTCATTCCTGGGGTTCCTCTCTTGGGCTGTCATTTACCAGGCTGGGAAGGAACACGTGGGGAAGGCAGAGAGGATGGGAACCAGATGGAAGAGTGTGGTGTGCACACGTGGCCTTGTGGCAGCAGTGCGGCTGGGGCAGATGTGTGGTGAAGGAGAGGGGGCGGCTGCCACAGCCAGCTGGGTGTGGACCAAATATATTTGCAGCCCACACACCTGCTGTCAGCCCAGCCACCACGGGCCCTGTGGCAAGCATTGTGAATCAGCAGTCGGAGGCTGTCAGGGAGTGCCTGGCCCCCACCTTGCTGAGCTGCCTAGATCCCTACCGCCCATGGGTAACCGAGGTCCTTGAGGAGGCACGGGGGCTGGGAGGAAGCAGGTCTCTGCTCTGGGAGACAGTGGGGTGCTGGGTGTTCTTCCTGATTTCCTGCACAGGAAGCAGGTACATTAGAAACTTTGTCTCAGCTCTGACTGCAGTATGAGCCTGGAGAGCACAGGCAGAGGAGAGACAAGTGCCACCACCACTTCTGCCAAAATCTCTGCTTCTGAAGGGTGCAATTAGGAAGGCGGAGGAGCAGGAGGCATTCTGGAAATCAGCAGCAGTGGCTCCAAGGGGCCCCGGTCTCCTGAAGGGCTCTGTGTACACCTTGTGTTGGGAAGTGGGGGTATCAGCTCCTCAATTGGAGCCACCTGGTTGGGAAGCACTGGGGTGTCAGCAGAGGGCAATATGCCCTCCTGCCTGCAACCTGCAAGCATGTCTGCCGGGATTTGGGGACCAATAGGTTGATGTGAAGCCAGGAGAGCCGGGGATGCACTGGAGCCAAGCCAGGAGACAGGGTGGGCGAGGTGTGGCTGGGGAGGAAGGAGGGGAAAGAGGAAGAGAAAAGCAATCTGCTAACCTCCAAGTCCTGTACCACGGGCACCAGCAGGGAAGGTGGACATGCAGCAACCAAACATAGGGAGACGGAAATTACTACCACCGAAGCCGCCCCAGCAGCCCCAGCCCAACCACAGAGCCAACGCCGCCAGCAGGGCCCAGGGAGCAGCATCTAGAGGACCATGCCTACTAGAGACTCAGGTGCAGGGGGAGAAGCAAAGCCTGGTGCTCTTTGGGGCCTGGAATAGCAGCTTAGCCTCCAGGACAACCACGCACTATGTGGAAGCCGTGTCCTGACTGGGGTCTGATCAAAAGCTGGGAAGGACGAGCTGCTCAGAATCACTGTCCTCCCAGGTGGGGCACTCAGGCAGGCAGGAAAAAGAGGGCCAGGGCCTGGGCCCAGCAGTGCCGCACCGCAGTTAGGCAGGCCTCGGGCAACTGTGCCACCTCACAGGGCCCAATTTTACAGAAGTTTCTAGTCCAACTCATTGTGAGACCCAGTTTGGTGTCTTACCTGGATGACTTGATGGCATTGAGTTGAAAGTTTCTAAGTTCCTTTCCAGTGACTGAATTCTGATGCTTACTTGCACTAGGCTCAAAGGGACTCCAGCCTACCTAGGCTAGAGTGTCCCCTATCAGAGCTGACCCCTGGCCTGGGAGGGAGGTGGGGTAGGAGAGGCTGCCCGCGACAGGGAAGTAGAAGCCCCGGGGCTGGTAGGGCAGGAGCAGGGGCCCTCACCGTGAAGCTGGGGTTCCCTGGCTGGATGCGTAGCTCCGCCAGCACCCAGATGCCGTTGGTCAGCTTTAGGGACTGGTAGAGCATGTCCTGACCCTCTACGTTCCTCTTGGCGACTGTGAAGATGTTGCTGCTTTGCAGCCTGCTGCTCACGGCCTCTGGGTGTCAAAAGGCCCCCAGTCAGCAATGGGGGAGGGCCTAGGGTACAGGCAAGAGGTAATATGGACAGGGTTGGGGAAGTGCTCAGGAATCCTACCTGTATTGAGGGGGCAGTCTCTGATTTGAAACTGGGCCTCGTTCTCATTGGGAATGTCCTTCCACGTCGCCAGGAACATCTGCCGGTCTGCGGGGAAGAGAAAGAGAAGATGAGACTGATAAACTCGTGGCCCTGCTCAATAATACTC
>NW_006430462.1:3554151-3564960 GCF_000325575.1 Pteropus alecto
AGCAGGAAATATCTGCCTTGAAGCTGAGGACAGGCACTAGCTCTGCCACAGCTTCTCCTACCTCCCTGAGCAAACCCTCAGCTCTGTGAAGCCATGGCCACTGGTGCTGTTCCCAAAAGACTCTAGGCTTCTTGCCTCTGGGCCTTAGTTCTCTTCTCCTCAGCACCCACATACGCCCTCCCCCTGCTCTGGTCCCGAGCAGCCTGCTCATTAGTCAGCCTATGTTACAGGGCTTTTGTGGTCTGCCACAGCTTCTCCTACCTCCCTGAGCAAACCCTCAGCTCTGTGAAGCCATGGCCACTGGTGCTGTTCCCAAAAGACTCTAGGCTTCTTGCCTCTGGGCCTTAGTTCTCTTCTCCTCAGCACCCACATACGCCCTCCCCCTGCTCTGGTCCCGAGCAGCCTGCTCATTAGTCAGCCTATGTTACAGGGCTTTTGTGGTGACTAAGAGATGAGAGGGGCAAAGTGCTCCATGTAGCGCCTGGCTCGGAGTGAGCACTCTGGGTCCTAGGATGAGTCTTAGTGCTTCCAGTCAGGGCACAGGAGATGGGCATCAGGTGTCAGGCATGGCCTGAGTTCTCTGCCTCTGGGAGCCCATGTGATGATTGTCTAGAGCCTGCAGGCAATGCTGAGAGAGAACGCAGGAGCCATAGCTCGTGTGGCATGGCTCCCCTAGTGGGTCACAGCTGGCCTGATCAGACCCTGGCAGCCCCATTGGAGGTGTGCCCCTCACTCCAGGCTCTGCAGAGGAGCCAGCAACTTGTGGGCTGTTGTGGAGCAAAGCCATTCCACCATTCTAGGGATCCCAGGGGTGCCCTCACAACTCACCCATCTTTCCGTCCTCCACAAAGAGGATATGCAAGGGGTACAAGGTGCTGAAGTAGAAGACGTCGATGTTGTTCTTCACGGCCACCTAGGAACAGGGGGCCCCGAGTAGGTCCCTGATGCTTGAGTCTACCTCTGAGGCCCCAGGAAGGGCTTACTCGCTCCTTGCATCCCCCACCTGAGCTGATTCCCTCACATGCCTTCCATGGGAACCATACCCTTTTGTCCCCTCTGCCTGGGCTTCCTCATCACATCTGTGGCCAAGAGCATAATTCTATAGACACAGTCCTTTGCCAATACAGGACAGGCCCCAGACCTTCTACCAGACTCCTCCCCTGGGGTGGGCGGGTGGGTAAGGACTGGGGTTCTTTGTCCTGCCCGGAACACACCTGTAGGTTGTTCAGAGGCTCCATCTTCATGACCGAGCCCACTGTGTTGAGAGGCAGGGAGATCTCCACAGTCTGGTTGGGGCTGAGCGGTGCATGGACCTGGAGCGGGGCAGCGGGGGCCAGGCCAAAGCTGGGGAGAGAGAAGCCCCCATGGGGATGGCAGGGGGAGCAGGCGCTGACACGGGCTCCTCAGACTTTGGAGCTGGGGCAGCGGTTGGTGAGAAGCCTATCCAGCAAGCCGGCCTCGCCCCAGACCCAAGCCCAGGCCAGAAGGACAAGCTTCTGACCTCCACAGTGGCCTTTATCCCACAGTGGCCATATGAACAGAAGAACATATGGCTGTAGGCCTGAAGCCCATCTCTACGCTTCTTTCTCTTCTGGGCTAGGCACTGGGCAGGTCCAGGTAAGCACGGCCTTGCCCTCTCCTGCCCTCATGGAGCTCCATCTAATACCAGGGGCCTATAAGCTTCTTCTAACTTAAAAACTCTGTGTCTACCCAAGTCTCTGCTGGCAATTACCATCTCCCAGAAGGAATGTGACCATCCCAAGTGACATGCTGGGTTTTATTTTCTGGGCCAGAACTGGCCAGGTCACACACTGGCCAGAGATACTCAGGAAAGCCCTGCTTTTTGATAAATCAGCATGTGGGTAAATCAGATGGATCCTTATGAGTGTGAGAGATACCCCAGCCACAGGCTCTGGGATGATAAGTCACCATGGTATTGCCTGGGACCATGAACTGAGTGCTCACTGTGCCCAGGTTGAGCATTTAATATCACACCTGTCCTTGTAAAAAGAGCAACAGGCATACAGTCTCCCATCTTCCAGGACACAGAGACTCAGGGAGAGGCAGGCCTGTGTCCAGAGCATTAGGGGGCGGTTGTGTGTCACTGCTGAGATCCAGAGCTTGAGCTGCCTGACTCCAACCTGATGGCAACCAGGCCTGCCAGGAGACAACGTGGGGAAACCCAGGCCCTTGTGCTGGCCCAACACTCCAGGATTTCCTGGGAGTTCCACTACTACCTGCCATGTGACCTCTGAGCCCAGGTGTCATTAACTACTAAAAAGGGAGTAATGGCACTGAGATGTCAGGTGGCTCAAGTGAGATAATACTCTGAAAGCCCTTGGCACAGTGCCTAGAACTTATTAGGAAGTTTTCAACACAAAGTTTGTTATGAGCAATCACTGGGACCACTCTTTAAAGCTTCAAGTGTTTCTGTGGCCTCTAGTGTCATCTGGGGGTAAGTGTTCCAGCAGCTGCCACCTGGTCTGACAGAGGGTCAGGAACCACTGGCCCACAGGATCTCCCTGAGGAAGCAGCCCCTTCAGTCAACTTCTTAGAGGCTCAGTTTGCTCATCACTAGAGCCACTCAGGAAGAAGAATCATCAGGAGAGGCTGCTTGGGTTCCCCAGAGCACGAAGACCCTGATGGTGCCAGATGTGAGACCTTCCCCACTGACCCCCAGTGCAGGGGACCTGATGGGGGTGAGGAGCCTGGAGCAGCCACCACTCTCAGAGATCCTGATAATTTAATCCTTTGCTGGCAGGCAGGCCCATGCCCCATCAGCCTTCTTAGAGCTGGAAGCAACTAAGGCCTACAAAGGAGGCTCCAAGCTCCTGTTATGTGGGGTGTTTGCCAAACACAGGCTCCTAGGCTGGAGCTGGGGATGTCTGTCACTAAAACAACCCCTTTGGGCAGTGGAGGAAGGTAGTAAAAGGAGAAATACCCTACTCCCTCTGCCTAGTACTTTGGAATCCACTTAAAAGGTCATTGTGGGGGAAATCACTGCTTTAGAGAATTTTGGCCTTAAGTGTGGTTGTGAGGAATACCCACCTTCACAACAAAAGAGGCATCAGGCCTCTGGCAGCCTGCCTGCAGTCACAAGCATGGGCTCTTAGCAGGCTGGCCTCAGGGAGCTCACCTGTTGCGGTTGAACTGGATGGCAAAGTCGGTCATGACCTGCAAGGCCTTGTTGGTCAGTTGCAAGTCCATGGAGATGGAGCCCACTTGGCGGGTGAATGTGCCTGAGATCTCCAACCCCTTGGCTTTCATGGCAGGGAGCCAAACCTGCAGGGAAGATGGTGGGGAGGGAGCTGGTGTTTGCTACTTCCCCCAAACTCAACAGACCACTTGAGGGTCCTCTCTCTCCCTCCCTCTGTCTTCTTCCCTGTCTCCCTCTCCCTGATCCCCCACACATCCCTACTCTCCTGACGGTGCCTTCTAGATTGACTACAACTGCCTTTACCATCAGGGGATGACCATTTGTATCTTGGGATGAGAATGATCCTGCATGGCCCACCCAGGGCCACCATCATGGTGTGGCTGTATACTGGAGCAGCTCTGGGTAGGGAAGTGCATGGTGTGCCCAAGGGCTGACCTAAGTCTTCAGAGGCCAAAGAAGGAACTCAGGAAGCAGGGCTGAGGAAACTTAGGACACAAGTAGGCCCTTGACGAGTAATGGAGAGTCGAGTACCCAAGGCTATCTTGGGCTTCAGCCAGAGGTTGAGGCCTCCCTGGCTGTCACAGACTGTCCTCTTCTGCAGAAGGCAGTGTTAGAGAAAATGGTCTGTCCAAGGACAGTACCTAAGAGGATCCTTTGCCTGGCAGGCCCTCTGCTGTTTGGCTGCCCTTGTCATCTGAGTCAGCTTCAGAGCTGCCTCCTCAGGGAAGTCCTCTACCAGGCTCCTTCCTAGTGGTATTCAGGGAGTGTTTGCTGAGCAAACAGCTTGAATTTAAGCCCTGCCCATGAAGGACATCTGCTGGTATCATCCTGTGGACACACAAACGCCTCTCAGGCTGTTATTTTCATTCGGACAGCTTACACAGTAAGAGTAAAAGGCTCAGGCATCCCTTGACAGCTTCCCTAAGGTGCCCTGTGTCAGCAAATGTACCAACATCTCTTAAGTTGCCAACATTAGGAACCTCAGGGCCATATGGGCAGCAGCCCTCAGCCCACCGTGACCACCTTCCACCATCATGCAGCCCAAGTCCTGTCAACGCTATCTCTTCCAATCTGCTGTCAGATCCTCTGCTTCTCTTCTCTCTACAGCCACCGCCTGTGTCTGAGTTGCCATCAGAGTTCACCAAGTAAGATGGCGGTTGCCACGTGGCTGTCCCAATTCCTCCCTCCCTAATTTCCACAAGAGCTAAAGTCATCTTTTAAAATGCAAATCTGATCACATAAAACCCCTTTGATCATGCAATGGCTTCCAGTGCCCATGGGCTCGCCTCCACAGTCCGTTGCCCTGCCCTCCCCAGGCTCTGCTGGCACCTGTTCTTCTGGCATCCACACAGGCTGTTTGTTCCCTGTTTGGAAAGTTCTTCTCCAGGCCCACGGCCATCCCCACTGTACTTGCTAACCCTGATCATCCTTTGCTTCCTCTGGTCAAATCTGTGAGAGCGGAATCACATGGCTTTAGTTCTCAGCTGTGACCTGGCATACAGACAGCACTCAAAGGTCTCCTGTACAGTGACTTCTCTGTGCTCCATCCTTCCATCAGGCCTCCTTTCCCAGGTTCTTGCAGAATTGGCTGCTCTCTTTCTGTGACCGTGCCTAAGTGCTGAGGGTAGGGACCTCATCTCCCTTGATCACTGTGGGTTCATTGAGTCTAGCACAGGTCCTAACAGAACTAACCCCGAACATTTACTGGAGGAACCAATGAACTGTCACCACCCACTGGTCCAAATGCTTGAGGAACTACAAGTTCAAGTACACAGTGAACCTCATCCCCCTTAACCAGGAAGTTTGGAGAATGTATTTATCCCCACAGGTGGGGCAGGGAAATACACACAGAACAAAAAATTGTAGGTAGTCACAGCGCTGTTAGGAAAATGTAGATGACATACCTACTGATTCTGAAGAGACAGTAGCCAAATCCCGGAACATCCTGTGACTAATGTAATGGAGAAAGTCCTGTCCATGATGTAAGGACTCCTCCTCCAGAAAACTTGCCCTGATTCCTTCTGTCCTCATAATTCCCTCATCTCATTTCCAGCACTCACTGCTGATATACCCATCTGGCTAATCACTAAGACAGAGGAGTGATAACATCTGTTAAAATGAACACACAGCTCCCTGAGGGCCAGCTCCAGGGTTTATATTCCTGGTAGCTCTGCAATGCCTAGCAAGGGCTGGCAACTGCAGAGCTGCAGGAGTCTTTGCTGCTCTTCTGTCACTTGGTCCTGCCTTATGCCTGTTACACTGGGGTTCTAATGTGTATGGGCTGGTCTTGTGCATCACTGTAGCCAATCCATGTACTAATTAGTCAACTGAATATTTTTTACATCATACCTCATATTTGTACGTTCTCTTCAGCCCTACTAATTCTGACAACTCATGACATTAAGGCAGGCACAGAGGAGGTTCTCAAACACTTCGGGATACGATCACATAGGGGCTGGAAGCACAGACTTTGGTGCCACCTCCCTGCATTCAATTTCAGATTCTGTCACTTACCAGCTAGGTGATCCTAGGCAAAAGCACTCAGATTTTTCAACTGCGAAAAGGGAATAACAGTAGAATAAGGCTGCTGGGAGGTTTTAGTGGAATGAGCTCCTGCAGTCCCTGGCACGGAAGTGTGCAGCTGCCAGCACTAGACTTGCTGTCTGCTATGGTCC
The DNA here is from genome assembly GCF_000325575.1 of Pteropus alecto. Lineage (NCBI taxonomy): Eukaryota > Metazoa > Chordata > Mammalia > Chiroptera > Pteropodidae > Pteropus > Pteropus alecto. Next base: position 3,559,984 of record NW_006430462.1, read on the forward strand.
CCCTGGGCCCAGATCCTGCCTGGGGGCTCCAGTCACCATTGCTGCAGATACAGCTGGCATACCTGGTAAGGCCAGGGCAGGTGCTGGCTCATAGCTTCTTAGTCACAATGAAGATAATACTGTGTCCCTGAAGCCCTGCTGTATGTTGCTCTGGGCAGGGAACCTTAGAAAAAAAGAGGGGCTCTGGCTGGGAACAAAGTGGCAGACATGGTATCTGACCTGAGTGTTGTGAGGGGATCGGGCCAGGTCCATCCCAAAGCAGCTTCTGTTATGTTAAGGGCGTGGCCCACACTGTGCTCTACTTAGTGCCAGGCCCACATGTTCTCATACTCCAAACTCGGCTCTTCTTCCCTTGCCTGCACCAAGTCTTCACAACATTGAAATATATAATTTTATGCTTTTCCTTTTACGTCTCTTCTATGCAGTGGGAGCATCTTATTAATTTGAAATTAAACATGCAGGTAGATGCATAGTCCAGAAATTTCATTTAAAAATAAGAAAAGAAAATGGCATTATAAAATGTCTACTGTCAATAACAGGCATTGAGTTGGCCAGCACTGAGAACCATTGCTCCAACCAGATGGGGCTTTTGCCGGTTCCCTAGAAGGTGCTGGGCTCTCCCTCACCTTCAGGCCTTTCCACAGGCTGTTACCTCAGCCTGGAGCCCTCTTCCTACTTTTGCCTGGCTAATTCTGACTTGATCTGCAGGCCTGAGCTCTAGCTTCCCTATAGGATGTCTTCCACAGTACCCCATGCCTGACTCAGGATCTCTTCCTTGTGCTGCCATAGGCCCCAGCTGCCCTCCACATTGTGCTGGCAAACTGCTGCTCCTGGAGCCCATCCCACTGGCCTGAGCCGATTCCACGGAATTTAAGGAGCCCATACTTCAGTCTCTAACTTCTTTCTGCTCTTGCCATGAGAGGAGGTGTGGTACTTACTGCTTTGGGGGCCACGTATGATCCAGACAGGGTGCCCACACCACTGGTCAAGTCAAAGAGGTCACTCAGGCCACTGCCCATGGGTGCTCCTAGGTTGGCTGGTACTGCTGCTGCTGGGGGTGTCACAAAGTTGGGGCCCCCAATCTGGAAAGCAAGGGAAAGGGGTCAGAGGCAGGGATCTAATGCAGGGACATTAGGGGCCCGGGATGAGTAGAGCCACCTGGCTCTTTAGAAAATAGGGGAGTAGGGCAGCAGGGGGTCCCTCAGGGCTGCTGTCACATTAACTCTAAGTTGCAAAGATAAGACAGAGTGAGGTGGGTGGAGAAGGGAGACTCAGCCCTCCCATGCCCTGTAAGCTTTGAGCCTTAGGGGTGACCTAAGTTACTGCTGCCCCTCTGAGAAAGGGCTGAGGACATTCAAAAATTAACACTAAGCTTACGGATAAAAGGGGTGCCCAAGACATACTGCTATGAGGGGGTTGTGCTAAGCAGATGGGAGTGTGCCTGCCAGGATGTCAGAGAGGGGCCATGAGGACAGAGAGGGCTGGCAATTCTGAGAATGACAAGGCAACTTTTGTTATTGGATAGTGAGGATAGGGTAAGAAATTTATGGATATGGGGGCTCAGTGGCAACTGGATGCCAGGAGGTCAAAGCAGAGGCTGCCAGGACACTGGACAGAAGGCCAGGGCTGGGAGGGACTGCTTTGACCTCATCTGACCCTTGGGATGCTGGGCCAGTGCTCTCAGGAGCAAGGATGAAGGCTTGGTGACACAAAGGTTGAACCATACCCCTTCAGGCTCATCCCCCATCTCCAAGCAGAAGCAGGCAGGGTGAAGAGGACACAGGCAGCCACATGCATACAGAAAAGCCAGGAAAGAATATATAGAGAGAGAAGAGAGGGAAAAAAAGAAAAGATTAGTTACTGCTGCCCTATCTGAGAAGAGTCTGGTGCAAGGCTGTGCTGGCCCTAGGAAGGGCCTAGACTGTCTCTGTGAAGGGCACCACCTCTCGGTCTTACCCACTGCCCACATCCTATGCCACAGCCCTTCCTATCCTTTCTTGTTCCACAGCCTTGGAGACTTGAGCCAGGCATGGCTGAATGAAAGAGGCTCTGCTGCCCCTTCACTGGACGAAGTTCCAGGGAGATACCCATGCGTCTCACCACCCCCTTCTTCAGGGGAGGACTGTCTCTGACCTCTCTTAAACCTCTCTCAAGCCAAGCTGGTGCACAGTATGGGGGTCAGTGGACACAGGTCTGGCTTCTCCAGTCTTAAGGCCAAGATGCCTGCAGGGTCAGACTTGGGGGAATGGACTAGGACTGGCCTTACACTACCCCAAGTTTCTTGGGATTCAGTGGCCTGGCAAAGAACTAAGTTCTATGTCTGCTACTTAGCAGCCGTGCTCTCTTAGAGGGAAGTCACCTGACCTTTGTAAGCCTCAGTTTTCTTACCTGTAAGGAGCTACGTGATCACCTATGCAGGCAGAGGTACCTAGTTGGTGCTTGGCATAGGGAGGGTGTTCAGTGATTGCTCTTCTGAAAATCATTATCACTGTCATCCAGAGGGGTTCCCAAGACATACCAGGCTGTCAAGGCCACCACCAAGGAGGTCCACAGCTCCCATCTGCACCGAGGAGGTGGCCAGAGGTGGGCCGCTCACTGGGGGCCCGAGGTCCAGGTTGAGGAGGTCGCCCAGCAGGTCGCCCTGGGCAGGGATGACATCCGGCTGCTCACTAGAGGGCACTCCAGCAGGGGCTGTCTCAGGGCTCTCTGTGCTCTCACTCCTGTGAGGACACAGGTGGGAGGTTAGCAGGGTGTGGGGTAGGGCTGTCTGAGGAAGGTCAAAGGTCGGAGTCCCCAGTCTCTAGGATCCTCCCCTAGGACATGCGCCTGGGTCTCCTCACTGTCCCCAGAGGGGCTGTCTACATGCTTCTTCCTCCTCCCCCTTCCTCCGATCCATCTTTTTGGCTCTCCAAGAGATCCAGCTTCATGAGAGTGAGTGAAGGGAGAGAACATCTATATTTCACCACTTAGCCAGCTCTAAAGAGAGCACTGGGCAACCAGGCCAAACCTGGGACTGGCAGAGGAGGAAGGCGAGAACGGGAGTCTGGAATCAAAGAGAATGGAGTCTGAGTCCAGCTCTCTTGGCTGGGGATGCTGTACCAGGCACTCAAACTCTCTATGCCTTTTGTCCTCATCTGTCAAATGGGGACATCTCTAAGAGCTCTAGTAAGGATCAAATGAGGTCACCTAGACAATATCTGGTATGTGGTAAGCATTCAATAAAAGGTCTCCAGAATCATAATTTTCCTCAGACTCAGGCCTTGCCAGGGGACATCACACCAGGACTGAGCACCTGTGCTACTGAACTGAGGAACCAGGTTGGGAGGCTCAGCCTGGTGACGGGCCCACTTCACTCACGAGGCAGTGCGGGGTGGCAGGCTCTTGTGCACAACACCCCGGCCTCCCTCCACAAAGGCGCTGGGTGGCTTGTGGTAGACAGAGGCCAGTGTGCCAATGTAGCAGATGAGCTCATCCAGCAGTGTGGGCTCGATGAGGTCAGTCTCTTCAGAGATGAGTGGCTTCTCAGCCAACACCACCTCCTTGGCAGCCACTGGGTCTGTAGAGAGCAGGCGCCAGTAGATGTAGCCACGGTCCCGCAGGTCCGGGTTGTCTGAGTCCTTGTTGGGGGTGATGAGAAGCCCATGAAACTCAAAGCAGAGAAACCGGGTGAGAGAAAGGGGAAGAAATTTCAATGGACACGGCCCCCAGCCCTGCACTCCCTTCCCACTCTAGCCCACCAAGCAGGTCATGCCCACTTCTATCTCCTTCCCTACTTCCCTCCATAGGCAGCCTGTCCTCCTTGCCCTCACATAAACTCCCTGGTTCTCATAGACTTCCCTCTCCTCTCTCATTTACAGTCTGTCTCAACTTCAGCACCTGACCCCATTCCATCTTGATTTGTTTTTGAGCTCCTTGAAGAGGTATTCTGGATTACTCTGGGGCCAAACTCACAATGGGGATAGTCTTAGGGGCAGGACCACCTGGGTCTGGACCGAAATGCCCCTTGTGGAGCAAGAGTTGTGTTGGACACAGTGGGGCGGCTGGGGCACCGACCTGAGTGGCCAAGCTGAGGACCTGCTGCACCAGCTCCTGGGTCTCTGTCGGCTTCTTCAGAAAGAGTTTCACAATGGCTGTCAGCAGCTGCAACTGAACCTGAAGGAAAGGAGGTGACAAGGAAGAAGTGTGGGCTTCATGTGGGGATAGCAGGAAACCAAATGAGGACATCACAGAGGGAAAAGGGGTTCAAAGGCCCTAGAAGTGAACACCTTTCCTAGGTTTGAGGGTGGCCATGGAACACAGACGAAGGCCAGCAGGGGGTGTTGGTAGTGCCGAGTGCCCTAGACCTCGGCATCACCACTAAGCAAGGAGCTGGCCATTGTACTGTGTGGCAACCCTGTGTAAGCCAGGGGCTGCTGCCTAGCCCTGGGGTCCCAAAAACTTGTTAGGGCTCCAGGCCTCATGGTGCCTCAAAGAGCTCACAGCTTAAAAAGGCAACATGTAGCTGGTAAGCTTCTTAAAGGGACCATATATCAAGAAGAAGAGATGGTGCCAGTGAGGTCTAAGGGCCCACAGAGCCGGCCGTTTGTTGAGGAGCTGTGCTGCTACCACAGGAACTATCCCTGACCAGCCCTATCTCAGCCTTCACCTTTTACCTGGCTGCTGCCTTCACCTGAATGTGCCTCCTGCTGCTCTCAGCCTGGCCATCACCACCTTACCCCTCAGATCTTGTACTGACCCGAGCCCCCACAATGTTTTTGCAGCCTCCTGAACTCCCTTATCAGTGCTGCCCCACTGTATTGGAAATGCTTTCCAGCCACCGGACTGTCCTGTGAAGAGAGCCCCTTGAGGGCAGATCATGTCTGTCATAGTTGTATTCTTGGTTATTGCTCGATCTAGTATCCAGTGTATAGCAGGCACTTAAGGAAAACTTGCTGACTGAAAAAACACCTCTGAAAGAACAATTACCTGCACACACTC
>NW_006430462.1:3564993-3596418 GCF_000325575.1 Pteropus alecto
TCCTTGGCCACATCTCATTTTTGCCAGTCTTAAGAAAAGGGGGCAGCCTGAGGCTCCTGAGCCAGGGCTGTGCCAGGGACAGGCCTGCAGCAAGAGGGTGGAAGTGGAGCTGGCGGCACATCCTGGGCCTGTCCAGGAAGAGGGCACTTACAGAAACAAATGGCTTAATTACCCTGGTACTCAGGGCGGGCTCACAGCAGGAGGCAGGATGAAGGGGAGGCAGTCTGTTTCTGGGAATGGGCGATCCAGAGTCCCTGTGATTTGGTTATACGTGGGCCTATAGCAGAGGAGCAGTGGGGTGGCTGTTTCCAAGGCAGGAGGCAGCCTGGGGACTGACTGGCTTCTAGCCCTGGCTCTAGCCTCTGGCTGGGCAGCCTAGAGAAAGCCACTTACCCTTGGTCAGTGAGGGAGAGGTGTGCCTACTTCAGGGGGCTCTTGTGAGCTTTGAAAATGGCAATATATGGCAACTGACTTAAGAGTTAGATCATATCTCATTTGAACTTTGGTTCTATCACTTCCCAGGTAGGCGATCCTAGACAAGTCATTTAACTTCTCTGAGTGTTTCCTCATTCATAAAATGGGTGTAATACTTCACAGGATTAATGGAAGAGTCAATAAGACAACACACATAAAGAATCTATTGTGTATTTTGCTGTCATTATTGTTAATATCAGCACAGCCACCAAGAGGCTCTTTACCAAGTTATTCCCAACCCAGGTCAGCTGGCTGCCTGGATTCATTTATCACTGTCTGGTCTGCTACTCTGCCTGGGAGCTCTGGCTATGAGCCCAGTCCCTTTCACCTTCCAACAGCTCTCCTGCAATGATGCTGCCGGCTCTGCCATCCACAGCTGTCAGATGCAGGCTGAACTGACATACTGCCCTAGCTAACACTTTCTGGGGTACCCGTCCATGGCTGTAGAGTCCTAGAAGCCTAGGACAAGGGGGCTCAAAGAGACATTCTAAAATAAGTTCTCAAACTGCAAAGCACTAAAGTATTCTTATAAAAGCTTTGAACTATGTTGTGAACCCAGAGGCAAACGGAACAGGACACTTAATGAAAACACCACCACCACACAGCTACTGTTTGCTGAGCACTGGAGTAGGCAGTTTACCCACACCATCCAATAAGCTTTGCAAAAGCCCTGTGCTGAAGACTGGGAAATGAGCTTGGTGAGCTGAACTTGCACCAGGCCACCGAACAGTGGAGGAGCCTGGATTTGTTTCCCCACCCCAGGCTGCTGTGTAGCTTTCTCTTATCCAACTTCTCTAATCCAAGCTTTTAAATTGGCTTCTTGGAGGAGGAAGAGGCTGCAAAAGATTTACTCTATTATACGGGGAGAAACACCTTTATAAGATATCCTCTGTAGTAATCTCAGGCAGGACTTGATTGCAGGGAGGCAGAAACGATCACAGGCCAAACTTTGTTTCTCAGAGACAAGAACGAGAAGCTGGTGTGTTAAAAGTAAAGGCAGCTTTGGGGCAGGCTGACAGGTGGACTTGGCAAGTAGTAATGGCTGTAGGTGAGAATTACTTTTTGTGATGGACATCTATTGTTTTTGCCCACCCAGTATCTATTCTTTCTTCTGGTAAGAGAAATGCTGGCTGTCCTTCAAAGAACTGCCCTTCTTTCTGCAGCCCTTGCAATCCATGGAGACCAGGATGTGTGTCTGACAGACCTGGGCAGAATCACAGCGACTGGCTCAGGACAATGCAAATGGGCCTGGTCTGTTACCAGAACTGAGAGGGAAGTAATTACAGGAGTGTCCAAGATGTAAGGACACAGCCTGGAACTGCTGACTCCTTGCAGGCCCCATTCATGGGAGCCTGCCCAAGGAAGAGCCACCCCAGGGAGGCAGAAACGGCCATATGCCAGCATCCTCACCCAGGATTGCCAGAAGGGCACACTCGTGGAACTCACCAGCTACAAGAGTCAGTTGGTCTCTTTTCTGCCTGGACCAGTTTGCTTTTAAACCAATTCTGACCGGCACCAATACCACCATTAATGAGTGCTTATCATGGGCTGGGAACATGTTAAGGACATTACACAAAACATCCCATTCAACTTTCACAGCAACAGGACGGTTGGGACCTCATTTTATAAATGAGGAAACTGAGGCACAGAAGGATTAGTGTAAAGCCACTGTGCCAAGAAGGGGCAGAAGAGGAGTTTGGATTCCAGGATCTCCGATTCCAAGGCCCTTGCTCTGACACATTAGGTTACCCTGCCCCGTCTGGGAGAGAAAAGATTTTTGTGCTTACAGATAGACATTTTAGAGACTCTGTAAATGACCAGATAGTTACAGTTCACAGAAAAGGGAATACAAATGAGAAGATGCTCAATCCCACTCAGAACAGAAATGCAAGTAAAATGAAGCTACTGTACCACTTTTTATCTATCAGACTGGCAAAAGTAAAGTTTGAGGATACACTAGGCTGGCATGGAGGTAAGGAGAGGGCTATCCACACCTCTGAGCTAGCAGTGTAAACCAGAACAATCTCTATGCCAAGGGAAATCTCCAATGCACAGGCCCTTTTACCAAGCCTTCTGCTTCTAAGAATTTATCCCCTAGCTGTACTTGCAGATGTGCCTTACACAGCTTATTCGTAGCAGTACTGATGAAAAGAGCAGAAAACTGACTCCTACCTATCAGCATGGGACCTCTGCACACAAAGGACTCCTATGCAGCTGTGAAAGGTTCTTATAAATTAATAATGGCAGGGCCTTCAGACATATTTTTAAGGGAAAAAGGCAAGGTGTTGAACAATTTGAATTTGTATAGTATGCTATTAGTAGTGTTTAGAAATAAACGAGGAGGAAATATATATATAGTCGATCCTCATTATTCATAGGGTCCACATTTACAAATTTACCTACTTGCTAAAATTTACTTATAACCCCAAAATCAGTGCTTGTGGTACTTCAAGGCCATTCAGACATGTGCAAAGCAAAATTTGAGTCACCTGATGTACACATTCCCAGCAGAGGTCAAAATAGGCGACACTCTGCCTTTTTGTTTTCACGTTGTAAACAAGTATTCTTTTCAGTCTATTTAGTGCTACATCTTTCACATTTTGGTGCTTTGTGTGGGTGATTTCTGTGTTTAAAATGGCCCCAAGTGTAGTGCTGAAGTGCTGCCTAGTGTTAAGTGCAAGAAGGCTGTGATGTGCCTTATGGAGAAAATCCATGTGTCAGATAAGCTTTGTTTGGGCAGAAGTTACAGTGTTGTTGGCCATAAGTTCAATGTTAATGAATCAACAATGTATATTAAATAAGGTGTCTTTAAACACAAATACAAGTAAAAGAGGGCTCTATGCTAACCGGTATGACAAAAATGTTAGGACCAGAGGCTCATAGGAACCCAACTCTGTATTTCTTCTAAGAACACTGGAGTAGGACTTGCTAATTCAGTATTTGTGGTAACTTTACAGAATATAAGAACTACAAATAACAAGAATCAACGGTGTATGTATATGTTTACATGTATATAGAGGTGTGTGTTTACCTGCTGGTATATTCCTAAACTCTCTCTGGAAGTATCCCCGAGAAACCAATAAATAACACTAGTGATCTCTGCAACAACTGGTGGCTAGGAAAGAGAATTTTTACTATATAGATCCTCTGTATCTTTTTAATTTTGAACGAAGTCAGTGTATTACGTATCCAAAGATAAATACGAAAATGAAACCAGAATGTTTTGTCTGCCTTCAGTGCATACCATCCATCACAGGCTGTCTTCATAAGTCCCTCTCAGGTACTGTAGTGTGGGAGGAAAAGGGGACACATCTGTCATCCATTCATCACTTATCTGTCTATCTACACTACCAATGCAGTATTAGAAGGGGCAAGGCCCTGAGGCCTGTTGGCTGAGGGGAAGGTTTCAGAGCAGGATGGACTGCAATGGTAACAAGCTGCCAATCATGACCCATACCCTGGCCTGAGTCAGCTTGCTTGATGGCTCACCTGGGTGCTCTCATCATGGAAGCCCTCGAGGAAGCTCTCCAGCAGTTCATCGGCATTGTCGATCCGCTCGGCATACTCGCCCACAATCCAGATCATGGCAGCCCGGGCCTCGGGCTCATCCAAGGAGTCCAGATTCTCGCACAGTGTGGCGATCACACTCTCATACCTAGAGACCCAGCACACAGCTGGCATGTGAGCACTGAGGGAGGAGGCCCAGCGGGGGCCAAGAAAGACAGGCAGATGCCCTGAAAGACCCCAGGAGGGTGATGAGTAATGAGATTGGAGTTTTATGTTACATTTTAGTTCTTATTTTGGTCTGTGGAGCAGAGGGGCAGCTCAGGAGAAGAAAAAACAGAGTTTTTTTTGAAAATGCTGTTTTGTGGCAGGGAAGCAAGGAAGAGGGGAGAGGCTCCTTCCTTGCTTTTTCTCCCCACCATCCCTGTCCCCAGGAGAACCGCATCACTCTCATTGGGAGGAGCAGACCACATACTTGTTGGGGTACTTGCGGAAGATGTCCTTGATAACCACGATGGCTTCCTGGACCACATAGTTGACCTTGGTCTGGATGAGATCGAGCAGCGTGCTCACACAGCGCTCTGCAGATTGCTGTGGGAAGGAGAGATTGTGGGCAAGGCCTCTGCACCCTTCTCCAGTAGAACATCTGATGACTGTGCCTTGGCCAAGGGCTCAGACACACCTTGCCCACCTTCCTTGTCACGGCAGGAGAAAAGAACACTTTCTCGAGATAACTGGTGGGAGAATGAGTACAAAATGATGGCCCTGGGATGGCACGGACAGAAAGAGATAGAATTAGACTGAGGAGAAGGCCTGAGAGTGGGGAATCCTTTTGACCAAGCCCTGAGGGTACAGCGAACAAGCTCTAGCCTAACTTTACCTCACTTCTACTTGTTTCTCAAAATGGTCTCCTGGGACCAAAAACACTTAGAAAAGCTCTGCTCGGACAGTTCCCACCCCACCTCATTCCAATGCACTGTGCTAATGCCCTTGTGGGAGAGATTTCTTAGGATGCCATCAAAGGTGCCAAGGGGAAAATGCCACAAGGTGCTGGAGTGACCAGCTGTCTTAGGATCCCCGAGCCCCAGTAGACCTGATTAAGGAGAGTCAGCTCAGTGGTTAAGGCACATCTCCATAGGCAGAGAATAGGAGCGATGAAATGCCTAGACATGGGGTCTGGATAGCCCTCGGGAGCTTGGAAAAAGGGGCACATGGACAGCTGAAACATGATATTTGCCAAAACATTTGCCAGGCAGAGCCCCAAAGCTCTATGGAATGAAAGTGTCAACCAGGGCCACCACCAGCTGGGGCTGCCCCATCCTCTTAGCTAATACTGCAAAGGAACCCATGATTCTGATAGGTTAATTTCATCTGCAACAACTCGAAGGCCTAAGGGAGATTACAGAATGAGAAGCAGCCCAATCAAATCTGCACAGTGGGTGCCTTGGGGACTCTGGTGGTGACCCTCAGGCCTCCTAGGCTATGAGCAGCTGGCAGATTCTGCTATAATCAGATTGGTTTCCTGGTTTCATCTTCCCTCCCTCATCTTCTCTAAGCTGAAGACAGAGTCCCAGAACCTCACCTCCACCTTGATGGCACAACGGCCAATGGCTCGCACAGCCTTCCGTACAAAGTCTACATCCACCTCTGTTGCGTACTCTTTAAGCTCTGCCAAGACCTGTGGGCCAAACAGAGAAGAAGAGTTTGAAGGGGATCTGGTGGGGTAACCTCCTGGAATACCATGGGCAGTGGGGATGCATAGATTCCTAGAAGGATGGGATTCTGCCTCTTGCTAGAGGTGGAAGGCCCAAGGGAGAGAGCTGTCAGGTGCCCCAAGAGGAAAGCAGGGAAGGACTAGCTGGCAGGGCTGGACAACACTTTTTTAGGTTGATATAGTTAACATATCTACCTAACTATCACTTTTCAATGGATGGATAATAACACAAAAAAATAAATTCTTTATTACTTAACATTTGTTATGTGCTTGCTTACAGAGCCCCATGCCCTGTGCTTAGCACTCTTCATGAGTTGAACTATTAACAGTGAGAACAGGCAGCCTGCCCAGAGACCACAGCTCGTTGGTGGTGTTACTGTCCAACACCAACGCCTGTGCCCCTGGCCACTGCCCTCTGCTGACCTGGGCAATGTTGGCCTGGGAGGCCAGGCGGATCATGATGTCCAACTTCTCCAGCTTCACGTAGATGGGGTCATTGTACTTCACGAAAAAGACCTTCATCTCGTGCTTTAGGATCTCAGGCCTGGTGGCAGGGCAGGGTTGCCCGAAGAGCAAAAAGCAAGTCATAAGCCCTGTGAGAAAACCCCTTCCATGTTTGCTGGGACATTTCTGGGGTCTGAGGTGGAGTCCAACATCCATGAAGGCAGTCACCACCATGGCTGCACACTCCTGGTCAGAGGGCCCTCTGACTGGCCTGAGCAAAGTTCTGACTGACCATCGTGTGTCTAATCACATCCCGGGAAGGGAAGAGGGAATTTGAGCAAGAGATAGTTCGTATTAGAGGCACCAGGCGATGGGCTTGGCCTTGGTTCCAATCCCAGCTAATGATTAAGGCCTCTGCTTCCTCACCTGTGCAATGGACATGGCACTGTGCTAGAGAGTGCTACCATTGCAGACCTGAGTCTCTCTCTAGTTTTAGAAAGGCCTGGAGTCTAGGAACTCAGCTTTTGGGCGTGTTTTCAACATTCCCTAGATGATAAAAGTGGTTAACTGTGCCTAGACTGTATAAACAATATAGTCTATGTTAAATATCTGCTTTTCTTCTGGGAGTCCGGAATTTTGGTAGGTGCCAGGCAGAGCGTGCCAATGTGTCAAATAGGCCCCCCCAGGCAGAAACATTATACCCATGTTGTTGCATCTTGTTGCTGAGGGAGGAGTGTGCTTTGTGTGACCCCCGCCCCCATGGAAGGGAGGGAGTATAAGGAAGCATGCATGTGGATTTCTCCAGACTCCACCTGTGTCATTCTCCCTTAGGACTCAGTTGTGTATGCACCCTCACTACTATGCCAATAATAAATCTTAGCTGGGAGAACAACTACATGCTGACTCCCATGAGTTCTAGTGAGTCTTTGAATGCAGGGTGGTCCTGGGGGCCCCCCAGACACCTACAAAACAGGATTGTTGTGAGAGTTAGACATGAAGCATCTAGCATAATTAATGTGTGCCTTACAAAAGGCTATGCAGGAGCTGTCACCAGTGTCGTTGCTCCTTTCTCAACTGGCACCATCCACCTCATTTTTCTTAGATGAGGAAAGCTAAGAGGTGGAGAGGCTTGCACCAGGTCACACAGCTAGTGCTAATAAGATGAGAGTCACCACCAACTCCTATGCTCTTTCTAGAACAGAAAAGATGGTGGAAAAGAAATGAGGACATGAAGGGAGAAGACAGAGCAGAAAGAAAGGGGAGGGGGGCCCTGGGTACTCCATGCTGCTGTGCAAGCTGCAAGGAGGTCCTGGCAAAGCAAGGAGCCTCCACCTTGCCTCTGGGGGAGGCAGGTTTCCAAGCTGGGGACAGCAGAAAGAAGTGATTTCTACAATCAGGACTTGTTAAAAAGTGCTCTACTGCATATCAGGACTGGGCCAAGTGATGTCTTGGCGACAGGGTCAACTTCTTAAGAGATTTGCAATGTTAAATATAGCCCAGGGAGCCCTTTGCCCTGATCCTGATCCACAGGTTACATCTTACTAATCCCACCCTGCAGCTAGGAATCCCTGTCTTACCCCTTTGTCTAGGCTCTCAGAGCTTTCTCATGTTTAATTCCCAAACCTTCACAAATGTCTCGATTCCACTGGGCCACCAAGAATGTCCTAAGAACCAGGGTGATGCTAAAATGACAAGGAGCATGCGCTTTCTTTCGAGAGAGAATGCCTACAAGGCCCTTTTTCTCTGCATAGCCTTGCTCCCACCAACAGGGTTGCTATAACACATGGGTGCTGGTGAGTTAGTTGCTGAGCGAGCCAAAAAGGCTGCGAAAACTCAAGTCCAGCTCTATTCTGTGGAGCTGCTGGGCTCATTCACTGGCTCGTTCCAAAGAACCCCTTTGGCTCTGGGTCCCTAGGACCTGCACTGCTAATTCCTTTTTCATTCCTACCTGCCTTGAGCATTAGGCACCTTCCCTTAGGAGGAGTGGCTTACTGCCGCAATCGTTCCCATGGAGAGGATGAAAATGGGCTGCGCAGCACTCTGAGCAACTCTGACATACCCCATCCCTGGCCCCAGACTGATGCAAAGTCCACGGCACCTTACCACCTGGAGTTCTCCAACTTCAGACTCTGTCCCAGGAAAAATACATGCGCACAGACAAAATCTTACACCACGTTTCTAGAGAGCTCTGTGGACTGTGTGGAACCATCCATTGTCTGTGGTTAAGAAGCTCCGTGTTAGCTTTTACCTGACCTGCTACCTGATTAGACTTAGCCAGGGTTTCTCAACCTCAGCACTGACATTTTGGATGAAACAGTTCTCCGTGGTAGGGCTGTCCTATGCATTGTAGGATATTAAGTAGCATCCCTGGCCTCTACCCACTAGATGTAGCATCCCCAGGTATGACAACCAAAATTGTCTCTAGATGTTGCCAAATGTCCCTTAGGGGACAAAGTTGTCCCTGGCTGAAAACCCCTGGGTTAAGCTACTGAAACTTCCTATACGGTGACATGTCAGTTTCCCTTGAGCCCGTTCCCAGCAGCAGAAACCCCAGGAGTACACACAGCATGTGTGTGGCAGTCCTGGTACCTTTTCTGCACGATGAGGTTGATGTTGCGCAAGGCCACATACTGCAGCTCAGGCTCAGCTGACAGCAGTGTAACCAAGGGTGGGGCCAACTTCTTGAGCAATGTGCCATAGTAGTCCAGGTCCTTGGACAACATCTCCATGAACTTCATTAGCACCTTCACAGCAGAAAGCACCACAGCTGAGTTGGCGTGGGAGAGCCTGGGGGTGACCCGCTCACAAATGCTGAGGTCCGTTCCAAGGGGGCAAATAGGAGAGACAGACAAGGGGAAACAGCTGTTTTTAGTTATCAAAATAGCATGTCTTTTGTAAGTGGAAGATCTAGATTCTGGTTCTGCAGCCTGTAAACTGACCCCAAGCAGGTGAAAACCACTCTGAAACTCATCTAGAAAATGAGGCCGATGGCACAGGGTTGCTGGGGCTTAAATGAGACAATGTGTGTAAAGTACCAGCACAATGCCCCGCATATAGAAAATACTTGATAAATGTCAACTCCTCCTTTCCCCTAGTATAATGGCATTCAAAAGAGGCAGGACATCATGTTGGTTAGGACCAAGAGTCAGGGGAGTCTCAGCTGGGTGACCTGCACAATTTTCCTCTACCTCTCTAAGCTGGAGTTTCCTTACCTGTAAAATGGGGACAATGATGGGACCACTTTCACAGAGCTGCTCTAGGATTATCAAATGCATGGGAAGTGAGAACTCAACAAATGGTGGCTCTGATGCTATCCACCTCCTTCACTCAACCTGAGGTAACCAGGATTTCTGTCAGCTCCCAGGTCAGGTCCTGGCTTCTGTCTGAGCACTGACTGCTTGAAGCAACACCACTGACAGCCTGGCTCTGGCCTCTCTCAAGTGAGTCTCAAGATGATCTATGGGGAGCCCTTCACCCTGACTGGGATCCACGGGTTACTATACCTTACTGGGGCAAGGCCCTAGGAAGGAGCCCACTGAAGGCCTGAGGCCCAGCTCATGGTTAGAGCCCCCCTGAGGACCAGCTCCAGCTGGGCTGGTAAGCAGGGGGCAGCCTGCTCACCTCTGGGCCTCTCGGTCGTCTTTGGGCGTGTAGTTGGCCAGGCAGTCCAGGATGAAGATCTGGCCCCATTCAGTGCACTCGTTCAGGGCTGTTAGTAGCTTATTAATAGACTGAGGGTTCAGGTCAAGGAGGTTACTGCTGGGGTGAGACTCGGCGATCTCTGAGAGAGCAGCTACAGCGTTTGCAACCACCTGGTTGAGAGAGTAGAAGGGGTAGGGGCTGTGGACACTGCTCATAGGCCAGAGGGCAGTGGGGCTAATGATGCTGGCTGGTTAGAGGTTGAATATCCTGAAAACATATGACTTGACAGGCAGGGTCTGGAGCAAGAGACCCACTCTAAGCACTCATCCTACTGACTCCTCTGTAAACTGGAACTAAAATAAGTGCACTTGCCATTAAAGAAAAAAAAAAAAAAGAAACAGAAGAAAGATCTAGTGCCGGGTGCCTGGCAACAGAAAGCCTTCCAGCTACCTAACACACAGCATTCATCTACCAGTTACAGTAGCTCACTTCAGGGGTTGTCAACAGTGCTTCTCAGAGATAGAAGATTCCTGTAGAGCCTCTCAGGGCTCCTGGGGACAGATGGGGACTGGAGTAGAGAGGGGCTTGCCAGGTGAAGCTCTGGGCTCTCAACCCATTTCCACCAGAGCAGCTGTTTTTATGTGCTCCACATGGTTTTCAACTTTTTCCATGACAAGTACGCCAGTGGCCATCCATGTACTGGGCACTCAGCACCCGTGTAGGAGAGAGGGGGATGGCTAGGCTGAGGGTTTGTGCATTTCATTTTAAACAGGGGCTGCTGAACTGCCCTCCAAACTGCTGCCCACCACTTTGTGTGAGAAGACAAGTTCCCTTTCCAGCTATATCCTGCTGTCCTAGCCTTCAAGCTATGTTACTGCAGGGTGACCTCTACAGCCCTGGAAAGATGATGGGAAAGGGAAAAGTATCTCACATCCAGAGTTCACCAGTGGTCTTTGTGAGACAATGATAGTGACTAGAAAGAGGGCTAGTCTTGGTTGCACACCCACTGTGTGCCAGGTTATACCAGGCACGTTGCCTTCACAGCACTCCTGCCAATCATGTAGAATTAGATCCATCTTATTGATAAAGAAAAGAGGATTATGGAAGGTTAGGCAGCTTGCCCAAAGTCACACATCTTGTTAGAGAAAGTATAAAGAAGGGAATCCAGGTCTGGCTCACTTCAAAGGTGGTGTCTGAATCACTGCAGGCACGAGAACAATTAGCCCACCCAGCAAGGCTCTGACTTCTAGGAACTGGGAACTGTCTGGCTGAGGGTCTATTCAAGGTCTTCTCAAGCAACCCAGGAGGTAATGAAGATGGCAGCAGCTTACCATGGGGTTAGAATCAGATATGAGGTCTTTAAGGGTGTCCAGGAAGCCCTGGTCCTCTACCAGCTGGGCGTTGATGTCGTGTAGCTTGGCCACACACACGGCTGCTGTCTTGCGCACGTATGGGTCCTCATCTTTCAGGCACTTCCTGAGTGGCTCGCACAGGTACTCTGTGATCTTGTCAACGCGGATGCAGCCCATGGTCCGCACAGCCAGGGCCCGGATCAGGGGGTTAGGGTCCTCACAGTCCTAAGGGGAATGAGCCACATCAGACAGCTGTTAAGAGATCTCCCGCCAACTGTGGCCAACAGCATCAAAAGTGCCAAGTATGGGTGCCTACCCTATGCCAGATATTGTGCTGAGCCTTTGTGTTTTGTTACTTTGATTCTCACAGCAGACACATAATATTCTTCCTGTTTTACAGGTGAGAGAGCTGAGGCTCTCAGGAAGGTTGAGAGCTCACCCAGCCACAGAGCAGAGCTATGAGTGAAACCCACATCCATCTAGCACCACAACTCTTAATCTTTCCTTTAGGCCACAGAACTCCTCATTTGCCCGTATCTGGGCATCAGCAGGTGTAGGGGAGCTAAGGTGTACAGAACTGACAATTGGAGTCCTCATTTCCTCCTCAATCTGGAGGACAGAAAATGCAGAAAGGAGCAAAGTCTAGAAGGAGAACAGAGAAGCTCTGACACTAGCTGAATCCTGCCCTGGCAAAGGATGCAGGCAATGGTTCATCCCTGGGGGCACTCCCAGGGGGGACCTCCCATGGAATGAGTTAGCAGGGTCTGTAGCATCTGATTTTCTGCAGATGGGAGCCCTTTGCTGGAAGATGAAGCCCTCAGACTGGGAGTCAGAGGGCCGGGAAAGGAGCCTGAGTGTTTCTACACAGGGCCATAGTCCCTCACCCCAGGAAATTGAGGGGAGATGGAGCCATGAGCACCCATCTCTCTCCTCCCATCAAGCTCCTACTCACCTTCACAAAGGTGTTGACAGCCATGATGGCCATGTCAGGCTGACTCTTGGCATAGTTCATCAAGTACAGGTACACCAGCTTCTTTAGTTCCAGGTTGTCCGTCTGCATACAGTTTACCACGTCGGGAAAGAGAGCACTATAAGGTCAAAATGGTGTCAGTGTGGGGAAAGCCAAAGAATGAGAAAGATTTTTCAGGCAGCTAACGGAGGGATGCGGGTGCGGGTAGACAGTGGATAGGAGGAAAGGAGAAAGATAACAAGACTTCCTAGTTAAAGGGAGGGCATCAGTTATGCTGTTACCATGAACACCTACTGGTAGAAATAGAATTCCAAAGGGCGATTTTTAAAAGGAAAAAAAGTCCTCTGTTCTTTTCTCAGTGTTCAAACAAGAGCTCTGGAGCCCATTAGACCTGGCTCAAACTCAGCTCTGTCTCTTGTTAGCTGTATGATGTTGGAAAAATTCCTTCATCTTCCCCAACACCACCCCACATCTGTTTCTCATTTGCAAGAAAGGTGCAGCAAAATCCCATTTCACAGGACCCCTGTGATAATTATAGAAGACAACATACTTGATATCTGGGAGGTGGTAAATACATGAAAATGATTGTTTTCCTCCCAATACTTAATGTGGCTCCTTATATTGGGCTGCTGGTTCAGGAAGGTTGTAGAAGGCAGGGATGGGCCATGCTGCTTTCACCACAAGGGCCAGCTCAAGTGTCCACTAAAAACCAACCCAGTATGTATTGAGCATGTGCTATATACAACAGGCTTGGTATTAAGGGCTCTTAATATGTACCTGATCTCATTTAACAGCCCTAAGAAGCCAGAGTATTGTCCCATTTTACAGAAGACAATAAATGTCAAATAACCTGCCTGAAGAGCCAGGTCTGACTCTGAAGCTCATGCTCAGGATTGCCGCTATTCTGGGTGGAACTGTTCTCAGCATGGTACCCACAGTCCCAGAGTCACAGGCCACTTGAGATGTGAAATATGGTTAGAGATCAAGTTTCTGTCTCTGGAATCATCACCTTCCCTCTTAAGCCTTGTGATTTTATGGGTAAGGACATGGTATCAGAGACTTTGAGCCCCAATAGGCAGAAGACCCATTGGTGCTGAAACTGACAGATCATCTCGGAAGAAGAGACACCAAGAATGAGGGGGTGAGGGATGCGGGGGGAGAGAAGGACTAGCTGAGGAGCCCAACTTGCTCTTTTGGGCCTGTCACATCAGCACAACAAGCTCATCTGAGATAAAATAAAGAGGCTTCCTCTGTGAAGAGGTGACAGTGGTGTTTTAGGTGGAGAGTGGCATGGCCTGGAAGGAATTTAATTTGGAAGGAGGTACAGTTTTCCAGCAGATGCCCGATCCCTTTGCTACTCTGTCTTCAGGAGGTCCTTCTGCAGAACTGTTTCTCCGGTGGCACTATCAGAAAGTCCTTGCAGAGAGTGACAATGGGATAGGGCAGTCCATGGAGAAGTCTGGAGCAGTGTGATCCTGCTGTGGGACAGATGGGGAGCTGCTCCACATTAGCACCCGCGCCTACGAAGCACGGGGATGGGCACCATGAGGGCGCAGAGGAGAGGAAATGGGCAATAGCCACCTGGATTTGGATTTCAGAATGTCTGGGCATGGGTCCTAGTTCTGCCACTTAACCACATGACTGTTGGGCAGTCATTGTATTGCTTTATCTGGTTTCTTTGGCAGTAAAAACATCATTACTCACAATATGGGAAACGTAAGAGACTGCTGGGAAAACATCTGAAACTGTTCTGCAGACTCTCAAACACTGTTCAAGTGTTAAATTGTAAAATCCAGTCTCTGCTCTTAGGGACTTTACAATGTGGTGGGCAAGTAAACACAAGTACAAATGAGAGAATAGTCTAAAATTAGTGCTGGTGGACAGGAACAGAGAGTAAATGCTATGTGTTCAAGGCAGTGGGCTGGAGTGATGAGGGAGGGCAGCAGGAAGACCCTGAATGGGTTTTAAGAGATGGAAAGACAAACTAAGTAAATGGAAAAGGGACATTCCAGGCAGGTAAAAAGCACATGAGCAAAGGTGGGGCAGCAATTCTACACATGATCTGTTCTGGCAATCAGATGCACACCAGAGGCTGAGAACTGGCCCCAAATTTGACAAATCCAATCTGCAGGTGTTTTACTTGCACAGTGTTCATTTCTTTGTTTAATATCATCTGGCAATCTAAAACAGGGAGATAAAAATAAAAAATCCAACTTCTCATTCTTTTTAAAAACATGGTCACATTGGGTTCATTTTCTCAAGCTGGCAGCAACCCTCTGGAGTTTCTGAAAGGGTTCATGCCACATCCACTTCATCATCTGTTGCCTTTTCGACTTAGTCCATTTCACTCACTCCATTACTGCCTGACCACATCAGCATTTGAGCTTGAGATTCCTCTGCAAATAAGCCTCATATTTGGAAAGGAGGTTCATGAAAGGAGCTAGATGAGAGGAGACATGAGTCACCAGAGATGCCCTAAAAGAGATGCTACTCGGCCTACTCCTGCACACCTGACATCTTTGCCCACGGTCATTGAAGCAATCACTTTCTTCACCGCCTCCTTCTTTTTCTCCTTCTTGTCACTGTTGAGCTCTGCCTTCAGCTCGAAGATCTCCCCTAAAAAATAAGGTAGGCATGAGTAATCCATCCCCACCCTGTCAGAGGGCAATTCTCAGTCCCCATCTTCCAAATGAGTGGGAGAGAGGCAGGTAAAACACTCCATGCTGCTGGCTAAGGGCAGTTTGGGGCCCCTGGCCTCGGGTGGGATAGACAGCAGAGAGAAACAAGTGTAAGCAGAGGAATTAACAAGATGAAAGCATGGAGGTCACATTGGATTGAGGAAAGAGGAACCATGGAAGCTACAAACATTCTGAGACAAAAAGTATGAAGGCAGATCCTGCTCAGCCAGACCGCTAAAAACATAGAGGAAGCAAAGACCCCCTCAGACCCTTACCTAAAGCCTTCACAGCAGCAGCATAGTGTAATGGAATCTGGGGACTTAAGGTTTGAGGGGAGAGGGTAGGATCTGCTTGATTCTCATACTTGGCTTTTCTTGTTTTCCTAGAACTTCCATTTAAAACAGCTCACTCAGGGTTTCACTTCCTGAGCTACAAGTGGTTACTCAGTTTTGAAAATGAGAATTCGGCTGCCCCACAAGTGCTCTATATAGCACATGTTAACTGTTCTTATGAACTTGATGATCTGGAAAAAGCAAACGAGGAAGTAGGGTTGTTTGGGGCCCTGCCATGGAGAGGTAGTTGGGACTCCAATAAATTTAGTAAAAGGTTAAGAAGGCAGACTTCGAGTGACAGGCCTCCTGTTTAGTAGCCACCAGCATTTCCTGAGCCTTTCTCTAAGCCAGATGCCACACTAACTTCTTCCCATGCTTTTTCTCATTTCACTCTCACAACTCCGCATTTCACATTTTATAGACAAGCAAATGGAGGCTGTAAGAAGTTCGGTAACTTGCCCAAGGACATACAGCTGGTAAGAGGTAGGGCCAAGATTCAAAACTAGGTCTGCCAGTTCCAAAGCTCATATGCTCAGGCTGACCCAGGACACTTTCTTTGCTTCTCTAGACCTGTTTCCTTGACTGTACTCTCTACCTTGACCAGGGCACTGAATTCTCTCATTAAACACTCAGCTGTGAAATACCATTTAACCCTGCATTAAGCGAGGCAGTTATTATTATTAATTTATCTCTGTCTTGACCTTCTCTTTTGTAGAATAAGAGTCCCCGGCTTCTTTCTCAAACAACAATGGGTGGGGGTGAAGCAGACTATCATACGGTGGGTAAGAACTGAGAAAGTTCTAGACAGATTTACAGTGACAAAAAGAAAACTAGCAGGTTTTTATCATGTCTGAACAATGTGGTATTCAGCAAAGAACTCCAAACAAGGTTAAAGAACAAATACACAGCACAGCCCAGGGCAAGGCCACACTGAGGATATTGCTCAACAGAGCCAGGAGGAATCTGCAGACTTTGCAGTTCAAATTCATGGCTCTGTAGAACTGAAGGAACCCATGCCCTTAGCCTCCAAGAGAATGAGCACACCATGTCTCCCGGCTGCAGAATCCAACAGACCATGATGACTTTGACTCTGGACCCTGCTGCAGGGCTTGCCCTGCTTTGCTGGAAGTCTTGAGTTGATGGATCTAGGCTTGAGTCACCCTGGCCCCAAGAAGGCTGGTGAGGTGAACCTGGGAATTGCCTGCATCTGAATGTCTCTTTCCTCAGTCACCAGGCCAATCTCCTCAATCACATATAAAGCATTGATTCTCGCTACCTTGATGCCATCCCCCTAGCTCAGGCACCATCATCTCCACCTCTCATCAGAGCTTTGGTACTGGTCTCCCTGCCTCTCCCCAGCTTCACCACCCCTTCGCCTCTTTATTATAATCTGCCTTGGACCTTCCCTTGCTTAAAACCATCACTGATATTAGATTTGGACCTACGCATCTCTCTACAGATATTTTCCTCAAAAGAAAGCCCACAAAAACCCACCACCGATACCACAATAGACAAAGCATTAAGTTCACCCCCTCCGGCCTTGCTCACCAGGCCCTGCACTATTGATTCCTGCACACCTCTCCAACCTTCTTTCCATCACATTCTTCGGTAACTTGTGCCAAAGTGCTTTACTTTCCCTGCATGTACCATGGGCACTGGCTTTGCTCCTCTCCTCCACTCTGTTCTCTTTATCTTGATAGGTCCACCCAGGACCCTCCCAGAACCTCCTATACTTCCTTTATCAATAGCACCTACCGCCCTTCAGAGCGATTACTACTTAATAAACTGTCTTCTCTGCTCAACCACAGCAAAGCCAGTTTAGAGACTGTCTCCTCCATTGCACATGGCAGGTATTCAATAAAAACTGGCTGGACCAATAAATGAAATGCCTGAGGATGGGCAGCTGACCCAACAATAGACACTTTTCATTTGCTCAGCAGGAGTGTGTCAATCTTACTTGGAAGGAAGGAGGGAGGAAGGGCCAGTCAGAAGATGCTTACAGGGCCAAAGCATATTTGTCAGTTCCTACAATAGCCTCCATTTCCTGAAAAGCAAACAACCACAATATGCAACAATATAAGATGAGCTTAGCACATTTCAGTGTATCAACTCAATAGACTAATACTGAGTTGTCAGACTGTGGGGAAATGTATGATAATGTCAAATGAAAAACAGGATATAAACTCTACTTCAACCACATAAACATGTGCCCGCTGATAAGGACCAGACACACACGTATCATGTGGGGCTGCTGATAGCAAGTGTGCCTTCTTTTCTCCAGGAAAAACGCATATTTAACAATTTTAAGCCATAGGGAACAAGAGAGGGCTTTCTATATTTGGAGCTAATGCTCTTCCCTTCTTCAGTTCTAAAACAAGCATTCGATTTTTTTATACCATCAATAGTTCAATTTTCTGGATCCACAGGGTTATAGATGCTCTGAGTATTTCCTACCACTCACTTCCAGGCCTCCCCCGACTCCACTCGCCATCCCTGCAGGGGGGCAAGAAAAAGGGTTGGGCAGGGGAAAAGTAGGACAAGATCCCACAATGAAACAAACAGTACCTTTCTTGGTTGTGGTGAAATATTTTGAGTCGGTCATTTTGGTCCCTTATCTGTGGCCAGACTCTGCAAGACAGAAGAGAGGGGTGACTTTCCACTGTGTTCTATTCCATTTTCAGTTACTGAGCACAGGAGGAGGAGAGAAGGATCCAGTACACATGTGGTATGGGAAGTTAGTGTCTTATCTCTCTACTAGGCAAATGAATTGTTAGATAATGGCTAATAAAATTTTAAATTTTAAATTTTAAATTTGCATATCTTTGATCCAGCAATTCTACTTCTAGGAATCTCTCTCACAGAAATACATGCGCAGGATATAATGGTTTTACTGAAGCACTGTCTATAACAATGCACAACTGGAAAAAACTTAAATGCTCATCAAAAAGAGAACAGCTAAATACTCTTTTTAAGGGTCCACAGATTAGAATGCACCCAACAATCATGGTTACAGCAGCACCTTTGTGATGCCCACTCTGCTCAGCACTGTTCTAAGTGCTTCACACACACTAACTCATTAAAGCCTCATCACAGCTTCAGGGAGGCACTATAAAATCAAATGAGTTTGGAAATGTCAAGTTTAAAAAGTTATGAAGATTTATTCTCTCCTCAAATTTTCCAGCTTCTCTGACAGTGATATGCATTATTTGTCTCTACAGAGGGCTAGCATCTATACACTATAGACTCTACAGCATTCTTCAAATATAACTGGCCAGTCTTCTCAAAGCACCTCTCAGGACATCTAGTGTTAAAATTCACAGTGTGAAGTGCTGTTTTAAGGCAGTAAGACAAAGAAAGTACCCAGGTCCTCTTATTCATTCAACAAATGTTTATTGGGTACCTACTATATAACCTCAATAGTTTCTCTTGGCCAATAGAAGAAAGATAAAAGAAGCTAGCTACAAAGGAGTCAAGTACCCTGGATACATGGCAGAGGCTTCTGGGATTGTTCTAACATTTATTAAGAAGCTATCATTAACCAAGCCCTCTCAAAGCCAGAGGTTTTACACACATTATCTCCTTTAATCTTACCAATAAGGTACCTGCTTTTAATCTCATTTTTACAGATAAGGAAACTGAGGCTCAGGGATGTTAAGTAACTCGTCCAAGATCATAAGGCTTGTAACTGGTTGGATCTGGGAGACCATTTCAGATCTGAGCTCAGCACCTGTGCTCTAGTGATGAAGGAACTCTGCTATCTCCATCGGAGAGGGGAGGGGAGGGGAGGGGTACAGAGCCCTGAGACAGTGAGTGGCTAAGGACTCAGTCCAAAAAAACATGAGCTACGGCCATGCCACTCTGAACACGCCCAATTCCATCTGATCTCGGAAGCTAAGCAGGGTCAGGCCTGGTTAGTACTTGGATGGAAGACCACCTAGGAAGACTAGGTGCTGTAGGCATAAAAATAAATAAAATAAATAAAATAAAATAAAATAAAATAAAAAACAAAAAACAAAACAAAAAAGCATGAGACTTTCAAGTGTAACCTTCTAGTACTACCTGTAGCTTCACATGTTAAGAAAATCATAAAACCTCAAAAACACATTCTCACTTTGTCTCTTCTATTGCCTCGATGGAAGAGACTCAACATGTAACCCATTAACACCTTCCTTCAATTCATTACTATGTGGGGGAAAGACAGTTACTGATGGGACAAGTATGAGGGGATAAGGATCATTTCAAAAGTCTCTGCAAACAAAGCCAATATAGCTCCTCTATGGCCCAACTGTATTTTTCCAGGCTAATCTTGTATTTATGGCAGGATGGCAATAAGCTGTTCCCCAACTGAGATACCTATAGATTTTGTTTTAGTAATCAGTGGAAAACAAACATGTACTGTCTTGGGGATGCCTTATATCCTTTGTGGATCCCATTAGGATAATGGAATAAAGGTTTGGCTGATGAAATGGTATAAAGGAAAAGACAGAATTCTACTTTCCTTTTGCTTGGCAAGGTTGAAAAGGGATGATAGTACTTTTCTATGGGAGCTGTGAGAAAGAGCAGAAAATACCACTGCGTCTGATGATGCCAATCTCACAACAGGGACTCTAATGGCCAGTCTTGGCGGCAGGAATCAGGGCTGTAAACAGATCCACAAAAGGAGGACCTGGTCTGGTCCACAGCGCTATCCATCCTCTCGTTCACGCCTGGCCCAAGGCTACACACCTGGTCAGTATTCAGTTGATAGTTGTTGAAAGAAATGATAAGAGACCACTGAAAATTCTAGGGAGCCTCAGCTTGCTCTCTGATAGCTCTGTTATGTAACTATTTGGCATTTGTTTCCTACAGGAGTTTACTTACCGAGAAGCCTCATCAACCTAGGAGTTTTTTTTTTGGACCTCTGAGAATGAGCAGATAAACAAGATAATGGGATGTCTAACACACAATAAAGGGCTACATGGCTTCAGAAGGCACAGGCTTGAGAGCATAGCTGGCATTGGTACCCTAAACAAGAGGGTTCCCTGTTTCTCAAGGTTA
The DNA here is from genome assembly GCF_000325575.1 of Pteropus alecto. Classification (NCBI taxonomy): domain Eukaryota; kingdom Metazoa; phylum Chordata; class Mammalia; order Chiroptera; family Pteropodidae; genus Pteropus; species Pteropus alecto. The sequence goes on from NW_006430462.1 coordinate 3,585,141, forward strand.
AGTTTAGTCTAAGAAGAAGGTTCAATGAAGGCAAAAAAACCAATATCACATGCCAAAAGAATCACAGAAATTAACATACAAACTCAGCCAATGTTAAATCCAGAAAGAAATCAAAATAAACAAAACAAAAACTACCTTAGATGTGTAACTACAGCACTGCTCAGAAATTCTTCCTTCTCCAATAGAGGCTCTCAGGGGCTTTCCCCTGATCTGCAGGCACAACACAGTATCCAGGGGCCCTGAAATCCCAGAAAATAACTTGCTGGTGACAGATCTGTGTTGTATGCAACGACATAGCTGCTGATATCCCTAGAGCATTGAGCTTTTGATGACACTTCCTTTTATAGGCGCTAAGCAACTTTGTACACACAAACTTAAACTGCCGCCCCGTGGGCAGGTGCTGGCTGCCTCTTTTCTCTGCAGTATCTATTTCACTTATCCCTCTGCAGAGGGCCTCAATGAGACTGGTGATGCAGAGATCGGGTCCCTCTGAAGTTGTTTCATATTCAGGAAATTTTAAATTTTAAAAGAGGAAGGGAAGTGAGAGAAGTGAAAACACTTTTGCAAAGCCCCTCCAGAGCACAGATTAAAAAAACCTCGCTTCACTGTGAAAGATCAGATCACCTGCACCCTGTTGATCTACAGAGGGTGGCTATCTCCTTATGTCTTTTCAATGCCTCTTGGATTTCAGTGTAAAAAAGGTTTTTTCATTATCTCTGCAGAAATGGAAAAATCCTATGGTTCAGTTCTAAAGGAGCTCAGACTTGTAGATGACACAGGAAAGACCAGCAGCACTGCTCAGCTGTTGCCATACATTGCATTCCTACTAATGGAGGCAAAAGGGGCTAAGACCCTGTCCTTTGATGAATCTGATTGTGCAACTAAGCCACAATTGAAAGCAGGCAGCCAATTTAGGCAAGAAAAATCTTAGGGTTTGGATTCCATCTTGGAAGTGGCAGGGTGCATTAAGAAAAGCAATAATTGGAGAGAATTTTTGGTTCGGAAACTGCTCTGGCCAGTGTGATGAGTCACTTTTGCTAAGGAAATGGCATTCTGGGCAGGGATACCCCTCAACTGCAGTATTTAAAGACCGAAGAATAGCTCAAGGAGATGGCACAGTCCAAATTAAAAGAGGAGCACACCCGGAAGGACTGGTTTGTCTTTGAGGATCCACTGCTGCTATCCCCACTTAAGCTTACTTTTCCACACTCATCCTCGGAAGGTGATTTTGATGCCACAACCCCAGGACCAGTTCCTGTTAATCTCATTAAAAAAAAAAAAATCATATTGACATGCCTACTTCCTCCTGCTACTAGGCTTAAAGAAAAGGAACTGAGAAATAAAGCCTGAAATAGGACAGTTTTCTAGAATTATAAAGAAGTTCCTAGTAAGAATCACTGACAAAGATGTAATGTAATATAAGAGTGGAAAAACAAGGTCCTAGGAAGAAAAGGAAAGAGGAAAAAACTCATAAACTCCCAGCTAAAGACTTAGGATTTTTTTTTTTTTTTAGCCACTGGTGTTAGGGTTAGGTTTAAAAAAAAAAAAGTCTTCACATATCTAAATGTAATTTTGTGAACAAGAAGAATACCTTTCTGTGTTTTAAGCTAATAAAATGAATTTAAATCTATAAAAAAATACATTAAGGAAATGAGTACTGAATATATTGCAACTTTTCTCCAGGTGTCAAAATTGCTAATAATAATTAATGATTTTTAAAGGAAAGAGTACTGAACTAAGGTTACAGTTCATTTCATCTGTATAATTCAATCTCCCCTCTCGAAAATGGGGGCATCACCTCTTGCTAGTCTACTTATTTCACATATTTCTTTTGATGGGGTAATGTGAGAATGAAAGTACATTATCCCATCAAGTATAAAAATAAACATTGTAAATATTGTGGGGTTCCATTTACAAGAAATTCTGGAATAAGAAGTAGAGGCAAAAGTAACCTATGGTGATAGAGGTCAAATCAGTGGATGCTTTTAGGTGGGAAGGACTGACTTGAAGGGAGCACAAAAGAACTCTAGGGGTGATGGAAATGATCAGTATCTTGATGCAGATACTGGTCAAACTGTACATTTAAAAGCTGAGCATTACACTTTATGTAAATTATACAAACATTATTTTTTAAAGTAACAAACAAACCAAAAAACTCAATGCTAGAGAAGAAAAATAGAACACTGTATCACCCAGAGGAAATAAAGCCTTTATGAATGTGACATAAAATCAAAAAGTCTTAAAAGATCTATGAATTCAATTATATAAAAATGCAGGGTCGGGACTGGTTAGTACTTGGAGGGGAGATCACCTAGGAATACCAGGTGCTGTAGGCTTTAAAATAAATATATAAAATAAAAAATAAAAATAAAAATCAAGTTTTCCTGCATGGACAAAAACATAACAGTAATAAAAGACATGACAAACACACTCAAAAAATTTGCATTATATCACAGAAAAAAGCCTATTATTTTCCTTAATATATAGAAAGTGACTACAAACAGACTGGCAAAGGATGTAGCCTGTTCACAGAAAATGAAGTACCATGGTTTAAGCTTACTTATAATAGGAGATATAGAAATTGCAACTATAATGAAATGCCATCCATTAGCTACTGGATTGGTAAAGACCCAAAAGTCTGATAACACTCCATGTTGGTTCTGATGCAGAGAAAAAGATATACTTTCATATGATGCTAATGAGTCTAAATTGCTATCCTCTTTATAGTAATTTGGCAACGACTATCATAATTGCAAAGTCTTTAGCCTTTGACTGAGAGATTCTGCTTCTAGGAATTTATTCTACATGTACAAAACTATGCAGATACAGTTATTCATGTAGCACCCTTTGTAATAGCAAAATATTGGAAGCACCTTAAATAGCCTTCCACAGAGGACTGGTTTAAAAAGTTATGGCCCAGCATATAGAATACTATGTAACCCAGAAGAAGAATGAGGCAGTTTTACATGTGCTTGTATGCAACACTTTCCAAGATATTAAGGGAAAAAAGCAAGATACAAAAGTATATGTAGTTTACTACCATTTTTATTAAAAAAGAAAAATATGAATATTCATAAAACATAAATACTCATGTTTGCAAATGCATTGGCTATCCTTGAAAGGGTAAACAAGCAAAGTTACAGTGGTTTCCTCCAGGAAGGAAGCTGGATTACCAAGGGATGGGTGAGAAACTGGCCTTTCATCATTCACCTTTTTTATCTTGGCAATTTTATATCCTATGCCTGTATCACTCCTCTAAAATATAATACAGTTGAAAAAACAATGGTATATCTGTCCAAAATCCCTTTGCTCATCTTTCAGTCTCAGCTCAAACACCACTGCACCAGAGGAACATTCTCTGGACCTAGAGGGCAGAGGCTTCCCCAACATTTGACTCAATTATTGTGGACTTCTCCTCAGCCCTCTTCAAGACTCTATTGGGATCTGTCCTGTTTAATGCTGTCAACCCAGTGACTGGCATTATGCCTAGCATATTCTAGAGCTCACCAAATGTTTGCTGACAAAATGAATGAAAAGACAGGTTCTCAGAGAAGCTAAAAAACCAAGGACCTATAACAGATCAGTACAAGAGGACTCCCTGATGAGTGCCAGACACTGAGGACTGGGTAGACCAGGAACATAAGGTTTTGCAGTTAACTTTCAACAAACATGGCAAGGCTGATCCAATGCCAAGATGGCTGCCAGAAAATCTAGCTTTGCTACCAACGCTGTGTGATCCTGGGCAAAACTCTCCATCTCTGAGCCTTACTTACTTTTACCAACTGTCAAACAAGCGAATTCGACCAGAGTAATGGCGTTTCAAGGCCCTCCTCGCTTTTAAACTGTTTAAAACAAAAGTGGAACAGGTCTGGTTGACGTAAGGGTAAGGGTCCTAGAGTCTGGTTCATTCCACTATGCCCAACTCTCCCCTTCCTCACCAGTGGCCCTTCAGACAACCCATAGTTCCATGGAACAGAGTTTGAAAATCATTCTATTAAATTACAGATAAAGCCCCTCCCACATCTCACATTCTATGATAAATGCATTTCCTCACCAATGAGCGTTCTTCCTGGGTCTCAAAAAGAAGGAAATGAAACATGATCATTCTCAGCACATGACAAAAGATGTTTCCAAGAGAACAAGAGAGAAAAATTCAGAATGCGGCCAGGGTCAGAAAATCTATAGGTCTTCAGTAGGAAGGAAAACAGTAACAAGACAAGCATTCCTCAAATGGCCAGCCAGGGGCCAGAGTAAGGACTATTCTAGTCTCAGGGCAGTGATTCATGCCAGAGCAGTCCGTGCTCCGCAACAAGATGAGAGGCATGAAGTTGGCAGCACTAGCACAGAGATTTAGTGAATTAACAAAGGAGACAACTGGTATTGTGAGTTCAGTCAGAGAAGAAGCTTTGGGAAAGGAAAAGGGGAAAGACATTTGGCAAGGTCTGGTTCAGCTGTCAAGAGCCATCTCTGAATTCAAGTATATTCAGGCAGAGAAAACTGATCCTGGAAAGTCTGTGTTGGTGGCTTCCAACTTCAGTGTTGAAACTGTCACTGTTAAACCCTTGCCTGATAAATAGCTTTTTAGAAACCTACTCCAAGGCACAAGTTAGCTCAAGGATAGTCAAGGCTAAGCCTAGGCTAAGAAGAAAAGGGTCTAGGGTGGTGACTCATTTGGAACAGAAAAGCCAAACTTTGATCATCCTATGTGTTTTGTTGTTTCATTTCTGTCAAGGGCAGAGGTTGATTTATTCCACAAATATTCCCCTACTCTGTGCCATGCTCTGGATTGTGGTCCTGCCCCCATGAAGTTTAGAATTTAACAGAGATGATGATTTCACTCGCCACCCAGTAACTCTACTCACCACTCTTCACCTGTCTGACAGTCTCCTTTTTAAAAGGAAAAGGTCCCCACGAGTAAGTAATAAAGTTTACTTTACAGACAGGGAAACTGGTAAGGCCAACTCAAAAATAAAAAAGATGAGTCAGCTGAAGAGAAACCAGATTTCAGACTTTCTCTCTGAGACAATGTAGTCACCAAACTCAGACAGGCTCTCTCAAGTCGGCTTAGTAACTATGAAGAAATAAGCTGTGTTCTTCTCCGGGCTTGGCATGAAATTTGGAACAAAGGTGGCAGCGGTAGTAGTAAGGGCAAGTGGATGTGCACTATGCGCTAGACACTATGTACAGAGCTTCAAATTTAACCCTCACACTAATCGTGAAAGTATTGATAAATCAAAAGTTTACAGATGAGGAAACTGAAGCCCAGACAGGTGATGGCATCTTTCTGGCGTCCCAGAGCTAGAAAATGGTGGCACTGACACTCCCAACTCTTACCCCACAAGGTCCCACTTGCACTGCTCTGTCAAGTGAGGCAACTCCTCCCTGAATGAAGACCTGGCAGAAGCACAGCTGCTCCAGGCTAAAGGGCATGAGAAATATGTTGGCACACATCCCTGCAGTCCCTCGAATGTTGAATGACAGGTTATTTCAGGGCCAGCTCATCCAGTTTGGACAGCAGGAGTGTCAAGTTTGATAATGTGCCTAGTGAAAGCCTGTCTAGGTGACCTTCCAGAGTTATGAGCCTCCTGGAACTTGGATGAAAACTGACTGGTCAAAATCAATGTCCTGAGACCTACTAGTAATTAAAGCCTCAAATAAAAAGGAACTAAAGGCAGGCAAATGCCACATGCAAATGTTCCTATATCAGCACTTAGTCTCAAGCACCTAATTTTAGAATCAGGTGCCAATTCTCAACTCTCTACAAGCAGTAATGTGTGGAAAGATCTGCTGTGAAGAAAAAGAGAAGTTCCCCTGGACTTGCAAAAAAAGTAATAGGGGCTTCTTCTAACAATACATAAATTAATCAAGATGTGGAGAAAGAGATTCAAAGATGATCTTGGATGGCACAGTGTGTTAGATCCTAGCAGCAGAAGATGCAGTAATCTTGGCTAATTGAGAAGTCTCACACTGACTAGCATTTGATACTGCAGAGCACTCCTTCCTTCTTGAAATACTTTCTTCTCTTGGATTCCAGGACGCCATGTTCTTGCTTTTCCTCCTACTCCACCGTCTGCTCCTTCTTAGGCTTTGTTGATTCTTTCTCCTCTCCCTCTCCTTCAACACTGGAGTGCCCCAGGGGTCATGCCTGGTACCTCTTCCCTTCTCCATCTACGCTACCTCACCTCTTTGGTTATACCATCCCGTGTCAAGGTTTTAAGTATCATCTACATGCTGACAACTCGTAACTTTACATCCCCAGGCTCAACCTTTCCCCATATATCCAAACTGCCTAATCTACATCTAAACTTGAACGTCTATATAGCTAATAGGCAGTCCAAACTTAATGTGATAAGAACTGATCTGCTTCCCTCCTCCCCACAAAAGGCTCATCCTGGAGTCTTCATCATCTAGTGACTGTCAACATTATCTTTAACAGGTTCTCAGACCAAAAAATCTGTTACCCTTAACAACATACACTCTCTCATATCCCACACCTAATCTATCAGCAAATCCTACTGGGTCTAACTTTAGAATGAATCTTTACTCCATGAAGCAGCTTCTCATCAGGATCATCACTACCACCAGACCCCAGGCCACTATCACCTCCCACTGGGATTGCTACCAAGCTGCTTTCACACTGCTCCCCACAACTCACCTCAGCAATAGGCAGAATGATCCTACTACAATCTAAGTCAGACAGTGGTTCTGTTCAAAACCCTACAGTGGTTCTCGCTTTCACTCAGAGTAAAAGCCAAAGTCCCAACCAGGACCTTATGACCTATAAGGCCCTGAATGAGATGTATAACCTCTTGTCTCTCTTATACACATCCTTCTCACCATTACCTCTTCGACCTCTTCTCCCACTATTCTCCCCATCGTTCTCTCAGTTCCAGCTATATGGGCCTCTTTGCTGACCTTTGAACAAAACAGGCATGGCTCCCCCTCAGGGCCTTTGCAAGCATGGTTCACTTTGCCAGGGAAGCTCTTTCTCCAAATAGAATCGTGGCTTAAGTCTCTCACCTAAGTCTTGGCTCAAATGTCACCTTCAGAGGCCTTCTCTGACCACTTTATTTCAAATTGTACACATCCTCAACCAATGCCCCACGTCCTTCTTCCCTCCCTTTGTTTTTTCTTCGAAGTATGTATCACCAGCATACTATAAAATACATTTATATTGTCTATTTTTTCTCTATATATAATATAAATTCCATGATGACAAGAATTTTGTTCATTTTGTTCACTACTAGCTCCTAGACTGGTACCTGGCAAATAGGAGGTACTCAAAAAATATTTGAATGATTAGTGCTTGGCTCTCCTCTTGGGGACATTTCACATTTTGTAAACCAACCTGAGCTAGAGAGCAGCTTCCCAGTGTTCCATCACAGGGTTTGCCAGGAGCCGAAATACATCTGCTCTCATTGTCAAGCTATTTTGGCAAAATCGAAATAAAAAATGCCAGACCCCACAGCCCATTTTACAGCCAATAAATATAAGGCAAGTAAATAAATGATAAGAGAGAAGAGAAAGGGCAAAGAATAGAAGATCAGGTGGAAACATCTCTAATGGGAGAAATGTTTTGGCTACTTCCTTTGGTGAGGCCAGACCACTACCCCTTGCTCCCATAGGCATCAGCTCACAGTGTCCAGAGAGGTGTGAGTCCAAATGCTGGGGGAGGAGCATCCAGGGGGTTGACACCGGCTATGATGTGAACACGGCTAGGCCCTTCCCTCTGCCTGTAACCCTCCAGGCCCACAGGAACTTCTGTGTTCCTCTAACTAGCAAGCTCTTCCCTGCCTTTGTACTTACTGATCCTCTTCCTGGATTATCCTGTTTGGCTTCTGGAGTGGCTGCTCCAATTTATCCTTCAAATTACATCATTTTAAAGATACCATCCCTGCAGGCACTAAGTAGGAATTTTTTTGTCCTCACTTCCAGTAGTCCTATTCATGTTTACTAACCACCTCCCACGTGTCATAAACAGGTCTACATTCTGGGTATGTAGCAGTAAATGAAACAGACAAGAATCTTTCCCTTCATGGAGTATACATCCTAATGGCAGACAGGGACCATAAGCAAGATAAATAAGTAAAACATACAGTATCTCAGAGAGTGATAAACGCTATGGAGAAAAGGAGAGCAGGGAAGGAGGATAGGGAATGTGGGGGAGGGGGAGGTTAAAATTTAACGAGGGTACCCATGGAAGGCCTCCTTGAGAAGGTGATATGTGACACTGTCTAGGCATAATAATGCAAAGGTTGGAGTGTATCTGGCCTTTGAGGAACAGCGGGAAGGTGATGTGGCTCGAGCTGAGTGAGCAATGAGGGAGGCAGTGCATTATGAGGTCAGAAAAGAATAGAAGTGGCCTTCCAGTTCAAGGTAAGGACTCTGGCTTTCACTATGAATGAGCTGGAAGCCACTGAGAATTCTGAACATTCTGACTTACATTTTAACAGGTGCTGGGTGCTATGCTTCTGTTTCCCTCATGGCTTATCCATTTCTCTAATTATTATATTTGTTTTCTATTCCTTCTCTGTCTGTCCCCCCCTTTAGAATGTAGTAAGCGATCAAAGGACAGAAACTGTCTGGCTTGTTTACCTATCCTCACACTTAGCCCAGTGCCAGGCACACAGGAGGGAAAGAAAGGAAAAGAAGGGAGAGAAAGAACAAAGGAAAAGAAGAAAGGAAGAAAGAAATGTTCAATGTATAAAGTTCTGTCCTCAGTGTCTCAACATCCAGCCATCCAGCCCTTAGAGGTCAGAGAATAAAGACCACAAAAGCAGATTCGACAGCTGGCTATAATGAAATTTTGTCATTCTGCTCTCAATATGCTTAAGACCACTAAAGCAATTAGGGTGTGGTAAAAAGTTTGTGTCACCCAAGTCTATTCCTCTACAGAACTCTGAAACTAAGGTTTTCAGTGCTGAAAGTGGACAATGAAAGGTTGGTTTTAAAGCTTTTGAGACCTGATTTCCAAATCTACCATCTTCCAGCTCAAGTCCACAGAGATGGTAACCTGGGGGGATCAGACTAAGGCATCCTGGCTGCAATGAACTCTGGGCATTCTGGAATCAACCAGCCATACTCTTATCTTAACTGGAAGCGGTCTCCTAATTTCAAAGAGACCCTCTTAATGAAGGTCAGAGGTCAAGCCCAAGACTAAAATCCCAAAAAGCATGAGGCTTGGGAGTTCAGATTCACAGCTCCTCAGCTCCATTAAATAACAGGAGACAATCCAAGAACAAGAGGTTAGGAAAGGAAAGCTGGCCACAGCAGGTAGGATGGGGGCTTTCTAGGGGTTTACACAACATAATAATGATACAACCATGCAAGTACTGTGTAGTGGTCAACATAACAGGAACAAACATATTACTACTGTAAAATGAAAATTACAATGTCACATACTTGAGGGGTTTGTAACCTAAAACATGTCAATATATACAAAGGCCTCAGGAGTGCCCAGCCACCTAGTACTTGATAAATGTTAGCAACTATTACTACTATATAGGGAGAGGTTACTGCCAGTACCTCCCTGCTGCTCCCCAACCCCCAGGTCTTTGGAGGCCCTGAAGCACACTAGTGGCTGGCTGGGTGGTAGAGACAGTAGTTCAAAAATAATTAATCCTACAATCTGGTCAGATTTCACCCCATTCCCCAGGGTGATGGGAGGATAGATAAGAGATCGTCTGGAATGTGCTTTGAATTCCTAAGGAGTCAAAGAATCCTGACAATTCAGTGCAATATTCATTCATTTGTTCATTTACTGAACATTTACTAAGCACCAACCATATGCCAGACACCTTACTAGGTGCTAGAGACACAGACAGTTAAGACAAGTCCTCTCTAAGAATTAAGAGCCGTTTACTTATAAGACAGCCAAGTAAACAATGACAACTCACTGTGATCAGTGCCACAGAACATCAAAAAGGGGTATCTAGTTCAAGCCTGCAAGGTAGAGGGAATGATCACAAAGGAGGCACCAAGTAGTGGTCCAGCAAAGGAAGGATGGTGACAGGAAACGGTGTTTAGGCAGTGGGAACAGCATAAAGCAAAGAGTTGGGACTTTACAGAAAAGCAGGAGTTTGATCGCAGCTTGAGGGGAGGTGGAAGAATGAAGTAGAAAAGATGAAGCAGAAGAGCCAGGCTGGGGTCAGAGCCCAAAAGGTCTTCAAAGCCATGCTAAGGAATGTGTGTTTTAGCCTGAGGGCAAAGAGGAGCCACTGGTAGATATTCAAGCGGGATTTTTTAAAAGGATTCTCCAATTGCTCAAGTGATATTTTCTCTCTGGAATTATTTTTCCACTCTGTATGAATAAAAAGAACACAAAACCATTTCTTGGTTGTGATGATTTATCAGTGACCTATCTTAGGCCAAAAGACCTGTTGAGAAAAAGAAACATCTTCAAGTAACACATGTGTCCCCTTAGCTTTTAGAAATACACCAAAGTGCAAAACCCATATCTAAGCCATATTTGCTCACTGTCAGCACCTCAGGCTTTGGTGCCAGGCATGGGGGTTTTCTGGGAAGTGAGCAGTTAAGACATGCAACAGTTTCATGACTAGAAAAAGATGAAAGTCCAAGCCCAAAGCCAGCAGGACCCACAGACTGAACTTGTTTTGAAACACTTTTAGGAAGTGAAAAGAGAAGGGTGGGATAAGTCCTGTGTATATAAAGTCTCTGTTTGCAGAAGGAAATAATACCCCACAAAACAGGGGTGACAGCCTTCCTCTGACAGAAGCCTGCAGTAGGCATCAAATGCCTAGGTTAAGGCACCTACTACAACAATAGGCTCTGCATAAATTTCCTCATCTGAAGCCAACACTGAACCAGCACTGGGGGCAAGGAAAGGAAAGTAGAGGCCAGTATTACTTTAGAGCAGAGGTAAAGGAGGGTCCAGCCTAAGTAAATTGTCTAGGTTACACTACCAGGAAGCTGCTGAGCTGGGCTTGGAATCCAGGGCTGACTGATGGGGAGTCAGGAATGCTTCTTCCATTATACCTCTGAGCTCTTCAAGCGGCTCAGGGTGAAGCCTCTGATAGATAATCTCTACATAACCTCTGAGGGATCTGATTCTTTGAGAACTAGTGAAGCTGCTCTTCATGACTGTTTCTAAGAGGTCAGAGGAGCCTGGTGGGCTCAACTCAGGACAGGGAGCCAGATGCTCTGAGCTCTGCTCATGTTCCTACCATCTGTGAAAAGCTGCTCCATCTCAAATCCTCCCTTGGAAGGATGGGGATAAGGTGACAATATTAAGTTTCTGTGAATTCAGTGGAACTAAAAA
>NW_006430462.1:3596466-3627705 GCF_000325575.1 Pteropus alecto
ATATATATCAATCACAGCTCTGAGGCGTCCTCCTTCACGGGTTCATTAAGTCTTGTGGAAACCTTCACGGGTTCATTAAGTCTTGTAACAACCAGGAGTGGGTAGGAAGGCTGCAGGTCTTTCTTGTGCTGCTCTCAGGGAAACTGAGGCAGAACTGGAACAAATGAATGTCTGCAAAGGAGTAAGTCTCAGACTCACAGAGCCTAGTTCTTAGGCCATCAAACCATTTCACCATCTCCCAGGAAAGATGTGCTCTCCCCCGCCAAGAAGCCATGGGGCCTATACTTTTCTCAGACATAGACCCTTGTTTTCAGAATGTTCTTCAAGCACTAGGGCCAAAAGATCCCCTAGGGGTCATGTGGTTCCTCTCTTTAGTCCAAAAGGGGTGCAGTTCAACCACTCTCAAGAGGTTCCGAATATTCTTAGAGTCATGGGTAGCCTGTTTTGTGTCTCACAGTTTCCAATAGTCAGGAAAAACTTCCACCCCTGCCCTAAAAGGTAATCACAGCAATAGTCTGAAGGGCTGTTTTGTCCTAAAGAAGGTAAATCAAATGCCCCTTATAAAGATTAGATGAGAAGCAATAAAGCTACATCTTTACATAGATGCAAATAAACAAGACATTTAAGGATATTAAATAGCCCCTACACCCCAACCTTGCTCCAGCTCCTCTTTTGTCTCTACACTTTGCAGGTCCCTGAAAACCTGAGTAAGAACTCTGGCTCTGCTATACTATCCGAATGACCTTTCCTGTGTGATTTAACTTCTCTGTGCCTCAGCTTACTCACTGATAAAATGGGGATAACAATAGTAGCTACCTCACAAGGTTGTTGTGAAGTTTATATGCTGCATTGTAAGTGAAGTGTTTAGCACAGTGCCTGGTACACAGAAAGGGCTCAATAACCAGTAGCAAACATTTGCATCAGTATTTTTAGCATTATTACAGACGTCCCCAGTTAACCTGTCCGTCAGACGCCGACAGACCAAGCCCAAGTCTACCCCGGAGCAGGCGTCTATTTCTCGACTTTTTTTTTCTTTTTTCTTTTCGAACCTTGGCAAAGAAATATCCCTAAATGACAAGGAGCCCTCAGGATGGCCATGGGGCTGAGTGTGAAGGGGGAAATCAGGACCCGAAGAGGAGTTTCTCTTTTGGCAGACGCAGGCTCCTAAGGGCCTAAGTCTAGGAGTCTCTCTAGGAGGACGCCCCAGAAGGGGTTGCGGACCTGGGACGACTGGAGGGCAGGCCCGCGGCCAAGTGGGCGCGAATGAATGAACCCGTAGTACCCTGCCACGTCTGGGCCTGGGAAGCAACTCCCGCCCCTCTCCCGACCCGTCATTAACGTGACCTCTGACCCCAAAAACCCCTCACCTCAGACCCCCGACTCCCCGCCCCCTTCTTCTCCTGCCTCGTCGGACTCCCCGCTTCCTCACTCACAGGTCCGAACTGCTCCAGGCACCACGGTGCGACTCAGCAGGACAGCAAAATGTCCGCGGCCTTGTCCTCCCGTTCTCCCGGTGCGTCCGTGCCGCCGGCTGCTTGGAGCCCCACGGCTGTCACCTGCCGGGCGGAAGTGAGCTGCCTGCGCGCGGGCACTTCCGGTGGACGCACGGCCTGGGGGTGGGGTCAAAGGTGCAACCCGGACGGGAGGTGGGGCCCGCGGGGCGGGGCCAAGGGGGGCGGAGCCGACTGGAATTCACCACTTATCAGCTGCCGCGAGACTGAGGCTCTGAGATGGGCAGAGTTTTGCTCAAGATCACTTAACTTATGAATAAAAGAGTCAAAATTAGAACAGCAAGTTTAGTCAAGCGCTTGCTGCCCTTCAGTGCAGCCCTTTGGAAATTCTTCGTTTTAGGAGGAAACATCAGATCCTCCAAGGAACTGTTATCCAAGGAGAACTTCATAATGTTCCATTTCCTGGGTCTGCCATTTCCTGAGTCCACCTCCCCACCGACTCTGGTACTGTTAACTTTCTCCTTATAATTTCTTATCCACCCCTTTAAAACACTTTCATTGCTACTCTTTAAAAATGTCTTACTGGGCAAATAATTTTTGTATTGTAGAGAAACGGAAAAGCACTAGTAAGCAAAAAAGATAAAAAATCATCTGTAATCCCAATGTTCTGAGACAATCACTTTTAAAATTTTGGTGAATATCCTTCGAGACTTGATACATTACTTAGTACTTTTAACTCATCAAAATATTGGTAAAAACTTTCCCAGGGCAATAAATAGATTTCTATGTGGTGGTTTCCAATACCTGTATAATATTCTATTGTAGAGATGATATTACTGTTCTCAAAAATAATCCCTATAGTTGTATACTTAGGTTGTTATCAACCTTTTAATATTATAAAAATAAGCTTGCACAGCCAAGTCCATATGTCTCATCCAATCAATTGTTGTAATATTTAGTATAGTCTTATATGTTTAATCAGCCTCAAGTCCTTTTATAAATTTTTCACTTTTAGTTATCTTTCTCTAATGATATTGGCAAATGTCATCAGCCTCACTGAAAAACAAAATTTCATTGGGAATGTAACATGGAAAGAGAAAAATTATCCAACAAAACAAACCTAACAGACCTAAAGGTGTCAAGCTGGAGAATCTATGTGAAAGAGGCAAGTTAGTGATAGAAGTCAGAGCTTTAAGATTGCCAAGACAGAAGTCACAGTGTCAGTTTACTTAGGAAGTACATCCTGGAGAAGGTGGCATTTGTGCTAGGCCTCACCTAATGAGAATAGAGTTGCACAGGCTGAGATGGAAGGAAAAGGAAATCCAAGGACAACAGTGCAGAGGATGGAAGGCAAAGGAACCAGGGATCTGGGTCCTTCAGAAAGCATTTTCTAAGCCCCTACTCTGAGTCAGGCCCTGGGCTGGGCATTGGATAGTCACACAGATGAGGCAAAGGCCCTGCCCTTGCTGAACCTACAGTTTTGTTGGGGGATAGTGACAGAGCTGCAGACACAAATGTGATTGGTGCTGTGATAGGGGATGCACTGGGGCTATGGGAGTTCAGAGCAGGAACTGAAGTTCCTCCAGGGTTGGAGGGACCAAGGGCAGCCTAGACAAGTGGGCGGCATTTAATCTGAATTTGCAAAACAACAATGAATGTTTATGTGCCCGTGGTACGTGCAAAGGGTCTCATTTGCTCCTCACATCAGCCCCATTTTATCTGGGTAGGAGCAAACTGCAACTCCAAGACCTTAAGTCTAATGGTGTCTGAGTGGCAGAGCTGAAAGACTAGTCCCAGAGCCCCAGGATACATGCCCTCATAGTCCTACTCATTCACTTATAGGAAATTGCAAAAATAGTACAAAGAGTCCCATGTACACTTCACCTAGTTTCCCTCAATGGTGACATTTTATATATTGGTAGTATAAATCAAAACCATAACGTTAGCATTGATACAATACCATTAACTAAATATATAGAGCTTATTCCATTTTTAAATTCTTTTCCAAAGTAAGCAGGGAACAAATGGAATAATTTTATGTGCCATGTTCCACATGGCATGCTATGCACAGCTATCTTGTGATGTCATAAAATGACCCTGGACCTGCCGCTGGCACTGTGAGAGAGAGCTTCAGCAAGTCCCTTCCTCTTTCTGACACACAGACTCTCAGAATCCATCCTCCCACCCTACCTCCACACTCGAGCATAATAAGTAATGTTGAATTAAGTATTCTTTCCATCCATGCCCACTAGAGGGCCCACAGGTGACATTAACTGCCACCCTTCCCTTCGGATGAAATTGTCACACAGGTAGCCCACAGCATGACTTTCTATGTCCCAACCTTCTTTCTAGATTATTCTTATGTGATTTCTGTTCCTCTCTGGCAATTTGTTTCCTTGCTGTTTTTGTTGTTTTTATCCTATGAATTTCTAAAAGTTGCCTCAGATCTTTTCTGGAAGGAGGCAAGAGGTGACTTTGTCCATAGCCTCACTAACAATGCCTGCTCCCCACCTGCTGAGGGCAGACAGCTCCAAATCCTTCCCAAATAGAGCAAGCCTGGCACTTTCCCCAGGGCAGAGGGGCCTAGAGGCTTCCTGAGACTCCTCCTCTGCCCCCATCTCTCCCTGCCGCAAATGCCCTCATTCACCCATCTCTGGTTTCTCTAGGAGCAAAATTCTGCTCACCCTCTCCTGGCTCCACAGCCACCAGGCCGTTTCTCAAAGGGTCTGCTTTCTTCTCTCAGTTGCTCCTGAGAGTGACTAAACCATCCTCTGCTGGTACGACTTCCCAATTTGGAAAATGGAGCTGATTGGGCCTCCCTGCGAAGTTGTTAAAGAAATGAAATTGTAGAACTGATGTACGGTGCCTGGCAACCTATAAACAAACCCTTCCCCGATGGTACCTGATGGTGACAACACTAATTTGTTAATATTAATTCAGCTCAGCTACCTCCTGGCTGTGCATCTAGGAGTGCATAACTTAGCTTCTTTGAGCCTCAGTTTCCCCATCTGGAAATGAAACTAATCCCCTACCTTACATAGAGGTCAAGAGAATTACAGTAGATGTTGTAGGTAACATTCTTGGAGCCATACCTAGCAAGCATTAAAGAAGCAGTAATGATTGTTAAAGGCCGTACATTAGAACACAAAGAAAATGTCAATGAACTCCAATATAGAATTGGAATCCACACATCATTCTTTGATCACAATCTTAAAAACTAGAAATTAATAATAAAACCAGAAAACTGACTACACTTGGCAAATAAAATACTCTCTTATAAATAACCCTGAAACTTCTATGCACGTAACGATGCTCCCTTCTGAAATCTCACTAAAACAGTCAGGGAATTTTAGAATTTTGATAAAATATGTGTAACATAAAATTTACCATTTTAACCATTTTAAGTGTACACTTTGGTGGATTAAGTATATTAACATTGTTGTGCAACCATCACCACCATCCATCTCCAGAACTCTTTTCATCTTCCCAAAATGAAACTCTAAACTCAGTAAACACTAACTCTCCCTTCCCCCATCAGCACCATTCTCCCTTCTGTCTCTGTGGATTTGACTACTCTAGGTACCTCATATAAGTGGAGTCATACAATATTTGTCCTTTTGTGTCTGACATTCACTCAGTATAATGTCTTCAAAGTTCATCCATGCTTAGAATTCCATTCTTTTTATGACAATAATATTCCATCGTACATGTATACTACATTTTGTTGATCTATTTATCCCCTGATGGACACTTGTGGGTTGCTTCCATTCTTTTGGCTATTGTGAATGATGCTGTTAGAAACATGAGCGTACAGATACCTGTTTGAGTCCCTGCTTTCAATTCTTTAGGGTCCATATGCAGAAATGGAATTGCTGGATCATATGGTGGTTCTATGTTTAAGTTTTGAAGGAACTGCCATGCTGTTTCCACAGCAGCTGTACCATTGTACATGCCTACCAGCAATGTACAAGAGTTCCAGTTTCTCCACATATTCACTGACACTTATTTTCTATTTTTTGGATTTTTAAAAATAATAGCCCTCTTAATAGGTGTGAACTGGTATCTCATTGTAGTTAAGGGATTTTTAAAGGTATAAATATACAAGAGCCATGAGAACAAGGAGACGATGGTGACAACACTAAAAATGAGAACACAAATGGATCAAAATTTACTAACTTGGCTGAATCCTAAGCCATAAGGAGGGAAGCTAAGAATTAACACAATTTATACTGCAGGGTCCCAAAGATTCAGAAACTGGTGGCACCAGAAACTCCTAGAAGTGGGAATGAAGAATTAACTAAAATTTGGAGAATTGATTGAAAGTCTGAAAAAGAGTTAGATATCCCTAGATCCTTCCTTAACTCTGACATAAGACATTATGTACCCCCCTCATCCAGCAGAAAACTGAGGCTAACCCTCAGAAAAGAGTAAAACAAAGGGCCCTGGACCATGGAACATCAGCACAGAGCGGGCAGGGTGGGGCGTATCACAGTGAAAACAGGGAGGATACAGGGATTCTGGGCAATGAGGATCACAGTGGACAAGCCCACTCATGCCAGAGCTGTTGCTCAGCTGTTAGTGCATCACTTAAAGCTGAGGAAGCAGCCAAGGATCACTAGGCATTTGAGGAATGTGGAAGTGAAAGGCCAAGATCACAAACAGATTAAACAACAGAGACACAATCTAGATTAGTTGCTGGAAGGAAACATAAGACACTGATAACATTGACCCCTGTGGGGAAGGGACCTGGGTGGCCGAAGGACATGGGATGATAGGAGACTTTCCACTGTACTTCCTTTTGAACCTGTTAAATTATTTTAAACTTTTCATTTTGAAATACTTTTAGACTTACAGAGAAGTTACAAATATAGTAGAAAGTCCCCATCTACCCTTCACCCAGCTTCCTCTAATGTTAGTATTTTATCTAACCATAGTACAATGTTCAAACCCTTGATACTAAACTATAACTAACTAAACCAGAGACTTTATTCAGATTTCACCAGATCTTCACTAAAGGTTTTTTTCTGTCTCAAGATCTAATCCAGGTTCCTGCATTGCATTTCATCATCATATCTTTCTAGTATTCTTTGGTTTGTGATAGTTTTCAGTTTTTCCTTTGGTTTATCAACTTTAAGCGTTATACATTTTTGGCAACATCACAAAAGTGATGTGCTCTTCTTGATGCATCACATCAGCGGAGACATGGTGCATGATTTTGACATATATTATTACTAATGATGCCAACCATGTGCCTGTCATGTTTCTGCACTATCAAGTTACTATATTTCCTTTGTAATTAACTATCTTGTGGGGAACTACTCTGAGACATTACTGTTGTGCTTGCCTATGACGATTTCCTATTTCTCTCATTCTACATTTATTAATTGGAATTCTACTGTAAGGCAGAGTTGCCCTTTCTATCTCATTACTTTATTCAATGATTTATTTCTATCCATGTTCATTTATTTATTTGAATTAAATGATTTATTATCCATATAAACTCATAAACATTTTATTCTCAGTTATCACCCAATTCTGTCATTATTTATTTTGTTGATCCTTTTTTTTTTTAACCAGTTTTGGCCCTTGGAAATTCCTTCAGGTTGGCTCCTCTCAATAAGCCCTCATCATTTTTTTAGTACTTCCTTACTTTCCAGATGTTTCCTTACTCTTAAGATGTCTCCAGGATCATATTGTATTTTATCTGTCCCAGAACTGGAATCAACCATTTTTCTGAATAAATTACCCTGGGATCGTGACTTCATTAAGTGCAGATGAAATTTATTAATCGTGCTTCCATCAGGTTAATATTAATTAGATTACCTGAGCACACCATTCTAGGTACATTATATGCATTATCTTTAATCCTTATGTTACCTCTGCATGCTGTGTATCATTATTATCCCTATTGTACAGATAGAGAAACTGAGGCTCAAAGCTCAGTTTGTAAATAGCAGATCCAAGAGTTTGAGCCCAGGCTGTGGGCCTCCAAAGCCCAGGCTCTTTTCCCTGATGGGTATGGGAGTTAGGGAGGGCCCAGGAACACTAGGGAACTGACAAACCTACATCAATATCTGGAAGGATCATGATGGATACTTCAGAGGCTGTGGTGGATCTGTAACGTCAATTTGTCGAGTCTGAATAACATTTCTCAGATGTCCTTTCCCTGAATGGGCCACAGGAGAGATTGTTGTACAGAATTGGGAGGGAAGAAACAAAACAGCAGCCCTTTTTATAACTCATACACGTTGAAGCAGATTGGCATGGGCCAGGGGCAGGCCTACAACTGTCCCATCTTCCTGGGATCAGCCTTTGGTTTCACTTTTAGGCTGTGTGTGTGTTTAGCTCTGTGGAAAGGTTACAGCTTCTCCAAGAATCCCACGTACACTATCAAGGTCAACAGCAGCGAGAACACCTGGGTTTCAGCCGGTCCCCAGGGACTCCAGCCTGTGCCTGTGGATTCCAGCATGTTTTTGTCCTCCTCTACATTACAACACTTTGCCTTTCCTGACATCCTACTCAGAGTCCAGCTTTCCTAACTCCCCTTAGTCTCCGTGCCTGGAGGAGGGCAGACTTTTCTCAAACTGGCACAGATCACAAAAAGCTGTAGACACCTGCCGACCCAAGGGCAAAACGAAAGGAAACCTGGAGTCCTGCATAAAAATCAGATCCTCTTTATCCTAGAGGTCACTTTAGTAAAGGAGCATCCTGGAACTGGGGCACCCTGGGGACAAAACTGGTGATGGGAATCTGTGGGTGGGTGGGGATCATGTGTTTCCAGGAGCAGGGTTTGGGCCTCGACATCTAGGTTGAAATGCTGTTCCAGAACCAGCTGGGTAAAAAGGCACATGTGAGCTGGGCTCCTGGCTAGGGCTGAGCTGGACTTCCATGATGCCCAAGTTGGCATCTGTAGCTTGGGATATGGATGGCCACCAGGGGGCTCTGATGCCACATCCAGGAAGGAAGCAATGTCCATAGGGTGCCAGAGTGGCTGGGACATAGGAAGAATTCAGGTTAGAGGAGTGGGGGGTCTCCAAGGTTGCACAGGGCAACCCACAAGTTCAAGACAGCTGCACCTGTAGGAACTCTCAGTGCTGTGGCTCCATCTATTCTATCTTGGGCAGCTGGCAGTACAAAGCTCAGTTAGTGCCACCTGGGACTCCCATTGGGGCTACACTCATGGGAGGCCTGAGGCTATTATCATGTGGGGCGGGGAGGCTGGAGGTGGCAGGCCTCAGTCTCATGAGGATTTCTGTTACTCCCTCACTGCTTCTCAGTTACGACATCTGCTGACACCTGTTCAGGCCTGTTTCCTCATCTGTACAACAAGAAGGCTGGATTGGATGATTGTTCAGGTGGCTTCCAGACTACCAGTAGTAATGATGATGATGGTGTGGCAATGATAGAGGTACCATTTGCCCAAAACTCGTCATGTGCCAGGCTCCACAGAAAAATCATTTAATTGGACTGTCTCCATTACTCTGCTTATCCCCATGGAGTAGGTGTAGTTGTCATTCCCATTTCATGGGTGAGGACATAGAGGCTCATATAGAAGGAAATGGGCTGAGCTGGGAGGGAGACAGTACAACTGGGAAGAGCCCATTCCAGAATCACACGATTCTGGCCCTGGACCCAAGTTCTGCTATTTCTAGCTCTGTGACCCTGAGCAAGTCATTCGCCTTTTTTGTGCTTCTGTTTCCTCTGATGTCCACTCCACAAGGTTGCCATGAGGACCAAAGGACGTATTGCTCAATACCTGACGTGCAGGGAGCATACCATAGATATCAATCATTGTTCCAGAATAAATGCATCATTATCTATGGCTGGGATTTGAATCACATGGTCCATTTGATTCCACAGCCCTGGCTCTCCACCCTCTGGGTAAATCCCTGTTGAAACAGGAGGTGAAATGCTGTTTGGGTTGAAAACTCTGATTTCATGATGGGCTCAGGTCACCCCCTAGAGGCGCCAGGTTGCCACAACCACACATTGGGCCTGCCGAGTACCCAGAAAACTGCTTTCTTGGCTTCCCAGCCAGGCCAGGCTGCCCCGGGGGCTACATACGTATTCTTGCCTCATGTGTTCAAGCAGCCTCTGTCACCCCATTCTGGCCCATAGCCAGCCTCTGCCCCCAGGAGCTTCCCATTTGCTCCTCACCAGACTCTCTCAGCCCACTCAGCAAGGCCCAGCTCACACCCCACTTCTCCCGCAGGTCCTGGGAGAGCCCTATTACCAGACCCTCAAAGCAGCAGCCCCATTCTTGGGGGGTCTCCAGAGCTGCTTCCTCTCTGAGTTCCCCACAGGACTGAGCTGTTGTCACCAGCTGCCCTCCATGTTTGCTTTCGTGGAGTCAACTGTAGCTGCCCTTTTTTCTTTACCCTTACCTACAGAAGGATGCCACATGCCCTGTGCCAAATGCTTCCCACACATGATTTTGCTGGTAGGTGACAGAAGCAGGACTGAACCGAGGACTGTCTAGTCCCAAATCCTTGCTGTTAACCAGCCTTCTAAATCTCCTTGCTCTCTTCTCCAGGGAACACTTCCTGATTCCCCGATCTTCTCCTTGGAGGAAGGGTGTGATTCAGCCTGTGCTGGCCTGTCCTGCTCCGACTCTCCACCAGAACTGGAACTGGAACCACATTCACTTTAGCACTCTACTGTCTCATTCACGTGCTAGTTGCTGCATGAATGGATGAACTGTGAAAATGTCTGTTTCAGACGGTGAGAGAGTCAGAGGACCGAGGAAGAGATGAGGTGCCTCAGTGTTCTTTGCTTTAAAAAAACTTGGGTGTCTTCATTCATTTGTTCATTCTTTTTGATAAACATTTGTGGACCCTGTGCCAGACCTGCCCTCATGGAAGCATGCCCTGTCAACAGACAGCTCCTGTTTGTGAGGACAAAGCACTGGACAGGGGTAAGGGTCTGGAGAGGGGGCAGGAAAGGCTCCCTGAAGAAGGTATGTCAGAGCAGGGCATACAGACCCAGGTTTGAGCATCATCTGGGCCAAGGTTTCAATTAGTAGCTGTGTAACCTTGGGCAAGTCACTTCACTTCTCTGGGTCTCAGTTTACTCATCTGTAAAAATGAGAGCTACCTGGAAGGTACTATTGTGAGGTTGCTATGAGATACTGAATGTGAAGCAGGGGATGATTCCCCAACCCCCCACACAGAGAGCACCCACTGATGGTTAGGGGCACAGTAGATGCTCAGGAAAGTGAGCTAACCAGCTCAGTGTGTGGAGCACACCCCCCAGGCTGGCTCTGTACTGAGCTTTCACAACTAATAGTACCACTATTGTCATACTGGTAAAGCTGTCACCACGAAGAACATTAAGGAGTGGGTGAGTGAACTCATCTCTGGGGAACCTCCATATTCTCACACTCTAAGTCTGAGTCTACCCAACACCTCTCTGACGCTCCTGGAATCCCCTGGGCAGTTCCAGGGGTCTTGAGTGTCCATACTATTTGGCCAACCTTCCTCTTGAATCTTTCCTGATGCAGTAGCATATCAGTTCCTTGGCCATGCATTCATCGATCTGGACAATGTTGGCACGAGCCAGGTGAAACAATGAGGCCACAGTTCTCACACCCCCAAGCTCATGTGGCCAGCACCCAGGACCACCTGGAAAAGCTCGCAGCTTTGTGGTCAAAAGGACCTGGGTTATAAATGGAGAAACACAATATCTATATGTATACAATGGAGGAATGTCTATATTTATACAAAGGAACGAAGCACTGACACATGCTACAACATGGATGAACCTTGAAAACATTATGCTCAGTGAAAGAAGCCAGACATAAAAGGCTACATAGTGTATTATCCCATTTATATGAAATGTCCAGAGTAATGTGCAAATCCACAGAGACAGAACTGAAATTAGTGGTTGCTCAGGTGATGGGAGGAAAGGAGAATGGAAAGTGGCCCCTGATGGGTATGGGGTCTCTTTTGGGGGGGTGAAAAATGTTCTGGAATTGGGTAATATTTGCACAACCTTGGAAATATATGGAAAACCACTGGATTTTATACTTTGAAATGGCGTATGTTATGGTATATGAATTATATTTCAATTTTTAAAAGGAGAAAGAGGACTTGGGTTGCAGTGCTGCCTCTAGCTGTGTGACCTCTGGAAAATTTCTTAACCTGCTGGTGCCTCCTTTCCATCTTCTGTAAAATGGGAACAATGTCTCTCATTGGTTGCTGGGAGGGTTTACTGTATTGACAAATATGGAGCACTTGGCACAGTGACTCACATGCAGCAGGTCCCCAGTAACAGGTGTGGCTATCGTGGTGGTGATAAAGCACCAGGGTGATGTCCACCCCAGCACCAGCCAAGCCACAGCTGTGGGTGTAGAAAGAAAATACTTTCCAGGACACTCACTGAGCAGCAGGATGTCGGAAGCCAGAGACCTGGCCTGGCTGTGTGATTTGGGGCAAGTTACTTGCCTTCTTGCTCATCTGCACAATGGGGATGGGAATAGTATCCTCCCTACCTGCTGCACTGGGAGAAGATGGGAAAAACCTAAGTGTAAAAATGCCAAGTGATACATAGATGTCTATGCTGAAAATAGCTGTGGTGATGACTATGGACTCTGAGAGGGGAAAAATTGGCTCCTGGCCATGCAGGCTGGCCCTGTTTGTTGAGCTCCCTGCCCCCCCCACCCTCACCATCTCCTATATGCTCACTTGCTCTTCAGCTGTCCAGTCTCAGACTCACTCTCTTCCATGCACAGGTGCCGATTCTGTTGGCAGAGCTCCAGCCCACCAGAGCCCAGGGGGCCAGGTCGGGAGATAGCATGCGGGGCTATAACGTTGGGGACACATTACAGATGCTCCAGAGGCCTGGAGAGTGGGGCAGGAACCACCTTCCAGGCCTCAGCAAAGTGACAGAGTGATCTGAACTCAGACCAAGATGAGAATACCCAAGACATCACTTCTTTGTTGGGTGTCTCAGATGAGACGGTACTTATCTTCTGGGGACTGTTTCCAACTTCCCAGACTTACTAGATAACCTCCCATGGGCGTCGCCCTTCATCCAGTATCCCCCAAGCTAGCTGATCCTCTTGCCCTATACCTGGCTCACCTGCCTGGATACCAAGCAGATGTTGATTTTGAAGAAGACATTGCTGGAGTCTGTGATGCGTCCCTCAGCAGCAGCGTCTGGTGGATGTTCCTGATGGAAGGGCCAAGCTGAAACTTCTCAGAGGCCAGGACTAAGGAGCAGGAAGGTGACAGGCGGGTGTAGGAGAAGAGATGAGATATACAAGGTGGTTGGTGGTGGTGGTGGTGAGGTTGAGTGTGCTGGAGGCAGGAGACCAAGAGAAGAGGAATGGGCTGAGCCTATAACCTTGGTAGCTGAGGAGGGGAATAGGTAGGGAAGGCAGGGTCAGAGAGGAAACTCATACATGAGGAGGTCAATGTCATGGAAGATGCCCACTCCCTCAGCCTCAGCCATGGCCCAGAGTCCTGAGGGGCCTCCCACAGGGTCAGCTAGTAGACATTTGGGCAGGCAGACCCATCAGAACCTCTCTGCCAGGAATCAGCCAGATACACCCAAGGTTGGCTGTGTTAACTGGGGAAGCAGCCAAGCAGGTCTGACAGGAGACTTTGGGAAGTGAAGCCACTGACTCCAGTTGGTTCAGGTGGAGTTGGTTCCCCTGTTCAGGCAGCCTCCCAAGGGTGTCCACCCTAATCTTCAACTCTGGGCTGAGCTCCATTGTTAGTTGTGCTCATGGCACTGTACTCTCAGCATACCTCCAGTTTATGTGAATGTTCGTCTCACCCTTGGGCCAGAAACTGAGTGCAGGCACCATGTCTGTCTCATTCTCCATGCTCCCCAGCACCTTGCAGAGGGCCTGGACCCTTCTAGTGAATGAAAGCTTAGATACTGAGGGAGAGAATGTGGGAAGGCTTCATCGGCTTACCAGGAACATACCTTGGGGGTCTGCTCAGCAATGCTCTCACTACCCCTGGCCTCAGTGGTGATGCTGGGAAAACCAGAGGCCAGGGCAGTCTGGGTTAGCCTGTGCCCAATGGCCACGTGGGTATCAGTGGCCTCCAATTCCCACAGGCCTGGGGCTTGGCCCCAGCTCTGTGCTTGTAGTACCAGTGGTGTTAATGTCTGGTGGGAAAGCTGAGGCTGAAACATGGCCCAGGAAGGGGCAGCTGTGCCCCAAAACAATGATGACAGTGACAATGGCACTGCCCCATTTACTGTGTTCTTCCGAGTGACAGGCACTGTAGTAAATATGCACAATCAATTGTCTTATGTTTAACCTCACAGCTGCTTTGCAGGCTAGATATTATCAACTCATTTCACAGGTGAGAAAATTGTAACTCAGAGAGATTGAATGACCAGCCCAAGTCATACGGCAAGGAAGTGACTGAGCTGAGACTTGAATCCAGGCTCTGACTCCAAGGCCCTCATGCATAACTACCAAGCCCGGGTAACCTGGTGGTGGAAGAGGTTCATCATTTTACTTTTACAAGGGAGAAACCAAGTGTCAACAGAAGACATCACATCCCTTGGCTTATGGAACGATCCCAATAGGTCCTTAGGATATGTTCTGGCAAGTGCAGTAGACTTGGCTGCAAGAGTTCTGGATGTGAATCCATCGCTGTGTGACCTTGGCCTGATTAACTTACCTTTCTGAGCTTCCGTTTCCTCATCTATCAAACAGGGGGAGCTGCACCCACCTCATGAAGTTGCCAGAGGATGAAACAAGGTGATGAATGTCAAACTGCTTGGCCTACTGCCTGGTATATAGTAAGTGCTCAAGAAAGGCTGATGGGCTGAGGCAGAGAGCCAAGGCAGAATTCAACTGGGAAGCTTCTTCAGTCCTGCACTTCCTAAATTCATCCATTATAATTGCCCTGTATGTTGAATACTGACTATACTAGGTGCCTGACATTAACTCAGTCTACACACACACACACAGAAACACACACACACACACACTCATACACACTGTGGTGGGTAAGGGGTACTATTGTGATTTCTATTATATAGATGAGGAAACTGAGGCTCAGACATCTTTGGGCTCTAAGCTCCATGCAGGCAGAGAGCGTATCTACATGCACAGTGTGTCTATGTGCACATAACTCTCCTACCAGTGCCTATCATAAAACCTGGTACATAATAGGTGCTCAGTAAACATTTTGTGCACAGGGTTGGTAAGCGGTGCAGCAGGAAATCAAATTCCTGTCTGTCGGGTGCTTTTCAAAGCCTGTTTTTTGACTGCCACCCTCAATTGTTTGTGCCTGTCCCTCCCATGTCATGCATGCTTCTGTCTTAGCAGCTGGAAGCTCGGGGTCTAATGCAGAGTAGGGCTAAATAAATAAAGACTGATAGGCTGAAGAAAGAAATGACATAAGCAGCAGCTTAGGGTGGTCTGGATTCCCTGCCTCCTATGCCACTCTGGCCCTCTGCCCTGGGCTGTTTCAGCAAGAGTGAGCAGGCCATTTTGCCCTCTAGACTAAAGCATAGCATTTTCTGTGCTTAGTAGGCTTCCAGAAGACCTTCTGGGCCAATATAACTTTATTCCAGGAATAGCCCACACTCATTCATGCTCCAAGCCTTTGTCTAGGCTATACACCCAGCCGGGAAGGCCTTCCTACTGCCCCGCACCCAACCCTATTCTGCCCTTAGCAGCCCACAAGCCTCCTCTTCCAGGAAGCCTGCCTTCTTTGAGGCCAAGAACACCATGGAAGGAGCTTCTTCTGGCCCTTCTGAGGAAGGTGGTGCCTGGAAGGGGCCCCCAGGAACGGGAGGCCTGCAGCATCCCAGATTCAGTGGCCTTTCATTGGACCCTACTTGTAAGGCACTAAGCTGGACTATTTGCTAATAATTTCAGAAATACAGATTAAAAAAAAAAAAAGTTCCTCCTTAACTACAAAAGTGACATGTGCGTGTGGTAAAAGATTTCAAATTAAAAAACTCCACTCTCGCCTCACAGGGTCGTTCCTCAGGAGGGCAGAGGAGAGTGGCCGTGGTGGAGGACAGAGCTCCAGCACTGCGGAAACTAGGCTTAAAACTGCACAGTGCCACTGCTGACCCTATTGGCCTTGGGCAGTGTCCTTGGCCTTGCTGAGTCACTGTAAAGTGGGAGAATAACAAGAACTCCCACCCCGCCCCGTCAGGGGTTGTTAGGCAGATTGAAGGCTGAAGTGTGTGGCTCGCACAGTGCTTGGCACAGGGCCCACACAGGAAATGCCCTTGATGGATGGTGGCCATTATTGGTGACATCAGACCCTCCTGCAGCACCTAGAAAAGTCCTGAGCAGACAAAGCTCCATAAAGCCTGCTGGCTGTGCTGATAATATTCATAGCACAGTAATAAGAGCCTGGGCAAGTTCTGTGGTCAGCATCCTCCTCAGAGTTTGGGTCCCAGCACCAGGAGACTGGAAGTGTCCTAACCCCAACAGCACCCTCTGGCCCCTGGCCCTTGCCCACCCCATGCTCCTCCATGCCCCTTGGAAGGCTTTCCTGAGCCTGGAGGAACCAAGCCTGATCAGAAGCTGGCCTTTTGCCCGTGCTGCAGACAGAGTCCTCCCCAAGTGCTGCACCAGAGGTTTTCTCTGTAACATCCCCAAGCTCCTGGTGGCTGTAAACCTTCTCCCTGCAGGGACTGCAGAGGCCCCTTCTGGTAACTTGGGCAAGGCTGGCTCCCTTGCCCTCTTTCTGGCTCTGTAGGGCACAGCTTCCCTCTGGAGCCAGGGCAGGATGCCCAGGGCCAGGCGACTGCAGCGTTCTCGCCCTCATCCTTCAAGAACATCCTGAGGAACTGGGCCTCCCACTCACCTGGCCCTTCTCTTCTCGGACTCGTTTTCTCCACCCGAAAAACAAGGGGTCGGGGTCTGAATCTTTTTAAAGGTTCTGATGACAATCATAGTCACTATCTTTCAACAATGCTCGCTCGTGCGTTTCTCTCTCTCTCTCTCTCTCTCTCACACACACACACACACACACACACACTTACACTTTTCCACAAAATTTTACCAGCTGCTTCCCTCACCAGATTGCCATGAATCTGGCTGGTTAGGAACCTCTGCATTTCAATACTGTTATTTGAAAAAAGCAAGTTGCAAAACAGAATGTATAGTGTAATCTTATTAAAACATAAATATTAACATTTATTTGTAAATATATAGAAAAATCTGAAGGAATCTATATAATAAATGGTTCCAAAATTTATCTCTAGGGAGTGGGGAGGGGGGTTTAGAGGCTTTCTTACGCAATGTACCTTAGACATTTTTGTGACTGAATTTTTTTTTAACAAGCATGTGCCACTTTCAGGAAATTTTTTTCCTATTTAAAATGTGATCCTATAATATTATTGCCAACCACTGTCTCCAGGCCATTGATTAGAATGGTAATGAGGTTTCAGGCTTCTGAAGTGCAATCAACAATGGATCAACAGTATTAAGACTATGACTTGACATAACCGGATTCCTATGGGCAAGGTAAGTGACCTACCTAGGCCTCAGTTCACCCTCCAAAATGGGGTTAGTGGTAATTCCTATACTTCAAAGGATTTCCTACTTTGATAAGAAGAAAAAAATATTTTTATTTTATTTTATTTTTTTTTTAAGAAAAGACTCTTGAATGAGGCATGCTCTCAAGGATTCTGCCAGAATCCCCAGTGGAGGTGCTAGGTCTTAGAATTGCTCTCATCGATGCTGGCCAACTTTTTCCCAGCTGTTGGGTCTCAAGCTGGACCCCTGGAAGGTCCCCACTGGGCCAGGAGTCCAAAGGACAAATGCAGCTAATAGAATCTAGCCTGGACTCTTGTGTCTGGCACCAATTCAGCAATGGGGATATAAAAAACCCAGACATCACCTCATTGCTGTTTCATCAAAAAAGGAG
Source organism: Pteropus alecto (assembly GCF_000325575.1). Lineage (NCBI taxonomy): Eukaryota > Metazoa > Chordata > Mammalia > Chiroptera > Pteropodidae > Pteropus > Pteropus alecto. The sequence continues at coordinate 3,613,778 of NW_006430462.1, forward strand.
ACTCTCCCTGCACATCCCTGCAGAGGACAAATTCCTGCTTGCCGTGTGTCCTGGGAGGGAGCAGGAAGAGCACACAAGGGAATATGGGGAGTTCTCCCAGTCTTGGGAGTCAGAGGGCAGCCCAGGTCATCATGTTAGCTCTGGGACTGACCCTTTGGTAACCATGACCACCTCACCATTGGGGAATGTGTAGGCACCTGACAAGCATAAGCCCCAAATCCTGTGAGGGAGGTACTGGCATCCCCTTTTAACAAAAAGTAAAGGGGCTTGTCTGAGGTTACTGAGCTGCAGCCAGGATTTGCTGCCAGTCTGACTCCAGAGTCAGTGCTCTCAGCTTCCAGGGAGCCAAGGGGCTCATGGTCTAAGCGCGGCTCTCCTCTAATGCCATGTGTCACCATGGGCGGGTCTGAGGTCCCTCCTGGGTGCTGCAGTATCCCCCTCAGGGATTTTCAGAGGAAAATCCAGGCTGCCCAACCTCTTGCTCCAGGATAGTTCTGCCATGAGTTTATGTGTGGGGCTTTCCTGGAAGATTTGGTCTGTACATAGACCTGATGGCCTCAGAAAGAAAATTAAAACAAAACAAACAAAACTTTGCTATATCAGGAAATTTCCCTCAGTCCCAGATACCCAATGTGCTCTTTCTAAGGGCCAATCCCGCCTCACTGGCGCCTCTGGCCCTGCTCGCTCAGTGTATGTGGCTCAGGCTCCTCATGGCCTTCCACTCTCGGCTCGTCACTGAGCTGGGATCACAAGATTACTTGGAGACACAGTGATATCCCCCCACACATACCCACAGAACCACCTTGGCCACAAAATGCCCATCACCAGTTCATCCTCCATTGCTGACACTATCTGCAGGGGTCTGGACTTGACAGCCACAGGCCCGTGGGGTTGGACTGGGCCTCAGAGGGGAAGGAGACTCTTGTTTATTGTCACCTGCTAGTGTGACACAGGGATCCACTTCTAATAACTCAGGTCTGACTCTCCTCCTGACTTTATGGATGAGGAGACTGAGACTCAGGGAGGCGAGGACCAGCCTGTGGGGAATGGGGAAGCCTGCCCAGAGCCATGGGGCTACAAAGCTGGGCTTCTCCACCACCCCCATGTTCACCCTATCCTAGCTCTCTCCTATTTGCCTGGCCTGGTTGCCAAGGTCTCTGTTCAGACACCTAGGAAAGTCAGTTCCAACATGAAAGATTCAGGGTCAAGGTGCAGGGGTGAAGGGAAATCAGAAGTATGGATGTCAATGATGATACCTTCAAGATCATTCACAAATGGGGAAAGTGAGGCCCAGAGAGATTCCATAAACCACTCCAGGCTGCCTAGCCCATCCATGGCAGGGATGGGATGGGACCCTGCCCTTCTTCTCTATGCACAACCTGCCCTGTTATGCTGGGTGCCCAGGGAAGCCTAGCAGATCTGAGACAACCTGTCTGTAAATGGGAACCAGGAAAAAGGGGGTGAGGAGTGGTTTGTAGGCAGTTTTGCTGGAGAGAAACCTGAAGAAGCCATAAAACAGGTGCTGCAGTTGTGAGTCCAGAGTGGGGACTAGCTCCCAACAGGGGAAGCAACCCCCCTAATCTGCCCTCTGCTCACCACAGCAACAGGGATGCTGTAGAGGCTGCTGTGGCCCTGGCTTAGTCTTCAGCCCACTTGCAGCTCTGCAGAGTAAAGGATGTGGGAGGAGATGCTGAGTTGGGCTCAGCGTACTCCAGCTCCAGCCGTAGTAAGAACAGAATGTCCAGAAAAGCCCCCTGGGGGTGAGCTGATAATCTTACCTGCATGTGGGCAGGAGAATTCAGTTCACTGTCTGGTCAGGCCTACAGACCCAGGGGACCATGGGGCTGGGCCTGGAGAATGGAACAGGAAGGAGGCCTGGGGCTACATGGAGGAAAGGCTTCTTCAGGCCCTGGGGCTAGGTCTGAAAAGGCCCGTGAAAGAAGGGGGAAAGTTGAAGGTCTGGGGCAGGGGCAGGGACAGGGGATGTAGCCCTGACACAATTCACTGTGCAACAAGATAGCTAAGGAGGCACTTGATGGATGATGATCATGATATTAATGAGAGCAACGGGGACAATAGTGGTTCCTGTATATTAAGTGAAAATGCTGAGCCAGTGATTGTAAGCCTCAGAGCAGCCCGATGGAGGAGGCATTATTTCCCCGCCACTTAACAGATGAAGTAACAGAATGACGACATGATGGCCTGCACAGCTGGCTTGCTCCATCCTAGCCTTGTGTGCCCCTCCTCCCAGGCTCTGAGCTCCAGGCAGATGGAAACTTTGTCTGTCTGGGTCCCTGGTCTATCTTTTGCCCGCTGCCTTAATCACAATTTGTACTCAGTACATAAGATGAGTGGGTGCATAGAGCCAGCCCCACTGGGGGCAGAGAGGGAACACCAATCGCCCTGCCCTTCTCCATGTAGGTGGAGACACATCCAACCTTGTATCTGTGTATGGCAAAACTCATGGTCTGATCTTAGCTTCACAGTATCCCAAGAGGTGGCCAAGGCCTTCAGTTTTCACAGAAGAGAAAACTGAGGCTCAAGGAGGCCATGTGCCTTGCTTGGGGCCCCTGGCCAGCCAGTGGCAGGCCAGGCCCCTTCCCCTCCTCCCTGAGTCTCCCTGGGGAAGGGCTGGACAAGCTGCTAGGAATAAGTGGTGTCAGCAATAGCTAACATTTAGGGAGCACTTATGATGTGTCTGGCATATAGCATCTCATCTAATCTTCCCAACAACCTTTTGTTTTTTAACAGTTCATGAGATATAATTCACATTCCACGCAATTCAACCACTTAAAGTGTATGAGTCATTGGTTTTTAATATATTCGGAGTTGTGCAACCATTACCACAATCAATTTTAGAACATTTTCATCCCCTAAAAAAGAAACTCTGTACTCTTTATCATCCCTCAATCCCCTCATCTCCCCATTTCTAGGCAACCACTAATTGACCTTCTTCTCTTTATAGATTTGCCTATTCTGCATATTTCACATAAATGGAGTCATATAATATCCAACAACTTTTCGAAAGGGGTGTTATTACCCCCATTCCCCAGATGGGTGTAGCTGAGGCTTAGAATGGTGAAAACCTTACTGAGAGCCTACTAAGCAGTGATAGTAGGACTGAAACCCAGGTTCGCTTAACCCCAGATGCCCTGTTCTTTGTCATTAACTCTGCCAGTCAGTTAGCCCTGGAGTTAGTAACTACCCTACTCCTCCCCTCCCTTCTACCTTAACCCAGAGCCCCACTCCCAAATTCCTCTGTCACACCCAGGGGTTCTGCCAGAGACACCCAAGCTCAGGGACCCCACCAGCTCTCTCCTGACCCTTGCTCTCAATCCTTCAGGTCTCAGCTATGCTACCTCCTTTGGCTCTCCCTGATTGCTCACCTTTTTTGGTATTTCCACTGCTCATGTACATTTGCCTACAGAAGACCAGGCAACCTGGCTCCCTCAGGAGAAGTGTGTGGGGTCACCTAGTGAAATCAGGCAGAGTGAGGACCAGGGCCAGATCCTCAATTCTCACATCGATGCTATTCCCCTTGGCCTATTCCAAATGAGAAGCCCTTATCTCTTCCACCTTCACCCCATCCTGAAAGTGAGGCCATGGGCAAGGGGGGGAAACTGAGGCTCAGTGAGACTAGTGATTTGCCCAAAGCCATAGACGCTGAACCAGGACTCATCTGCTGATTCCCCAACTTATCCCCTACCATACACTGGGGCAAAGAGCCCCACTCTGTGGCTCCTGCAGCCCCTGGGCTTGCCCCTCTATTAGTCCTTATAAAATTGTCTCCTTACTTGTTGGTGATGAGGGGACCTGGGGCACCTGTCTTCTTTGTGGCTATGTTTCCATTGCAGGCCCAGGCCTAGAACTGGTCTCAGGAAATGTCTTTTGAATAGATAAAAGAAGGAAACGAAGAAAGGACTGAGATCTGGGGTGGGGTGGGTGGTTCAACCACCTGCCCAAATCACACAATGTCACTCGCTAGCATGACAGTGTCTTACACCAGTTCTTCTGACTCCTTTTGGCACTTTGGGGTATTATGCCTCTTGGAGAATCATCCACACAACCCCGTACACAGTTTTGGGGGCTTCTGGCCCCCTGCAGCTCATCCACAGGCCCCCAGGAATAGGTACTGTGCCACAGAGCCCTGTCCTAGGGACACAAAAGATATGAATCAACTTCACAAAAGCCTGAAGCACAGCACACACTTCAGCTGCAGCCCTTACCTCTCCCCAGGGACTGCTACCAACCAGAGATATGCTGGAATGCTTGTTTAATGCCGTTTCAGTCACCATCAGGCCTGGCAGCCCATGGCAGCAGCCTCAGGAGTAGGGGCTGCCTGTGTCCCACATCCGGGTGCCCTGTCAATTCAGTAGAAGTCTGACTCTCCTTCTCACCCCTAACACCATCTTGGTCCCATGAGGCAGAAGGTGGGCAGGGTACAAGGCTCAGAAACTCTCCCAGTACCTAGAACAACGCTACAGACACAATTAATAACAGTTGGATTTATTGAGGGTTTTCTAGACCAAAAAGGGTGTTAGGCTTTTTGCATGTTTTTCCACCAGATTTTAAATGAAGCTGGTACTATAAACACACCATTTTACAGATGGAGAAACTAAGGCACAGAAAGGAAAGGTTGCTTGCCCAAGGTGCTCCGCTGGGAAGTGGCAGTACTGGCATTCAGCCTTGGGTAGGTCTGACCTCAGAGGCTGGCCCTGCACCATTAGAGAAGTAGCCTCTGCCAGAAGTTACTGCTGACTGTTTGGAGGTCCCTGCTCCTCTTCATCCATGCAGGACATCTGTCTTTGGAAGCCTCACATCAGGGACGTTCTAAGTGAACTGACAGAATCACATTCATGACAAATTCTCAGGGGATGAAGTTTGCTGAACCTCAGCTTGTCTCTTCATCTGCAGACAAAATATTACAGCTGGAAGGTGCCCTGGTGATTGGGATTGTCTAGTTTCCACATCTTATTGAGGGGAGGGGGAACTGAGGCCCAGAGATGCCAGGGACTTGGCCAAGATGTGCCCAAGTCACAGATAATTAGGAACAAACCCAGGACTCTGGACATCATGTCAGCGCTCCACAAAATCAAAGAACATGAGCTCAGGAAACAATGTCTAGAGCCTTCCAGTCTAAGCATCTCATTTTACAGAAGGGGAAACTGAGACTCAGGGAAGAGTAGGGTCTTCCTAAGAGTGATATACAGATAGGTAGAGTGTACCATCAATGGACTACAAGTTCCAGTTTCTTTTAGCTGGAGTGTGTCCTGAAATATATGAGGTGACCTCTCTGAGCCTTGTCTGTTAAGTGGAAATAACAAAACTTATAGTATAGGGTCATTGTCAGGAGTATAAATGATGAATGGCCCTTATGCCAGCACCCAACATATGCTGAGTGCTTAATTCATGGTCTAGGGGTCTTCCTAAGAGTGATATACGGATAGGTATAGGGTCATTGTCAGGAGTATAAATGATGAATAGCCCTTATGCCAACACCCAACATATGCTGAGTGCTTAATTCATGGTCTATACTGGTAGGCTCTTGTCATTTTTCCCCTCTGCCATCTGCCTTCCAGGTCAAACATTTCTCAGTACAGTAGAGTGGGTCAGACTGTGAACCACTGCTTCAGCCACTCATTAGCTGCATGACCTTGGTCTGGTAACTATCTGTGATACTGGGCCTCCGATGCCTCATTGGTAAACTGATAGTAAGAACAGCACCTACCAGACAGGGCTGTGCTGAAGTGGAAATAACATGTGATGGGCTTCACACAAAGTCAGGCGCATAGTAAGTGCTCAATAAATCATGTTACTTCCATGGCCAGGTCTCTTGCCTATCACCACCCTAGGGCACCTGGTCTACCAGGAAGAGGATGGTCCCTACCCTCCAGGACTCTCCAGTCTCAGAAGTATTACTGCAGCAAGGGAAAAAGCATCCACACAGACTAGCCTGTCCTTTCTCTGATTGCTCAGTGCCTGCCTTGGGATGGGATTTCCAAAAATGCTGGATGAAATCCTAATTTTTTGCAGACTTGGAAGTCCTGGGAGAGGCCCCATTTTACAGATGCAGAAACTGAGGTCTGGGGAGGGGGTGGTTGCCCTCAGAAGCACCGACACAGGGCCAGGGTTTGATGCACTGTTGTCCTCACTTGCCCACGGTCCTTCTGGAAAGATCCCATTACCCTCAGAGCACCGTATCTGGCTGTCGGGGCATTACTCACGACGAAGGAAGTACTGACAGTCAAGACACCGCCACCTTTCCACAGTGCTCGGGGATCCGATGCCATGACGACCAGACCATCAGGAGGTCGGATGCCAGCTGCAGGGGGTGCGTCCCTCTACTCGGAGCCCGGGCCTTCCGAGGAGAGGAGCTCTCGAAGCGTTCGAGCGTTTCCGGAACTGAGGGGCGGGGCTGACAGTGACACAAGCATGCCCGCCACAGCCTGCAGAGGGTGCGATTCTGTCAAGTCGCAAAACCTGCCTGCTATTCAGAAGCGGAGGAACAGGGTCTATAGTCCCAGAGGCTTCATTTCTTCCTTTGGAAAATGGTTTTGATGACAAGTCTTGTGAGGCTCCAAAGGGACCCAGATAAGTTCGTGAAAGGAACTAGAAGACACATTGATAAATAAGCAAGTTACTTGTCTCAGTTTGTTCATCAGAAAATAGGAATAATTGGACCTTCCTTCCCTGTGTATACTGTGAGAATTATAAATTGTGGAGAAAATACTTATAGAGAGCCTGGCACTTTGCAACCACCCAGTAAATAGCAATGATTATGGTAATTGGCAAAATGCCCCACCAAGCCAGAAAATAATCTCCACGTCTTGAATAAAGAGATGAAGCATTATTGAAACTTTTTATTTTTTTTGAGAGCCAGTATGGACACTGGGAAGTACAGGATGCCCAGTTGGGAGATACAGCCCCTCTTCCACCTTGTTCTGTGACCTTGGCAGGTCACTTTCTTTCTCTGACCTTGATGTTCTATTCTGTATTGAAGGATGACTCTGCAGACTTAATGGGATTGTTGCAGATACCACCTATGTAAGCAGCCAGCACACAGCAGGCAGATGCTCACAACACAAAGCAAAATTGTTGCCAAAATAGTCTTGATGACTCAAGATCTACATCATGAACATCAATTATGGTTCTGTGACTGCTTTCTACTTTCAAATCATCAAGAAAGCTGAGTCGGCTACAATTTCAACTTCTTGATTGTACTGTCTGGGAAGCCTCCTCCTTCCAAGACAATGCCAGTTCTTAACCCCTTGTGCTTCCATGAAAGGGCCAGAAGGAACCCCCCAGAGCAAAGCTCCTGAAAGTTGCGATGGAACCAGCAAAGTGCTGGGTCCAGTTCTAAAGCAGTGGTCCTGTGGAAACCTAGTAAAGACTTCCTATGAACATGAGAGGTGGCAGCACGATTTTGTAGTTGAGTATACCTGCTGTGGAGCCCATCAAACCTGGGTTTGAATCCCAGCTCCACCACTTATTAGCTATGTAACCTGGGGCAAGTTATCCAATCTCTCTGGATCTCTATTTCCCAAACCATAAACTGGAGATAATATCAGTATCTACTTCGTAGAGTTGCAGGGATGAAAGAGACCAAGAGTAAAAGCAGAGGCACCTTCTCCCCTCATTAGAGTACAGCATTCATTCCTTTGGTTGCCTAGCCTCTTAATCTAGGTCAGGAGTCCCTAAACCCTGGGCTGTGGACCTGTACCTGTCTGTGGCCTGTTAGGAACCAGGCTGCACAGCAGGAGGTGAGTGGCCAGCAAGTGAGCAAGGGAAGCTTCATCTGTATTGTCAGCTGCTCCCCAGAGCTAGCATCGCTGCCTCAGCTCCACCTTAGATCATCAGGCATTAGATTCCCATAAGAGCACCAGTCCCTTATGCCAAAAAGGTTGGGGACCACTGCTCTATATAACAAGAGCATGACAGCCTTAGAGCATGGAAAACTCAGCAAGCCTCACTCAGTTGCTAGAACTGGTCTAGCAGGAAAGATCAATGAACTGTCTCACTCCCAGTCTCAGGAACCACAGCCTGAGAATCATTCACCCATAATTTCCCATGAAGGAAGCTGAAGTGGGGGAGATGGGGCAAATCTGTAAATCCACCTACCAGGTCCTGACTTTTGTGGCAGAATTCAGCTGCCCATCAGGTACCATCCCGGAGTGGCAGATAGTGGGCAGGCAGGCAGGCCAGCCTGCTTCAGGCTTTCATCAGCTGTAGGGCCAGTCCGCTGGTGGTTAAGACTATAGGTGGACCCTAGGAGTAGGAGGCTTATGGAAAAGCACACATAGTTCAGTTTTTATTGTTTGCTTCATAAACGCAGTAGGGGAAGGAGGCTGCCTCTCCTTTCCTATAAGTCAGATTCAAGTCCTGCAAAAATGAGATACCTCTAAGGAGGGGGAAGAGGATGAGAAAGGTTGGGAAGGGAGGAGGACAGAGGTATTGGGGAAAAAGAAGAAGAAGGGACGTGATAAGAGGAGAAGGAACAGAGAAGGGAAAGGGAAAGAAGTGGAGAAAGGAGAGGGCAAGGGAGAGAGAGAGACAGAGAGTATGGGGCATGATAAACACTAAAAGGGAAGAGAGACAAGAATAAAGATAAATGCTTGGGGCTTTATGTATACATATAAATAACTGCTGAAATCAGAAAGTTAAAAGTAATACTAGGAGTGGGGTGAGTTTGCAGGCAATGGAGTGGGCAGGGCCTGAGCCCCAACAAAGGTGACCACACAGCTTGGGCTGGGAGACTCCAAGCCTGAGGACAGAGGCCACACTTTCAAGCCCACCTTCCCAGTCATCCTGTTGTGGCCTCCCTCAAGAGTTCAACAGTCCAAGTCCAGGAACTGTCCAGCTTCTGGGTGCTGAAATGCCCAGGTGATCCTCTGCCTCTCCAAAGGGCTGCATAGTTCTTTGACAACTACTTGTTAAGCATCTACTGTATGCTAGCCCTTGTTATCTGTGCTGGGAAAATCAGGAGTGAATAAAAAAGACAAAAATTCCCACCCCTTTGAGGCTTATATTCAATGAGAGGAGACAAGATAAGATAGAAATTCCCATGTTAGAAAAGGTCAAGTTCTATGGAGAAAAATAAAGCAGGAAAAGAATGAGTTTAGCAAATGCACCCCCAGACAGCGGTCACATGCTATTTATTCTCCAGACAGGTGACACAGTAGTACAGAATTCCCAGGCTGAGAAGTGATTCCCCCACATATGGGATGTGCTGACCCTGTTTTACAGGTCACAGGGACTCTCAGCTGGGCAACCTATCAGAAGACAGACTTCAACCTCAGCCAGCTGTCTGTTCCCTCTCTGGGAGTCTCTCATTCCTCTACTTATAGGGGATCTGGGCCTCTGCCCTCTGTGTCAGAAAAATGGGTTTCTACCCTGTGTGTCCAGCACCAGCTTGGCCTGGATGATCTGAGACACTAGGTTCACCTCTACTCTGCCACCTCTACTCAGCTCATCTCAGACAACTCATGTCCTCACTCTGGCCTCAGTATACTCGTCTATAAAATAGAGACAATGATCTTTGCCTAGTGAACCAGGTTTGAGGAGTTACAAAAGAAAAAGTGGTGGCTGAGTTCTCTGCGTTGTACACATGGAAGGGATTATCCTTCACTAGGGTCTCTTCTTCAGAGTTTCCAGTGCTCAGCAGAGTCTACTCCTGTAGCTGCTGAATGGATGTAGTGAATGACAGCTATGCTTGGCTGGTGTTCACAGAGAGCTGTACTCCTCCATCCTTCACTGCAGCCCCATTCCCGAAGGGCATTCACCTTGAGATCCACAGGAGCCCAGATGGCAGCCCAGGGACAGCAGAAGTAAGGCCCCATTCTTGAATGGGTGTTTCAGTGTGGGCTGCCATGGGAGACACTTGGGGGCAAGAAGTGCCTGTGGTCAAACAAGTTTGGGGAACCCAGCACACTGAACTCACTCTTGGGGGATTCCCCATGCTCATTGCCAAATTCAGACTCCAAGAGCCCTGTTTAGTCATGAAACTCCCTCTTTTCCTCTCTTTTTAAGATGAACACTTATCATTGTCATGAAGAAGGTACCTTGGGAAATGCTGGACTAGGATTTGGGAAGGACTTGAGAATCCTTATCCTAAAGAGGCAATTTTAGAAGTTTATGGAGTTCCATAATCTCGGTATTTATTGTGTGCCTATTACATTGCAGGTACTCAGTAAATATGTGATGGATGGATGAATGAATATGTTGTTGTACTCACTTCCAAAAAGTATGAATTTGGGGGAGGATTCAAACCAAAAGACTCATAGCAGAATCATTTTTAGTCCCCGCTAGATCACAAGTGTAGCAGAAGAACTAATGGAAGTTATTCATCTGTCTATTCATTCATTCATTCATTCACCCAATGATAACACAGAGTGATAAGTGCGATACAGTGGATTAGCACTAGAGACCATGGAGGGAATCATTAACTAAATATATGGGTAAAGGAGGCCAGAGATGGCTTCCTGGAGGTGAGCCTGAAGGGCCCTTTGGGAGACTGACCGCAGGACTCCTATCTTCATGTCATTTTCCCAGCCACACAAATCATGCTTAGGATTTCTTGCTTGAAATTCACAGGAAGCTGTGATTCTATAGTTGTGGCCCGCAAGCCTTGACAGAATCTATCTTGGCCCCTCTCTCCTCTTTCATTTGGTCCTTCCCAACACCACCCCCCCTCCTTGTTATCAGCTGCCTGTCAGCTTCCTACACCCAGAGGATGTCTCTGCTTTCTGCAGATGACTGAAAAGACCCAAAGGAACAAGACAAAATTCCAAGCAAAATGAAAAGTAAATGGGGAGCTGGGTGAAAGCAAGGGGGCCTCCGCAAAGTGCCATTCTCAAAAACCTGAGACCAGACACTCACCTCCATCCTCCCAGCACCAACTGCAAACCAAACCCTCTGCCCCTTGCAAGCTGGAGCACATGCCTGGATCTTTAAATGGGGGAAAAAAATGCTTCATCATGTTCTGTTTCTCCGTGCAAAACCAGAAACTCCCTTCCCCCTCTGCTCTCCTCCCCAGTGTACTCTCCTTGCAGTAAAATGTGGTTAAAGGGACAGCACCTTCACTTCCCTATCACTAAGGGTCTACTTAGAACCAGGGGGTTGGGAATGAGGTGGATGACAAACAGAAAAGAATTGGCACAGGCCTTTCCTGGGGGATCAGTCTGTCCCCATCTTGGGGATCCCACAGAAGGAAAACCAGTGTAAACTTGAAGTGTAGTAAGGGTTGAGATGACTGCCTAAGGGAAGCTCACATATGGGGGGGAGTCTACGCTAACTCTCCAGGGGGTTTCAAGGCTCTTTTCCAGCATCAAGCATCCCTGGGGGGTTCTTTCAGCTCCCAACAAAGGAGCGGGACTGCTCTAGTGTGTGCATATGGGAGAACTTCACAGAAAACAGGGGACCAGACCCCCAGCAGAAAGGGGAGGAGCTGAGTCTTTGGCTCCTTGTGTGACCCGGCCAGACCATTCACCCTGCCCCCCAGTTCCCCATCTGCATAGCACAATGGTCAGGCTCGGGGAAGATGCATACCTCCCTCCCTTCCCCCCAAGGTAAAGGCAAAGATTAACCCCTTTTTCCCTGACAAGGAGCAGGCCCTGTCCCCGGTGCTGAAGTGCCATTCGTAGCGCTGTCCCCACTCCCAAGGCATTTAAAGAGCCAAAACTGAAAAAAAGTAAAATAACACCAGCAAGTTGCAGGGCCCTCCTTTTTATACCTGATCCTCTGATAGGGCTTATGGGAATTAAGAGACTTTTGCTCCCTGAAAGCATCCTGCCATTTCCCTGGGAGTTAGAAGAGATGTCTATCATGGCATCCACTTATCTGTTGTGGGAGCTGGAAGAGAGATGCCAAGGTGAAACTGAAGAGATGAGGGGAAAGGGAGAAAGATGAACTTCCAAGTTGTGGGAAAGCAGCTGCCATATTCACAGGCAGTACATGGGTTCCCATCCCCCAGTTCAGGCAGAGGACTACCCTTCCTCTCAAAGCCAAAGCTGCTTGGAGAGCTAGGGGTCTCAGGTTGCAGCCTGTCCCAGGGCAAGGCCCCCTCTTTGCACAGATAGGAAAACTGATGGGGGAGGAGAACACAACTTATTCAAGGTCATTTGGCCAGCAAACTGTGGAGCTGACCTTGGTGTGCAGACCCTGGCCTGAATGACTACTAGCACACCTGTCACTTACCCCCACTCGACACAGGTGCCAGCTCTCCCATCTTCATGCACAGTCCCCCGCAGCAACCCCACTCTTGGTTTTCTGACCCTTGCACTTAGCCCAAGTTCCTCTTATGCAGGGGATCCCCTGTCCCCTTCACTGAGGGTCTCTATTGCTGGAGCTGGCTAAAAGATCTCCCACCTCCTATCTTGCGGAGACCACTGTGCCCCACCCCCAGTCTGGTCTTCCCTCTCTCCATCCTCTGCAGTATCTCCCATACCTTCAATTCAGGGTAGTCTTGCCACCCTCCCCAACTCCAGGTCTCCTTCCTCTATTCCGGAGTTTCTTGAGCCCCCTCTCGGTGGCCCCTGTAGTTATTAGGGGAACCGTGTACCTCCATGCAGAGTTCCTCTATCTCTACCCTCTGTCCACCATGCCTCCATTCAGTACTATCATGCTCCCTCCCCTATTCCATGGCGGCTGCAGACACTCTGCACCCCCTATCTGGAGCGCCTATCGGGAAAATCTTGTGCCCCATCTCACACAGGGGTCCCTTAATCTTACTGGCTATAGTCTTCCACCGCTCCATCCCGGAGGCTTCCTGCCTCTATCCCCATCATCTCTCCTTGTCCTCTCCCCATTTTGGGTCCCTTCTCTTATTCTGAACACAGTAGCTGTTCCAATCTGCACCCGGGGGGGTCCCCGCCAGTCCACTCTGGGAGTCCTCTACCTCCTGACCTGACCTGGGGGGCGGGGGGGCTCTTCTGACGCCGCGTGGATTCCCCTTCACTCCTTGGCCCCTCCTGCCCCGCCCTTCTCACTGCGGCGGAGCAGACCGGCCCCGGGGCGCCGGGGAGGAGGCGGAGAGGGCGGGGCCCTCCTCCCTCGCCCCCCCCAACTGCCGAGGGGCTGGACCCGGCCGGACTGCTATAAAAGGGCCGGGTGTCCTGGTGCTGCCGCAGTGCCGCCCGCCCCGTCCCGTCCCGGTCTCCCGCTCCGCTGGCGGCCGCACCTGCTCCAGCCATGATGAGCTTCAGCGGTGCGGATGCACTGCTGGGCGTCCCGTTCGCGTCGCTGCACGGAGGTGGCAGCCTGCACTACGCGCTGGCTCGCAAGGGCGGTGCTGGTGGAGCGCGCTCGGCCGCTGGCTCGTCGAGCGGCTTCCACTCATGGGCGCGGACGTCCGTGAGCTCCGTGTCGGCCTCGCCGAGCCGCTTTCGCAGTGCGGCAGTCGCTTCAAGCACCGACTCGCTAGACACGGTGAGCAACGGACCGGAGGGCTGCGTGGTGGCGGCGCGCAGCGAGAAGGAGCAGTTGCAGGTGCTGAACGACCGCTTTGCGGGTTACATCGATAAGGTGCGGCAACTCGAGGCGCACAACCGCAGCCTAGAGGGCGAGGCGGCGGCGCTGAGGCAGCAGCAGGCGGGCCGCGCCGCAATGGGAGAGCTGTACGAGCGTGAGGTGCGCGAGATGCGCGGCGTCGTGCTGCGCCTGGGCGCAGCGCGCGGCCAGTTGCGCCTGGAGCAGGAGCACCTGCTCGAGGACATCGCGCACGTGCGCCAGCGCCTGGACGACGAGGCCCGACAGCGCGAGGAGGCTGAGGCAGCGGCGCGCGCTCTCGCGCGTTTTGCGCAGGAGGCGGAGGCAGCTCGCGTCGATCTACAGAAGAAGGCGCAAGCCCTGCAGGAAGAGTGCGGCTACCTGCGGCGCCACCACCAGGAGGAGGTGGGCGAGCTGCTCAGCCAGATCCAGAGCTGCGGCGCCGC
>NW_006430462.1:3627720-3635582 GCF_000325575.1 Pteropus alecto
TCTTAAGTGCGATGTGACGTCGGCGCTGCGCGAAATACGTGCGCAGCTCGAAGGCCACGCGGTGCAGAGCACACTGCAATCCGAGGAATGGTTCCGAGGTTCGCAAGCGCGCGGGGGTAGTCAAGAGGGGGTGCCCCCTGCAGTCACGGCAGCGAGGGGCGGGGTGGCGTGACATCAGGGGACGCTGGTGATCTCCCGGTGGAGGTGGCTGGACTGGAGGGTGCGCCTCTCAGCTTCCCTATGCAAAGTGCATGCCCCTTATAAATAACTCTGGATCTCACGTGGGACCTTGCAACCCCCTCCCAACTCTGGCTTCTCTTTTGGCTGCCTCCTCCCGGGTCCTTATGTCCTTTAACTCTGTCCCCCATCAAGGTTAGGTAACCCTACTGCGAGGCCCCTTTCTATCAAGTTCCCTCTACAGCTCCAAATCAATGCTGGCTTCTGGTCACAGGCGCTGGAGACTGCTCTTCAAAGTAACCTGCCTTCCCTGTTCAACACTGCCCATCCCCCTTTCCTGTACACTGCCGGGAATTCCATTCTTCTGACCCTTATCAGGCTACTCCCCACTGCATGCGGAGAGAGGCGGGCATTCTCACATACTTTTTCCGGGGGTAGGGTCGAGGGACATCACCATAACCAATTGGTGACTGACACTGAGGTGGCTGGTTAGCCCTTTAATGTCCCCTCTCCTCTCCTGAGAAACTGGGAGCCTCCCAAATCCGTCCCCCTCCCCCAACTTCATGCTGCCCTGAGTCAGCTAGATTTACTGCTGCAGCAGCTCTGAAGCTGTTTCTGCAGCTGCAGGGTGACCTTGACCAACACTTGCCTACTCTGGTTTTCATTTCTGTTTGGGTTGAAAGATGGGGTTGGACCAGCTGGGCTTCTTACTCTAGGAATCTCCATGATCCCCCTAAAACTGTAAAACTTTGTGCCTTGTTCTTGGGAGAAGGTGCAGAGGTCTCAGTGATTTGCAAGTGGGTCCTTGATTCACAGTGGTTAAGAATCCTCACACACCAGGATGATTTCTAAATCTCTTTCAGCACTAGCAGGTAAAGCCAGGCAAACTGCGATTTAGATGCTTAGCTTTTCCCTGTTCCTTTTCCACTCCTCTGCAGTGGCAGAACTGTCCCCTCCCCCATCTCTGCAGCAAGGCTTCTCCCAGAGCAAACCCCTTTGCTCTCTTGGGCTTTGCTCTTCACACAAGCAGACCATCGCAGGACTTCTGGTCCACCCAGTTAGCTTCCCTTCTTCCTCCTGACTCAGGCCCTGAGTGTCACTATTTCAGGATTCAAGATGTTCACTTTCAGGGGATGCAGACTAGTCTCTAGATTTCCACTGACCCCGAAAGGTCTAGGAACCAGCAGCTCTTTGCTTACAGGAGCTGGGTATGGCTGCCATTGATTCAGGAGCTCCAGTGCTAGAGAATGAGCAGCTGGGTGGAAGAAGGGACAGAGGAGCTGGCACTCAGGCTGTAGGCTCTGCAGCAACCTTGGGCTCTGCACAGCAGAAAGCTGCTGTGGCTACATGGTGGCTTAAAGTACCTTCATGCCTTCAAAAGTCAAAGGCTCATAAACTTGTTTAGCCACAAGTTCAAAGTTAAGTCATGTTTCAGCCCTTGCTGGGGAGCTAAACCAGGCATTAGGATCAGAAACTGAGGCTTCCTCTGCCCTGTAGGGTTTCTAGATTCTGAATCGGGGGAGACGGAGTCTGATCTTTGGAGTGAGACAGATACTAGTTTTGAATCCCAATTCTGCCACTCACTAGCTGGGTGGCCTAGGGCAATAGTCATTTGCCTATCATACATGACAGGGTAGGTTAAGGATCCAAGATGGCATCCAGCACCCAGTAGGTCCTCAACCCATGTGTGTCACCTTCTGGACGTGGGCATTGGAACCCATATCCAGGTTTGTCTAACCCTGCGCCCTGTTCCCTTCTCCCCCAGTGAGACTGGACCGACTATCAGAGGCAGCTAAAGTGAACACAGATGCCATGCGCTCAGCACAGGAGGAGATAACTGAGTACCGGCGCCAGCTGCAGACCAGGACCACAGAGCTAGAGGCGCTCAAAGGCACCAAGGACTCGTTGGAGAGGCAGCGCTCTGAGCTAGAAGAACGTCATCAGGCCGACATTGCATCCTACCAGGTAGGCAGTGGTACAGCAGAGAGTCAGACTACCTCACCTGGTTGGGTGACCCTGAACAAATCACTGCCCTTCTCTGAGCAGGGCTGCAGTGGTCAAGACTATGGGCCTTGGAGTCAGACACATACCAGGTACCAATATTTCTTTCTAGCTGTGTGACCCCAGGAAATTTATCTGCCTCTCTGAATCTGAATTCCTCAGTGAAAAAGAAAACAATAAAAAGAATGCCTGCTTTGTACAGCTGTGAAGGTTAAAGAGATAAATAAACTTTTTAAAGGATGAGTGTGAAGGTTCTCAAAAGGGTTTGGTCGCAGTGCAGTCAGTAAACAATAACCAGTGTCTGTGACTGGGGTAGCGTGAGAAGGCTGTGGCAGATTCCCTCGTTAAAGACAACTAGCAAAAGAAAACACTTTTAAAGAACTTATGAAAATAATATGTGGTGATGGTTGAAAAACTAGAAAATGGAGAAGGCAAAAAGGAGGCAATAAAAATCAGCCATAATGGTTAACTGTAAGCACTGGTTACGTGGGCCTGGAATCAGGGGAGAAGCTTCAACCCATATTTAACTTCTGTGCTTCTGTGTATTATTTCAACTGTCAACAACAGATGCTTCTGGTGCCCTTACTATGCGACAAGCACTTTGAAGAATTGGGGAGCCAAAGCAGACAAGGCTCTGTTCCCACTGAGCATTTTCTAAGCTTAAGAGATCTGTAAAAATCCTATCATCCCACTGACCAGTGACAGCTGTTGTTGGCATCTAGTGTTTCATTCCAGACCATTCTCCAGCCTGAGGTTATTTATATACATGGCTGGATTTTTGCTCCAGGTGGTTTCCATGTCCACAAAGGAGACCCTCACAGCTTTGACAGGGTTGGTGTTGGGCCCAGTAGCATGAGTACATGGGACTGCTTTGCATTTGCACAGCCCACCCCACCTGCTGAGGGCCAAGCATTGGCTAGTTCTTGACACATGTCACTTCTCCTCCCCAGGAAGCCATCCAGCAACTGGATGCGGAGCTGAGGAACACCAAGTGGGAGATGGCGGCCCAACTCCGAGAGTACCAGGATTTGCTCAACGTCAAGATGGCTCTGGATATTGAGATTGCTGCCTACAGGTGAGATGGGCTGGGGGTCCTTCATAGTGGTGTAAGCCCTTGTATTCTTATGAGGAACTAAGCCTTGAGTTTCAAACCCCCAGCGAGGCGGCCTGCCTGTCTTAGAGATAAAAAAGAACTTTATTTTATTGTAGTAAAATGTATATAACATAAAATTTACCATTTTAACCATTTTTAAATACACAGTTCAGTGGCATTAAGTACATTTACATTGTTGTGCAACCATCACCAACATCTATCTCCAAAACATTTTTCATCATCTCAAACTGAAATTGTGTTCATTAAACAATAACTCCCTGAACACCCAATGTAAATATACATGTATGCCTTATTGTTAAAACGTACAGCTGAAACTTAATGCAATGTAAATATATATATATGCCTTATTGTTAAAACGTACAGCTGAAACTTAACTGGATTTTGTTAACGAATGTCACCATCAAAAATTAATTAAAAAATAAAATAAAATAGCTGTAAAAAAACAACAACAAAAAACAATAACTCCCCATTCTCCTTTCCTCCCTTCTCTCAGCCCTGGCAACCATCATTCTGCTTTGAGAAACGAAAATTTTGAGAGTGGCTTATTTTTATTCTGACAATGATTTAGACGGTTAAAGCTCCTCACTCCCTCCCCAAATCTAGCCAACCTGCTTTGGAGAGAAAGGAAGTATGTGAGTTGTCAGGGGCCTTTACAACTCTCTCTCTCTGAGTTTCTTAGCTCTCTCTGATCATTTGTTTTTCTGGGGAAATGAAATGGGGTGATGATAAAAGTACCTACATCATGGGTTGTTGGGAGGAGCTAATCCTGTTCATGAGCTAATCCAAGTAATGCAGGTACCACTGGGCTGCCACAGAGTACAGTGGCAGTAAATGGGAGCCATGAGAAGCCATGAGACCACCCAGCTTAACAGTTTCCTGCTAAGGTGCAGAGCTGGCTCCGTGAAGATGTGTCCCATTTGCTGTCTGGTGACCCTTCACTTCCTACCTCTTGACTCTAGTCTGTTGTCTTGACTCTATTCTGTAGTCTTGCTACTCAAAGTGTGGTTTATGAACCAGCACAATCAGTCTAGAGTTTGTTAGGAAGATATATCTCAGCAACTTCCCCTCACACACACTGAATCAGAATCTGCATTTCAATGTGATCCCTGGGTGGTTTATATGTTATTAAATTTACAAAATTGTGGGGTCTGTCATGCTAACCACACACTTACTCTGAGGCAAGCATTTCCAGGTCCTTTTTATTTGTCATTGAAACAATCTTCTGAGCTATAGGGACTCTATGACCCTCTTTTTTACCAATGAGGAAACTGAGGCTTATAGAGTTTGAGTGGCTTGGCCAAAGTTACACATCTAGTAAGTAGCAAAGAGTAGAAACTGCTGTCATCACCCTATCCTAAAACTCAAAGAGGATGAGAATACAAGGTGATAGGAGACCACTGAAATTCAAATAGGAACATTCTTAGACCTCTTAAACCCAAATTTATAGGTGTGAAATTATTTGCTCAGGCTCCCAACTTTCTCTTGAATAACATTTTAGTTGAGGGACAATAAATGTAACTTTTGTTAATGGAGGCACTCTCTCGAGGGCCATTTTTCAAGAGAAAAAAATTGTTTTATCTCATAAGCTGTAGCGTTAGCTACACTAAACAAGAGCTATGCCATTGGGGTGCGGATTCTGGGTGGTTCATGGGATGATTTGCTAAGTGACTTTCACCATTCTCAAAGTGCCCACAATTTATTTTCTTTCCTCTGCCAAAGTCCATATCATTGGATGCTATGGACCTTCAGAGGAAACCAGGAAGATGCCATTGATCAATCTGCTGAGTTAACAGTAATGTGTTTCATCATCCATTCTGCAGAAAACTCCTAGAAGGTGAAGAGTGTCGGATTGGCTTTGGCCCAAGTCCCTTCTCCCTTCCAGAAGGACTCCCCAAAATCCCTTCCACGTCTACTCACATAAAAGTCAAAAGTGAAGAGAAGATCAAGATGGTAGAAAAGTCAGAGAAGGAAACTGTGATTGTGGAGGAACAGACAGAGGAGATCCAAGTGACTGAAGAAGTGACTGAAGAAGAGGAGAAAGAGGCCAAAGAGGAGGAGGACAAGGAGGAGGAAGGGGTAGAAGAGGAGGAAGCAGAAGGGGGAGAAGAAGCAGCAAAGTCTCCCCTAGCAGAAGAGGCTGCATCCCCAGAGAAAGAAGCCAAGTCCCCAGAGAAGGAAGAGGCCAAGTCACCAGCCAAGTCTCCCATGAAAGAAGCAAAATCACCAGCTGAGGTGAAGTCCCCTGAGAAGGTCAAGTCCCCAGTGAAAGCTAAGTCCCCCATGAAAGAAGCAAAATCACCACCTGAGGTGAAGTCCCCTGAGAAGGCCAAGTCCCCAATTAAGGAAGAGGCAAAGTCCCCAGTGGAGGTCAAATCCCCAGAGAAGGCCAAGTCCCCAGTCAAGGAAGAAGCAAAATCATCAGCTGAGGTCAAGTCCCCCGAAAAGGCCAAGTCCCCAGTGAAGGAAGAAGCCAAGTCTCCTGAAAAGGCCAAGATTCTTGATGTCAAGTCCCCAGAAGCCAAGACCCCAGTGAAGGAGGAAGTAAGGTCCCCCGAAAAGGCCAAAAGCCCTGTAAAGGAAGAGATCAAGTCCCCAGAGAAGGTCAAATCTCCCGTGAAGGAGGAGTCCAAGGCTCCTGAGAAGGAGGTCTCAAAGAAGGAAGAGGCAAAGTCCCCCATGAAAGAAGAAAAACCCCAGGAGATTAAAGAGCCACCAAAGAAGACAGAGGAAGAAAAAGCCCCAGGCACACCAAAAACTGAGAAGGATGGCAAGAAAGATGAGGTGCCCAAGAAGGAGGCTCCAAAGCCAGAAGTCCAGGAGAAGAAGGAACCTGCTGTGGAGAAGCCCAAGGAATCCAAAGTTGAAGCCAAGAAGGAAGAGGCTGAAGATAAGAAAAAAGCAGTGACTCCAGAGAAGGAGGCTCCTGCCAAGGTGAAAGAAGAGGCCAAACCCAAAGAGAAGACTGAGGTGGACAAGAAGGAACCAGATGACGCCAAGGCCAAAGAACCCAGCAAAGCAGCAGAGAAGGAGCCGGAAAAGCCAAAAAAGGAAGAGATGCCAGCAACACCTGAGAAGAAAGATGCCAAGGAGGAGAAGGCCACAGAGGCCAAGAAGCCTGAAGAGAAACCCAAACCAGAGGCCCAAGCCAAGGAAGACCTCAGCAAGGAGGCCCCCACACCTGGCAAAGCTAAGACGGAAAAGGCTGAGAAATCCTCTAGCACAGACCAGAAAGACAGCAAACCTCCAGAGAAGGCCACAGAAGACAAGGCCACCAAGGGGGAGAAGTAAGGTAGGGAGATAGGGAACATCCAGAGCAGCCAAAGAAACTCAGGAGGGTCTGTGAGCTCAAGGGCCGGCCTAATGAATTTTCATATTTTTCTCCCTTTTTCTTTATTTAAGGAGAAACTCTGCTCAGATGATGGGGCCCTGCCTCACCAAACAGAAATTTCTGTTAGCAATATGTTAGCAAGAGAGGGCACTCTTCACCCTGCTCCCCATACCCCAAACCTTCCCCAGGCGATGGACCATTATGTTATGATAGCTTAGTAGCGGAATGTGATATATGCCGAATGCCACACGTAAACACTTGACTATAAAAACTACCCCCTCCTTTTCAAATAAGTGCATTTATTTCCTGTATGTGCAACTGACAGATGACCGCAATAATGAATGAGCAGTTAGAAACACATTATGCTTGAGATGTCTTAACCTATTCCCAAATGCCTTCTGTTTTCCAAAGGAGTGGTCAGACCCTTGCCCAGAGCTCTCTATCCTGGAAGAGCTGGAGTGGGTGGGTCTGGACACTGGCCACTAAATCATGCCAGGGCGCACTTTTCCACTGGAGTCCACTTTAAATTGCTTCTGTGCAATAAAACCAGTGCTTACGAAATGAAAATGCTGCTGCTGTTATTTATTCTCTTCTTCAGGTAGGTGGGGGTAGGAGCAAGGCCAGGAGAAGTCTAGATGTCACACTCAAGACTGCACAGGACTGAGCAAACTTCAAGTCTCTTGCAGGTCTGGGACCAGTTACATGGCCTCTCGTACTATTTCCTGAGCACAAACCATGTGCCAGGCAATGTGCTAGATGCTTTATTTTTACGATTTGTAGGCAGGTGGTCTGGTACATGGTTTTTTAGCATGGTCCATGGATCACATACATCAGCATCATCTGGGAGCCTTATAAACATGCATACTCCTTGATTCCAGTCTAGATCATTGACTCGGAATCTGAGAGGCAGCCCTAGGAAAGGCCAACTTCCACTTAATTCTAATGCAAACTGTAGTTTGGGTGAGGTTCTAAAGACACTGAACAGTCTATAGAGTTGCATTTGCCCCCTTTAAAAGGAGGAATGAGTCTGAATGAGGGGCCATGTGTACCTGTAGTGAAGACCACAGTCGGTACTATTGGGAATGATTTTTTCAATAGTAACTTGACTCCAACATGATACTCCAGGCACAATGTTGAAAGCTGTGTTCTTGTGGATTTATGTGGGGCCTTTACTGTAAAATTCTTATGTGATTTCTGATTTTAGAACTGTCATTAATCCTTGTTCTATTTGCTTAGCACCTC
>NW_006430462.1:3635704-3647611 GCF_000325575.1 Pteropus alecto
CTGCCCCAAATAGATGGTTCTCAGAGCCACCATATTTTCTAATTACCACTGGTCACTGGTGATTGGTTCAAGGATGGCTACCTGGCCTCAGCTGAGCCACTTTCCTGGCATTTTAAACTTGGGACCAATGAGAGTGGCTGGCAGTCTTCTGGGTGTAGAAGGTAAGAGGATGTGGGAATCAGTGGTTGTGGGCTGCCATTTTTCCAGCCTTGTGGAAAAGCTACTCTGTGAGACAGGGAGAGAGAGACAGGATGCCTAGAGAGCCATGGTAGAATTCTGGTGTTTTTTTCCTTGGCTTTTTGGCTATGTTTTGAGCCAATAAAGTCCTCTTTTGCCAAAACTCATTTGGGATAGATCTTTGTCATTTGCGATCTGGAGTTCTCAATAATATAGTGACTGAAGGTGGGGGACCTAATGCTAGAAACCAAATCATGATCTCTCAGAGAATGAGCAAGTGCCTCTTCAAAGTTCTGCCCAACATCAACTCCTCAGCCCAGGGTCTACATCTCACCTTCAGCAATAACCTTCATCTGTTATAGGACTATTTGCTTTTTTTTTTTCTCTCTCTCTTTTTTAGGAGTGCTAAGACAATGTAGTATGGTCACATATAAACAACGGAGTCTTTACATGCCATTTTAGAAATGGTTCTGATTGGCTCTTCAAGTTATCAAACACATCCAAAAACTCAATGAAAAGTACCAAAATACTAAGCTTGGGATCTGGGACCTAGGAAATCTCCATGTGTCTTGTCTGAAAAAAATCACGGTGGAGTTCCCCAAATTGCTTATAATGATAACAACTACCATTTATAACCATGTTTTTACATAAATTCCCTCCAATCTACATGGGAATTTTATAAGTAGCTATTCTGATACCTATTTTAATGGCAAGAAAACACATGAGTTGTCCAGAGTCATTCAGCTAGTAATTGGCAGAGCCAGGATTTAAACCTAGAATTAACTCCAGAGTCCATATGTTTTCTGTAGTACCATGCCACAGAATCTGAGCAAGTTGCTTTGATA
Organism: Pteropus alecto; assembly: GCF_000325575.1. NCBI lineage: Eukaryota > Metazoa > Chordata > Mammalia > Chiroptera > Pteropodidae > Pteropus > Pteropus alecto. Next base: position 3,636,727 of record NW_006430462.1, read on the forward strand.
TTTCATTGGTTTAATTTTGTTCATTAAAGGACTGCTATATGGGGTAACAACTGTCCCACTTTGCCAGGGATGGAGGACATCAGGCTTTCAGTGCTAAAACTAGTGAAGTCCTGGGAAATGAAGATGAATTGCTCTTCAACATGCTTGGGCAGCCACTTCAGCACATTTCAGAATGTTGCAGAATACATAACCCATTGGCTTAAATACAGTCATGGATTGTGTTGTGTTTCCCCCTTACTCTGAATTCATTTGTTGAAGCCCTAACTCCCCAATGTGACTGAATTTGGAGAAGGGTCTTTAGGGGGGTAATTAAGGTTAATGGAGGTCATAAGGGTGGAGCCCTACTCAAATAGGACTGGTGCCCTTACAACAGAAAGAGACAACAGAGATCTCTCTCTGCATGCACAGAGAAGGGGCCATGTGAAGACACAGTGAGAAGGCAGCCATCTATAAGCCAAGAAGAGAGGTCTCACTAGAAACCAACCCTGATGGCACTTTGATCGGATTTTTGGCTTCCAGAAATGTGAGAAAATTAAATACTTTTGTTTAAGCCACCCAGTCTGTGGTGTTTTGTTATGACAGTTCTAGCAGACTAATACAAACACATAAAGGAGTTTCATGGATAGCCTTTGTTTCGGGTATCCGAAACAAAGATGGTGCAAGTTTAGGTCCAGCTTGACTCATGGCTGAAATGAAGTCATTGGGACTTGATCATGTCTTGTCCCTCAGCTGTTTTCCTCAGTGTTGCCTTCTGTGAAGGTAGCTGCTGAAATGGCTTCCAGTGTTCCCAACCTCCTAATATTCATGCTTTTTAAAACTCCTCCTCTTGATTGTGAGCCTGACCTAGTGACCTAATGACTAGAATATGGCAAAGTGATGGGATATATTTCTGAGAGTAAGTTACAAAAATATTCTGGTTTCTGTTTTGCTTGTTTTTGCTTGCTTTCTTGGTTGCTCTGATGGAAGCCAGCTGCCATGTTGTGAGCTGCTCTAAGGAGAGGCCCATGTGGCAAGTAAATGAAAAAGTCCTCTGGCCAACAGCCAGTGAAAAATGGCGGTCCTCAGTACAACAAAGAACTGAATCCTGCCAACAACTGTGTGAGTGAGGATGGATGCAGATCCTCCCCAGTTAAACCTTCAGATGAGACTGGAGCCCCAGACGACACCCTAATACAGCCTTGTGAGACCTTAAGGAAGAAGCATCGAGCTAATCTGTGCCTTGATAATATTTATTTGCTGTTTTAAGCTGCTAAATTTTGGGGTAATTTGTTACACAGAAATAGATAATTAATTTTCAACAAAGGTGCCAAAATCATTAGATGGGGAAAGAATAGCCTCTTCAACAAATGATGCTGAGACAACTGGATATCCATGCATAAAACAAAGTTGGATCCCTACTTCACACCATATACAAAAATTGACTCAAAACGGATCAACGATCTAAATATAAGAACTAAAACTCTTAAAACGAAATCTAGTTAAATCCTTATAACTTTGGATATGGCAACGGATTCTTATACATGGCACCAAAAGCATAAGCAACAAAAGAAAAACTGATAAATTAGACCTTATGAGAATTGAAAAACTTTTGTGCACCAAAAGATATTGTCAATAATGTGAAAAGGCAACCTATAAAATGGGAGAAAATATTTGCAAATCATCTGATAAGCATCAGGTATCCAGAATATTTAAAGAACTCTTACAACTCAATAACAAAAAGACAAATAGCCCAATTTAATAATGGGCACAGGACTTGAATAGACATTTCTCCAAAAAAGATATGCAAGTAACCAAGAAGTACACAAAAAGATGCTCAACATCATTAGTCATTAGGAGAATGCTAATCAAAACCACAATGATGAACCACTTCATACCTACTAGGATGACTATAATAATTTAAAAAATGGAAGGTAACAAGTGTTGGTGATGATGTGGAGAAACTAGAACCCCTGTATATTGCTGGTAGGAATGTAAAATAATGGTGTGGCTTCTGGAGAAAAGTTTGGCAGTTCCTCAAAAAGTTAAACATAGAATTACCTTATAATCCAGCAATTCTTCTCTTAGCTGCATAGGCAAAAGAATTGAAAACAGGTACTTAAACACACACACAAACATTCATAGCAGAACTGTTCACAATAGCCAAAAGTTAGAAACAGCCCAAATGCCCATCAATGGATGAGTAGATAAACATTTGTGATAAACACATACAATGGAATGTTATTCAGTCATAAAAAGGAATGAAGTGTCGATACATGCTACAACCTGGATGTATCTTGACATAATGTTAAGTGAAAGAAACCAGACACAAGGGATCTCATATTGTATGATTTCATCAATATGAAATATCCAGAATAGGTAAATCCATACAGACAGAAAGCTGACTGGTGGTTGCCAGGGTCTGGTGATAGGGAGATATAGGGATTGACTGCCTACTGGGTACAGTGTTTCCTCTTTGGGTGCTAAAAATATTTTGAAATAGATAGAGGTGGTAGTTGCATAATATTGTGTATGTATTAGGATGCTACTGAATGGTACACTTACAATGGTTTTAATTTTATGTTATGTGAACTTCGCCTCAATAGATTATTTAAAATTTTTTATTGTGGTAAAATACACATAAAATTCACCATTAGTGGCATTTAATACATTCACAATGTTGTGCAACCACTACCACTATCTAGTTTCAGAACTTTTTCATTACACCAAAGGGAAACCCCTTACCCATAAGCAGTCTTTCTCAATTCCCCCTTCTCACAGCCCCTGGAAACCACTAATCTGCTTTCTGTCTCTATGGATTTATGTGTTCTGGACATTACATAAAAATGGAATCTTATAATTTGTGACTTTTTGTGTCTGGCTTCTTTCTGGGAATACTCTATCCTGCAGTTTGTAATATCAAGACAAGAGATATACGAGAAAGGAGGTGTTTTTGTTGCTGTTAATGGTTTTTGCTAAAGCCTAGAGATTCTTTAACAGTCACATAAAAATGTCAGCCTTATATAGTATTTTAATAATTGTAAAAGTAATTTTCTGCCTTTCTTGCTATCCCAAATCTGAGTTACTGATTAAACATTTTACCTTAACCTTCTCTTAACAGACAATAAGCTTTATGTATTCATTCATTCTAGAAATATTTATTGCTCTCCTTTTGTGTACAAACCTTGTACAAGGACATGGGGATGCAGAAGTGAGTAAAACAGAGTTTGTTCTGCCTTTTCTGGAGTCTGCAGTCTAGCAGGAAAATTAATATTAGAGTAAAACAAAATTGGTTACATAATAAAATTTGTTATATGTCCCATTCTAGTGAGTCTCTATTGGCTTTCTAGCTTCCATTCTTTTTCTGATAAAAAGAGAAATCACACCTCCCCACTCTTAAGCCATGTAATAGGATGAATAATGGTCCCCCAAAGATGTCTATGTCCTAATCCCTGGAACATGTGAATGTTACTGTATATGGCATCTGGGACTTTGCAGATGTGATTAAGTCAAGGATTTTGAGATGAGATTATCCTGGACTAGCTGGATGGGCCCATGTCATCACAAGGCTCCTTATTAGAGGAAACAGGAGTCAGAGGAGAAGGTGATATGAAGACAGAAGCAGAGATTAGATCGATGCATTTTGAAGATGGAGGAAGGAACTACAAGCTAAAGAAAACAGAAGGCTAGCTTCAGAAGCTGGAAAAAGCAAAGAAATAGATTTTCTCCTAAACCCTCCAAAAGGAACCAGCCCTGCCAAAATCTTGACTTTAGCCCAGAGAAATTGACTTCAGACTTCCAGCGTCCAGAATAGTAAGAGATTAAATATGTGTTGTTTTAAGTCACCTAGTTTGTGATAATTTGTCACAGCAGCCATAGAAACCTAATATAGGCCATGCGTATCCCATGTACCCAGGACCCAGAGATACACACGTTCTAAGGGTATTGCCAACCATATGTTATCCCCCAGCCTCTGTGATTAGTTCAGAGATTCACATATAATGCAAGCCTATTCAATGAGAGCCAATTCTAATAATTGTAGGAGCTATTGGTGTAGAAAAACTCTGCCAAAGACCACCCTGAGAATGAACAACAGCAGAGAAGAAAGCACCTTGAAATTATTGCCAGGGTTTAAGTCCTAATGACAGTTGCTGAATCAAGCCATGCTTGAAGTTGTCTTCTTTTGGACTTCTTAATTACCTGGGTCAATAAATTCTTTTGCTTAAAGAAAAAATACCAAACTATACTGAAATGCAATTTTTCCGTTATTGTATCAGTAAAAATCCAAAAGTATGACTATATATTTTGGTGAGGCTGTGGAAAAACTTGTACTCTTACACATTTCTGGTGGGAACATAAGCTGGTACAAACCTCATGGAGAATTGGAAAGTATCCTTCAAAATTGTGAATTTGTATATCCTTTACTTTGATGTTTCTACTTTTGAAAATTTAACCTACAGATGTCTAGTGTATGTGTGAAATGACCCTGTGCACAGGTTATTCATTAAAGCAAAGATTGGTAACTAAATATACATTAATAAGACTAAAAAATTAAATCCGTTTAATGGAATACTATGCAGCTATAAAAAAAGAGGAAGCTCTTCATATCTCTGTACTGATATGGAAAAATGCCCAAGATATAAAAAAAGATCAAGATGCAAAACAATGTATATAGTATGAGTGTGCAAAAATGAAAAATAATTTGTTTGTGTTTGCTTAAAGAATTAAAAAGGTTACAAAAGAAACTAAGCAACTTGGTTTCCCACTGTGAGAGAGACGGGAACAAGGCAGGTTGGGGATAAGACGGGCAGTGCAATCTTTCACTGTGCTTTTACTTCTTATGCTTTCTGGCTTTTGAACCTTGTGAATGCATTACCTATTCTAAACATTAAATTAAAAATAAATTTGTAGACTATGATCTAATTTTAGTAAGAAAACAAATAAATATACATAAAATTGAAAAATATAAAAGACCCAGTCCATGAAATAGTTATTCTAGATACTAGAAAATTAATATTATACTGGTCCTGTGGAATTTGATCCTATGGGATAAGAAAAGTTCTCTGCATTGCCAGGGCTGGTGACCCAGTAGGCATTTTTAACCAGTTGCTCACTAAAACTACCACATATTTTCACTCAAACTGCTGTTATATCCCAGTGCGTGGGTAAGTGGTTGGTTTTAGGTCCTTTATGTAGGACTTCACATTTCAATGTGTTAGACTGGGTCCATCTTTGAAATATTTTGGGACCCCCATCCATTTACTCATACCACAAATATACCCTGAGGGTCCTTCACCAGCTCCAGTGGGGAGTGCTGAGGTTTCCTCTCCCACCTTAGGTCATCTGCAGCGGAGAGAAAGCCAATTTAGGACAGAATGTAGTGAGAGCCCAGGAAATTGAGGTGATCCTCTGGTGGGGTCTGGGACACAGGCCCACAGACAGCAGGGAAAAAAATGTATGGCTAAAGAGCTACATTTGGCCTAGTATAAGTGATGGGTAATGACAGCCTGGCTCCAGCTGAGGTCAGAGCCCAGTTTAGCCACTGACTGGTGGATATGCTGCTGGTAAAAAGGGATGGGGCCAGAGAGCTGGGCTTCCAGAGCCTAGAAACCCTCCAGTAGGGTAATGAGACACTTTCGCTCAAGAGGCCCCTTCTCCAGGCTGAAACCTGGAAGGCAGAGATAAGAATCTCTCCCCTTTGCTGAGCAGTGCTAGGTACTGGGCATGGTGCCAAGAGAATTTGATCTTAACCCCCATAACTACTGTGTGAGGAAGGTTCTATTATTTCTCTCCAGTTGTAGATGAGGACCCTTGAGGCTTAGGGTGAGTCAAGCAACCTGCCCAGGGTCACACAGATGCTCAGGGGTGGAACAAGGACCCAGTTGGGTCAGTCTGATGCTAAGCTGTAACTCCTGACCACCACAGTACTCTTGGTGTCCATGCATTGCTGAAATGAATAAATGGCCCAGTAAGAGTGCCAGACTGAAGCTGTGTTGAGCCTGAAGCTACTCTTGTGAAAAGGAAAAGTCTTGAAGGCAGACAGAGCTCTGGGCTCGCACCCTGGGTATGCAGCTTGAGAACCATGTCAGCACAGACAAGTCATCTAACCCTCTGAGCCTCAGGTTCCTCATCCGTGAAAACAAAGGGCCTGTTGTCATGAAATAGGACAGTGAATGTAAAATTGAGATTAGCACAGAGGCTGACCCAAAATAGATGCTTAACACCTGCTCTCATCAGAGAGGCTGCTGAGCACCATGGAAAGGATGAAGCTGGGGCTCCACGGACAGGGAGAAAATCCCTTTGGAAGTCTGGCAGCTCTGCTCCTTCCCATGAAAAGGATTTTCAGCTTTATTTCCCCAGAGTGATCAGCAGGAAAAAAAAAAAACAAAAAGGGTCTTTGGATTTACTTGTAGAGAAAACAGTTAAAAAGGGGTAAGCTAGGAAGAAAATAAAGGAGACACTGGAAGAAATCAGGAATATGGATGGTAGCTTTAAAAAGGCAAGGAACCTGGGCTGAGTCCCAGGTGTCGGGGGGATGACAGAAAGGCCTTGTAATTTAGGATGTGTCCCAGAGAAGGCAAGGCCAATTCTGACTGAGGAGGAAGCAAGCCAGGCCCCTTCTCCTAGTCTGCTCACCCTAGACACATGGCTCAGTTAAGTAGCTCAAAGGGGCTGGATTGTCTTGAGCTTCTCACGAGTTTTAAAACCCTCTCCTTAGGGCCAACGGATTCTTTCATTCAGCCTTCTCTGAAGAAGAAAAGTCTCTTCTAGAGGATGACAGGCATCTCTACCTAGGAAAGCAGAGCGTCCTCCCAGCCCTCACATGCTGTTTGCAACCTTGTCCTGGCTAACAGAGACAAGTTTTTGTGCTTAGTCAGTTTGGCTGCCTTCCAGCCAAGAACAGAGCAGAGACTGCAATGCAGGGGCCATTTAAGGAACTATTTTTAGTTTCAATCTTATTCAGTACAGGCAGTAAGATGCAAGGCCTGAAGGTGGCCAGACCAAGGGGATGCTGGCAGGGACAAAGTCCCAGGCAAGTAGGTCAGGGAAAGACAAGATCTCACTCTGTGGAGAGAAAGAAGTGCCCAGAGGTTCACTCTGCTGGCCAAGTGCAGAAGACAGAAGAGGAGGAGCTGCTCACAGAGAATTTGGCCCTCCTCCATTATTTGAGAGTCATCATGAAAAATGAGGCAAGGGAAGAAACTACAGCAACTTCCAAAAAGAGACTAGGGCAACGTGCACCTGGGGAACTTGTTAAAAATACACTTCTTCGGCCCATCTTAGGTCAACTGAGTCCGAATATTAGAGTGGGACACATGGGAATCTGTTTCTAGTTGGCTTCCAGGATGGGTGACTCACACACACTGAAAGTTCGAGGACCTCTGGACTGGAGTGTATCTACCTCTAGAATTCAAAGGTATGATGTTGGATGTGGGGAAGGAGAAGTACAGATAGTGGTGTTCATTTAAGCATCTCCAGAGGTGACTTTCTCTCCTCCCTGGGCTCAGGCTTTCATCTGGAAAATGAAGGGCCCTGGCAGCACTAAGAGTCTCCTAGTTCTTCCTCAGAAATTCCTTGTCACTGGGTGCTCAGTGGTCAGCTGAGAAGACAGGAAGAAACAGCTTTTAAATACCAGAGGTCAATGTTATGCAAAGATAATCAATAAATGTCCATTTAGAATAAATATACATATACTGGGGACCAAACTTCAAAGTATGTTATGAGAGAAAAAATCCACTTGATTAGAATTGTCACAAAATAAAATTTACATATATTAAAAGTTGCTCAAAGAGTAAATCTTATCAGTTCTTACCACACAAAAAAGTACCTATGTAAAATGATGTGTTAGCAAACTTTATTGTGATAATCATTGTGCAATACATAGTGTATCAAATAATTATGCTGTACACCTTAAACTTACACGTTATATGTCAATTATAACTCAATAAAGCTGGAAAAAACTCATTTCATATTGCAGTTAGCAAACTTTAGATTATACTTGCCACTATATAATAATTCTTACATATTTTTACATCTTTATATCTTATTTCTTAAAATGAATGAAAAATGAATTGAATATTGATTTGTGGGGGGTATAATTTTTCTGACAAAACTGTCCAAGAACACTTATGCCATCCTTTGCTTTGAGTTTTGCAGGATTCCAAAAGTGGTAATTCTCCAAACACTTTAGAGGGTGTTAATCTATTTCCCAAGACATCTCTTAATTCTTTGAAAGTCAAACCATTATTTTTGGAGGCACTTATCCTGTCATCACCATGCAGATTCTCAGTTGTCACCTGGTCTCACTCTGCCAGAGCCTAACTGGGTGGTAGCTCTGCATGTGATTCTCCAAAATCACTCTTATTGACTTAATGAAATCCTGCAAGAATTACAATTATTCTTTGTGATGTATTTGTCTTCTATTTGCATTGTACTGTCAGACATTCATGACGCCCAATGATCAGAGAATCTGGCTATCAGAGACACCGACAGAACTAATAGAAAAGAGGGAAAGGAGAGGAAAAAAGAGCTTTTGCTTTTGTGCTATGCTGATTTCAGCTTCCCCTGCCACCTCCTAACAGTAGGGACTTAGGATAATAAGTACCAAGATAATGAGGACCTCCCAAAGAAGAAACAAGTAAGGTGAGTGTGGACAAGAGGGCAACATGTCTCTGTAGAATCAGAATCATTTACACTCTGCTTTTCTTAGCCACCTAGAGAAAGATTATTCACAAATGCTCTTTCACACGATGCTGTGGCTCTCACCTACACTTTCAGGTTGCAAAGCCACCCTTCCTCCCAAAGGAGCCACAAGACAAAGGCCACTTGGTCAGGTGACACTTTAATAGGTTAGAAATAAAAAAAACCTATCTTTGGAGACTAAAAAGAGCCACATGTGGACCAGAGGAGAAGGCAGAGGCGCAGCACTTTGGGCCTAGGGGAAAATACCAGGCCAAGCAGGAGGTCAGCGATGGCTGAAGAATCCTTGAGGATGGTTATATTTAAACGGCTTCATCCTGCTGGGACCCCTAGAGAAACAGAAGGAAGATCAGTTAATACCATGCCCTTTGGACTGACAGAATAAATTATGGTTATCCACACAATACTATATAGCTGTCACAGAGGAATAAAGAATGTGTGAGAAAAGCAGAGAGAAAAGCAGAATGTAGAACAATGTGTAAGGTATGATACCATTTTTGTAAAAATGTCTATATGCTTTCACATGCATCAGCACAGACCTGGAAGGGCCCTCACTGACAATGGGCACTTCTGGGGACAAGGCTTGGCCACCCTCACTTTTTAGTGTTTTTATACAACTGTTCTTGTTTTTTGTATGTTTAACAACAAACATGTTTTATTTCTTTAACAAAAAGAAAAAAGTTTAAAATCTTTTGCAGGGAGATCCCCATGCAGGTAGGAGTCTGGAGTCAGGGAATGAAAAGAACTGTGCTAAGTATCTACCTCTTCGATGCGATTTCTATCACTTTAGAGATTTTACAGATGAAGAAACAGGCTCAGGGAGGTAAACTATCTGCCCAACATTATATGGTCAAAATGTAGTAGAACCTAAATTCGAAACCAAAGCCTGTTGGCCACAGGCAGGCAGACATGGCCAAAGCCTTGACCTTGGGAAGCTTGGGTGCTTCAGCTATCATTCTGGGACCCCAAGCAAAACTTCACATGAGGTCTTCTTCTATACAATTCCACAGTAATTGAGGTCCAGCTGAAAAGCCTCTTTTGTTCATCTGTCCATGGCTGACATTCAGTGGTAACCACTAGGTAACACCCTGGATCTTGGTCTGAGTAAGGGAGGGTGAGAAGGAGTCTATGTGTGTCAGGGATTGTAGAGAAGAGAGGAGAAAAAAGGTTTTTATTCCAACACCAGGGCAACCACTTAAGTGAGAGCTTATTACTTAAGAGAGAGCTGCACTGTGCCTGGCACTTTATATACTCTATCTGGTTTAATTTCATCCTCCCAACCATAACTAAGGTGAATGCTCTTTTACTGATGAGGAATCTGAGACTCAGGGGCTAAGCATAGAACCTAATCACACAAGTAGGACCAGCAATTTGAACTGGGTCTTTCTGGTCCCAAAGCCTTTGCTTGTAACCACAATGTCATATACTTGCCAATACCAGAAAGGCACAGTCATTCAGGCAAGTCTAAGCATACAGCTGATGGTACCACAACCTGAAGATACCTAGCCACAGGGAGAGCCAGACTTCAGGTCTTTTGCCGCCCAGGCCAGCACTTTGCAGCCCAGCCCCTTGGCCTGATCCCAATGGTCAGCTGGACTCCAAGCCAAGAGCCATACATCGCACACCTCACCAGCCATGGAGTTAATTTGATCTAAGTAGCCAAAGAAGCACCTTCCCAGAATGCCCTAACAGATGGGCTCGGCCCGGGCGACATACAAAACACTTCAGAAAATAGGTCCTTCAAGAACCATTAGATAACAGAGCTCCCATCCTGGAAATGTGCTACAGCAGGCTGGGAGGGTGGGAAGAGCTGAGGTCTCACATAGATTCATTAGGGAGAGCAAGTCCTAGGCACCAACATCTAGCCACCAGCTCTGCGTCCGAGCAGCCACTTGGGGACTACAGCTGGCTATTATCAGATAGCACCATGTACCAAACCAGGCAGAGGTGCCAGAAGGAGGAGGAGGGATGCTGTGACAGCTTCCAGAGGCTGGGACTGGCTGTCTGAGAAGGTGAGGGTCTGATAAGGCACCTTTTAGACTGACAGGGAACAGGGGGATGTCCAAATTAGAAACAGATTATAGCTTTCCCCCTTCCTAGATACCATTCCTCTCCAAGCCCTTGCCCAAAATGGAAGGGATGCCTGGCAATGTTAATGCTGGAGTTTTGGAACTGACTCTTTAAAAATATGAGTTGGGGATGAAAGGGA
>NW_006430462.1:3647627-3652302 GCF_000325575.1 Pteropus alecto
GTAGCTAGAAGCTGTGAATGCAGACATGCTAAATACCAAGCTGTCAGGACTTGGTGGCTTTTTTTTTTTTTTTTTTTGCTGGCATTTTCTGAGCCTGTTTCTATGCCAGGAACCATTCTAGAAGCTTTATATGAATTATCTCTAATTCATCATAAGCTAGAAGGTAAATACTTCCACTTTAACCTTTAAGAAATAGGCTCAGATCAGGTCGCACAGCTGGTAAACAGCAAAGTAGAGATCTGTACTTGTGTTGTCTTACTTCAGAGCTGGTTCCTTCTGTAACACCCAACTGCCTAAAGCTGTGATTCTCATAGATGTGTGAGCACCTTAGGAAGAGCATAGCAGACTCTAGGGACTTGTAGGGATGCATATAGTTTATAAAGCTTATTTGGACAGTAAAAAGCAAAACCTATGGTTTTCCACAGAAAGTTACAAAGTAAAATTCAGCCAAATCCTCTTAGTTCATGGTCTGGTGCTATTCACTCAGTGGGTGTTCATGAAGAACAGACAGACCAGGCTGGTAGGCAGTGAGCTGCAAGGAAAGTTTCAGGAAAGAGGGAGCAAGCTCTCCCCAGGAAATCTGGCAGTAGGACTTTAATTTCCTCTGTGAACAGAGACGAGTGCACCTGGGAACATGCACACCCTCCATACCAGGCCCTGATCTCTGCCCCAAGTCCTTGTGAGAGAGGCAGGAGGTCCTAGGGTCCTAGGTGCTCCTACCCATCCCCTCACCTGAAGAGCCGCAGACACATCTTCTCCTGGGGAAATTCCTTCGGTCCCTCCACACTGTCATCATGGCTCTCGGTCTCCAGGTAGACATCCAACAGCACACACAGGCGCTGCAGCTGGTTGGTTAAGAGCTGATGGCCAGGCCGAGGGCCACACAGCTCCTTGTAGCACACATTGACTTCGCTCTCCATGGCCTACAGTTGAGAAAGCCAGACACTCAGCATGACTTTCAGACTGCTGGGTCTGATGGCTCCACAAGAACTGCAGCTGGGCCTCTGCAGGAGCTGGGAAACACCATATCAAGCTGGACTGAACTGTCCTGAGGCTCCCTCTCAGGACAATGGGGTCTTCTTAAATCTAATCCATGACTTTCTCTGCCTTGCACATCCACAGGCAAGAAAATGGAGATGTGCAGACAAGGAATCTCAAGATAAGATTCAAGTCAGAGGTGTTAGGGTTAAAAACATGCTACGGAATCAACTCAACAGGCATAACAAAAATTAACAGCTGCAGTGATCTCACACATCATCTCATTCCAGCACTTCCATGCTTCCGAGTTAATTCACATTTCCACAGAAGCCCAAGACAACATTTCAAGGCAGTATTTATATTATCCCTATTTTATAATGGGGTGAAACTTATGGACCCCAAGTGGTTGAGATGCATCAAGGCTCTTTCCTGTACTACGCCATGCAGCCTCCAGCAAATTCTACAAATCCTGGCAGGCCCCTCTGCCCAGGGAATTACACCAGTGCCCAAGCCCTCAGCTGCAACAGGTTCTGCCACTATCCACCTTCCCAAAGAGGCTCTCTCTGCTCCTCCTATGCCTAGCAGGGCCTTACCCGAATATTGTCATCATTACTGTTGGTTTTCTCTCCTTTCCAGTTCAGACAGAGCTGGAAGATGGGTGGGATGGAGGAGTAGCCAGGGTTCAGCACCACGGCAGCCTGGAGTTTGGCTGGGAAGGGACGGGAAAGGAGGAAAAATCAGTTCCGAGACCCACCTTGCCAGCCACGCACCCTCTCTGATTGGACCCCTGAGACTAGTTGTGATGTTCAAGTGCTGCAGAGCACATTCTGGTACTAACCTGACTTCTAGAATCTCTGAAGTGAAACTGCCAGGTTGCAGACCTAGAGGTCCTGTGACTCTGGTCCCTCTAAGGAGGCAGAGGTGTGTTGTCTCCCTAGAGTTTGCCCAAGAGTTCTATTTGCTCCTTTGATAGACACTTGTTTGAACTAGCATTTCTTTATTTGCCAGCAAGTTACAGATTTTCCCATTTGAAAGCTTACTATCTGTTTTTTTCTTTTCAACATATTGTACATTAGCCATTACATCAAATATATTTTCTCTATTCTGTTCCTTTTATTTTTAGATATTTTGTTATGTGAAATTTATTAAAAGCCAACATTTACTGAGTACTTACTATATTTCCAAGCACTGTGCTAAGACTTATGCATTTTATTTCATCCTAACAATGATTCCATGAGATGGGTACCATTATTATTATCCTCATTTCACATATGAAGAAACTGAGCCTCTGACAGAAAATTTCTTAAGATTGAACAGTTACAATGAAGCAGTGCTGAGTTTAACTAGAGCTGCTTGATGTCAAAGCTGCGCTCATAATCATTAAATGAAATATTTGTCATTTTTTAACATATTTTTCCTTTGGTGACAGTTTTTGTCTTTTTCAATAGTATGACATTTATCCTCACCACTAATGGGCTAAGTATGCCATTCTTTTTCACTATTTATGGGCAGGGGGTCGGTGGGGGCGGGGAGAAACTCTGATCCACCAGTAATTCAAATAACAGCAGACAAGAGAATATAGGTTAAGACAATTCTTTCCCAACACTCACAACAACATTTATTATACAGTAATTCCTTTATCCACTATTGTGTTGCTTCTGTCATAACAGTCTGCATATATTTTTGGATTTATTTCCGTTCATCAATTTTTTGCTTTTATCCATACTATGTAAAGTTTTCAAACCAATCTACTGTAAAATGACTTAAGGCTTATATATACATATATGGCTTATATATATTTGGAATTAGTACCCAGTTATTTAAATTTCACTCTTCATTTTTCAAATTCTGCAATGTGTCTAATGAAAATTTTAATTATCATATTCATTCTATGTGTGACTCTAAAATACCCCATCTTTCTAAGCTTTCACTTGCTCAACCAGGAAGAAGTGATGTCTTCCAATTATTTCCCTTGGGGCTTTACAAATTTCTTGGACTGCATATTTTGTGCCCTTTCAAAACAGTACTCTATGGTGGTTTAGGGATAAGGTAAAAAAATGTTTATAAAGGGGAGAGGATGGGAAGCAAATGCATAAATTCCAAACAGTAGTCGCATATCATGACAGACAGAATGAAATGGGATTGGGGGCCTCAACTGTATCTGAAAAATTTAATTTCCTCACAATATTTTTAAAAACACATGAAGAAAAAGAGAAGAAATCGGGATAGAAAAACTCTAATATCAAAGAGTGCACCCTTTCCTTACATTTCTCACACTGTCTTAAAACTACAGACAATTGCTTTGGCTCTGTGGCCACATCACCAGGCCCTGGGGATCAGATCCTGTGGTCATTGCCAGGCCTGTCGAGGTTGGGGCAAGACAATAGCACCACAGGGAGCATGTGGGTGGCTCCAGCAGGAAGTCCTGGTGAATCAGATGTCAGGACAGCTGTGAGGAATCACAGCTTTCGATGATTCCAAAATGAATGCAGCAACTACAGAAAGGAAGGAAGGTTGTGCCACCTTGCGCTTCACAACCTAAGAGGGACATGTCAGCCCTTCTGTGAAGTGGGGGATGAACAGGTGTCTGATTCTAGAGAGCAGTAAAGCCAAGGGCTAAGAGCTCAGGCTCAGAGGTCAGACTGGGTTTGTGGCTAAGACTTAATTTCCTCATCTGTAAAATGGGAATATTACCACCTCCAGGATTGTCATGAGGATTAAATGAGATAAAGCATGTATGTGACTGTGTTGCAGAACAAGTCCTCGCTGAACAGTGGCTCTTACAATCATTACTATTTGCTGAGTCCCCAAGCAGGATTCCAAGATCGTTCTCTTCCTTTGTGCAACTCTCAGGAATGTTTTATTCTTGGTAGCTCCCCTTGCCTAGAACCACTAGGATCATCAGAACAATTACCTGTGCCCCTTTCCACAAGTGCCATGTAGTAGAGATTGGTGTCCCCAGCAAGTCCCACCTCTACAATGTCTTTGGTGAAATGCAGCTCCTAGAAGTTACCACAGACAAGAAAAGAGTGAACTTCTGGCTCTTCTAGACAATTTTCCTGCCCTTCTGGTGGAGGGGCAGGAGCTGAAAGGTGAAGTGGGTTTGCAGTCCCCAGGACAGCAATGATGACCTGTCACTCCTCTACGTACCATGTAATCGTCATGGGAAATTGTCACCCACTTCACCAGGCGAGAGACAACCTTTGCAGGGAAGAGATACTGGCAATCACTGGTAACTGGTACAATGCCATGTTCTAAAAGATAGCAAGACAGGTGGTGTCACAGGTAGAAATCAGGTGCCACAGCTAGGTAACTAGCATCTTCTGGAGGACTCAGCTGGCCGTTCCAGCTGTCCAGGTACACCTGGGTACCCAGTAGGTGCCCAGGTCAACATGTGCCAGGAATGCAGGCACACCAATCTGACTTTCACCCAGTTCTATATGCTTGTGGCCCAATCTAGCACCAACAAAAACGGTGTTTTATCCTTAATGCAAATGATGGTCGGCAAAATAAAAACCTCCTGGCAGCTAGAACCAGTGACAGTGCCTCTGCAGCAGTGACTGTTAATTAGATCAAATAGCCAAGAGGGCTGTGTTTTCATAGCTGACCTTGATGGAGGAAATGACTGAAGTGTTCTGTGTCAGTTCCTCTAAGGTCTCGAGAAGAGCTGGAGAACACCTCCAGGGTAAATTCCTGC
>NW_006430462.1:3652354-3688285 GCF_000325575.1 Pteropus alecto
GCACTTCAATAAGCAAATATGCCAACACAGTAAATGCTGTCCAGGATGACAATCATCCAACCTTCAGACAAAACAAATTCAGCAATGCTGATGGGGAGAAAAGCCTGATGAATAAGCAATGCTGCCCTGAAAGACAGGATCCACACTGAGCACAACAACTTAACCAGAGGGGTATGGTCTCCAGATGGATCTTGGAAACCCAGTATCTTCCATGACAGTGACTCTTAGATCAGAAACATCTTAACCCTCACTACCCGGTACGTGCCTTGTACATAGTATTTACTGAATGGATAAATGAAAAGCAGCCCCATATGGCCACCATCTTGGTCAACAGCTTATCAGAATCACCTAAGAATTTATGAAAAACAGAGGGGATCAGCCTCACTCTGGATGGTGTTAGCTCAGTAGGTCTCAAGGGAGAAATGAGGGGTGGATCCTTGGATAGCTGTATTCAAATAGGCTGAAGGTGAGCTTCACAAAGCATGAATTGGGCTTCTAGTAAACACCTGTGGAACGCACGTAGGCCTGACAAGCACTAACTTAAGATGAGCTGCTCCTGAGCACTCCACTAACTTGTGCCACTCAGAAGACTTTGAGTCTCCTCTGTGAGCTGAGACAGCCCTGATGGGAGCTCAGATCTCTGCTTGGATGGGCCTGCAGCTCTCTCCAGTGGCCCTGCCGGTACTTCTGCTCAGCAAGAGCCAAGAATCAAGCCCTCTTCGATTTGAAAATATCCGAGTGAAGGGCCAAGTCATTTCTGTCCCTGTGTTATCTGAATGGCTCTCAAGCCATAGCCCTAAAACCAGCTTACCAAGGGATGCAAACTGTTTGTGGAGAGCCAAGCGGGACTGCACCCTGGTCTTCAGCAGTTTCATGGTGGTCTCCATGTGGCTGGCACTCAGAGAGTGGTCAGCAATCACTGTGTGCTGTGGATGACAATAAATAACACACCTGAGTGCTCCCCACTCCTTCCTCTAGGCCTTGCCTCTCTCCTAGGACCTGCCTGTATGTAGTAGCCAAGATCACCCATGCCCTAAGGTGGTCACCTAATGGGAACAGCAGGGTTTACTTGCTGTGACAGGCCAGACGCTGAGTCCCAGCAGGTACAATACAAGCTGCTGGGTTCTCAAGAGGCTATGGCTGGTTCCTGAGAAAAGGAAGGTCTCTGTTAGGGTGCTAGATCCCCTGGAGTTCTGCTTATACTTCATTTGTGGCCTCTTTGTACATAAGACTTAGGGGTGGCAGAGCCTGGAGTTGTGCTGCATCAGAGCAAGAACCCAAGTTATTTTAGATTTGGGGAGAAGGCAAAAGGTACCTAAATACATGTAGGCCTCGAACATTTTAGCCTTCTGAGTGGAGGGAGGACAGATCATAGCCCTGAGGGAAAGCATTCTGCTATTTTAAAGCCCTCGAAGGCCATCAGAAGCCTTTCTGGAGTTTGTATGGGAGGAGAGCTCCCCAAACAAGGAGACCAGATGAGTATACATACCTGGGGCTGCTCTTTAGGGAAGTGGAGGCCACCCAGCTTCTGTACCCACAAATAGGGGTGACCTAGGTCAAGTACGTAGTCTCTCAAAGTCAGGATACTGCAAAAAAGAACACAGAATGAAATGATTTTATAAGTCCTTTCTGCAGTGGTCCCAGGATACAGCCTTCCTCCCAAACAGGCTGGTCCCACAGGCTCAGCTATGCTCGCAGCCAGGCTGCCGGCCAAGCCTCTTGACTTCATTGGTTCACTACTATGAATTTCATCTCTCTCATGTTCACTTTTTCTTTTTTCCCCTCACAGCCTTCAACTCATAAGCAAATCTCAATAAAAAGGCAGTACACTTGATCTCTTTACCAGTCTACCAATTTGTAAAATACTTAAAAATTTTTCAATCCTCAAAGAATTAAAATGTTAAACATTTTTATTATATCTCATGTTCTTATCATGCTCATCAAGTTTTGATACCTCCACCCTTTCTCACCCTTCCAGGACCTTCATTTGCCTCGTAAGCAGGAAAGGGTATGTGTTCCCTTCTCTCGACACAGCATTCCCTCCTCCTCCCAGGTTCCCTCTACCCTGAGAGGCCACTGGCCCTACCGGATATCCGGCTTTGGGCTTGAGCCACCAGAGAAACTCAGAAGCAAAGAGGCCGGGAGAGGAGGAAACACTGCTGACTCACCCGACTTTATCAAACTGGTATTGATTGGCTGGATTCGGAGTTTTCTTTCCATGATCCCCAGGATACAAACAGCTCAGGACTGAGTCAGGAGACAGCAAGTCCCTGGAAAGGGAGAAGACTGCAGTGAGAAGGGAGGCCAACACCTTGCCTCAAAGCAGACTTGGGCATTCGGGGATGGTAATGCCACCTCTCAAACCAATGCCATCATTTACTGAATACTTCCTGTGGGCTAGACCCTTTATATACTCAAGTTCACTGGATCATCATAACCCCATGAGGTAGGGAGTATTATCATTTCCATTTTATAGAGGAGAAACTCAAGGCTTTGAAAGATATGGCTTGTTCAAATTCACACTGCTAGTAAGTGCTGGAGCTGGGATTTGCTCTGCCTAATCAAAGACAGTAGCACTCTAAACCACCAAATTAAAAACAAAAACAAAAACAAAAACCTATCCCTTCAAGAGTTACATGGTGACTAGGGCCTTACCTCAGGGGAGCAAAGCCCTATGAAATAGAAATAGAAATAATCATAATTTTTATAGGAACAGAAGAGATTCCTTTCTATCCCAGAAAGAACAAGTGTGTAGCACTGGTGCTGTGTCTATCATACTTTGACCAAATTTCATGCTACTACTCACAGAAGAAGGTCCCAGAAAAAGATATTATCACATGCACTGGGGACAAGGTGACCCAGTGCTATAAGTAGATCGACAAAGACACCAATGCCACCCACCCGGAATGGTGAAGGCATAGCCTGTAATTAAACATGACAACCAGAGAAGAGATTTAGGGTGGGGCCGAGTGTGGGGAGAATATAATAGATTAATCCAATCATAAAGGACAACAGGGCCCATTCTTCCCCTCAACCAGCAAAGGGTTCTTATTCATCTTTTCAGGGATAGCATCAGGAGTGACTCAGGCAGAAGGGCTGATCCTGAGGCTCTGAGTCCCCGGCATGCCTTTGGGACTTAATTCTGGAACAGTGGCAGCTTCTGGCTCTTCTCTGTTCTGTCTCTCCCAGAGTCTCTCTCTTCCCTTTCACTGCCTCACATGAAAAACTGGCTAGAAAAGAAATAAGAATTGACAGTCTTTTGGCCAATATTTAGTGACTATTACCAACAGAATTAATGAACTAAAATAAAACAGAACGTCTAAAACTGCACATGATAAGGGTTTCTAATTGGCAAAACCCGATGGCAAAATCAAATCTTGACAAAACCTACATCTGTAATATGCGACTCAGGACAACTGAATTTGCTAAAAATAGACATAAAAGGGGAAGCTATATATAGTCATAAAAATACAACACAAACAAAAAAACTATTTGATTAGTCAAATCTTTGTTATAAAATTTTAATGGAAAAGAATTAAATAAACTTTGGTAAAATAAAAATGGAAAATGATTAAAAATAGGTTAATGGCTTAATAAAAAATTAATGAATTAAAATGCTCTAATGGGGATCATTATAGAAAATAATTTGAGGAAAATTCAGCAAAATTAGTATAATTCTGATTAAAACATTTGCATTAAAAACATTAATTCCCTAATGAATTAACAGATCCTGGCAAAAGTCATCAATATTGCTAACATCACAAAAATAAAGACAGCCCATGCCTCTTAATGGAAGTACTCAATAACATCTATGACTGTCATGCTCCTTTATCCCCCTTCTAAAAACTCAAAATGGAATCTGAGCAAGCCTCTAAATCTAACTACAATTTACATGAATAACAGGAGGAAGGAGTAATCCATTAAAATATACTACAGGAATGTAATCATCAAAATCAAATTCTAGGGGACCTACAGAGCAAACAACATGACAGGGACATTCAGATGAAAAGATGCTTGAGAGAAGTTTCACCCAACTGTAACCTTATAGAGATTGAGTCAAAACCCAAATAGTAAAAACGAAACAGAATGAACAAAAAACAACTAATGACAAAATTAGAGAAATCTGAACTGCAACTGGCTTTGCATGATATTAAGGAATTAGTATAATACTGTAATTATATTGAAAAAAAAGTATCCCTATATTTTAGTAGATAGATAAAATCATAAACCGGGCTGGTGTCTCCAGGGGCCAAAGCAGCCTGTACTTGAGAGAACGGCTCTGGGCTGGGGTTCTGGAGCTCTAGGCCCAAGGCTTCCATGGTCATATGTCCCCAGCCCTCGATTTCTCCACCTGTACAATAGAGGGATAAGCTAGACAACACTTGAAGGTCCATCAAGATCTAATCCTAGTTTCAGGGTGGTGTTTCCTTTTGTCTCTCCTCCCTCTTTGGGGGCAAATGCCCACCCAGTAATGACAGTAGTATAGTACAGTGGTATATAGGCCTCAGTTTCCTCATCTTATAGAGCTACTGGAAGAGTTAAGCAAGTTGATAAACACAGCTGTCATTTACCAAGTGCTTCACCTGTGCTAAGCACTTGACCTGACTCTTCACATGCTCCCTGGAAAAGGACATTACAATTAACAACCACAGAATGAGGAAATAGACTCAGAAGCAAAGAAACTTGGCTAAAAGTGCACAAAGAGCTGTTAAGTGGCCAACCCAGGACTCATCAGAGCTCATAACCAGTCTGTATAACCAGTCTGCAGTACTGCCCCCGTCACTGCACTGCACAGCTTAGTGAGGAGCTAGAGTTAAGCATGCACTGAGGCCAGCCTGCCCTGCAACTCTGTTATTAGCAGGTAGGGCATCTGAGAGGTGAGCAGGCAGAACTCTCGTGACAAGGATATCCACCTTATGGAGACCTAGAGCTGTTCACTGGACTGAGAGCTCTGGCGAAATGTAATGGGCACTCTGAAGGAGCAAGCCCTGGGCTCCCTCTGCTGGGGTCGGGTGGGAAGGGAGTCAATTTCATCCAAAGCACCCCTGGGTGGTCAAACAACACTCATGAACAGGGACCAAGGCTGTAGCCTGAAAGAGGCGTGGACTTCAAGTGCAGGGTAGAATACCCAGAGAAACCACCAGTTAGCCATGAAAAGAGCCCCACCTCATTAGGCTCCAAACATGTGCCTCGTTCAGTGGTCTTTCTACAGCTGAGATGAGGACTCAGTGGGACCATGTAAAAGCAGGGGCAGAAAGAGTGCCAGGCCAGGGCAGTGCTCCTGTAAGTGAGGCTATTTCATCTTAAGGCCCTCTTCCTCCTCTCTTCTTTCTGCTTCTGGCTGTGTAACAAGACTGCTATGGTCAGGGGTTTCCTGGGGATGCTTGGCCTACAGCTGTCATTACTGTGCCTCTGTTCACCCTCCTCAAAGCCCTAACAGGGACCCATCACAGTCCAATTCCCATTGCCCAGGTAAGGACAATCTGGGATTGAGCTAAGCTGTGAAGAAAAAATCCCAGCATCTTGGGATAGGAAAAGAAAAGGAAGAGAGCAGTCTGAATGTATCAACCTGATACTGTCTGCCAAATCTCATTTTCACATTCACGTTCTTTCCACACTGCTTGTAAAAAGCTAGTATCTGCCCCACCTACTCAATTTGCAATACACTACAGTTACTTTTATCATCTGCTGTGTAGTAAGAGGACTTCACCAATTAAAGTCCATGAGTGCTTTCTAAGAAAAATACCAGTAATGAGCCAACACTTCTAGGCCATGTGAACATGACAACAGAAGGCAATGTAGCCATGAACCTCCTCAGAGCCAGAAGAGGGAGAAACCAAGCAGCCCAACGCCATGGTTCTCCTCACCACCCTCCCTCGTCCCACTCTCTGAAGCGCCTGCTCAATACCCTGCACTGATGGGGGTGATCAGCTCCACTGCAGTTGTCACTTTGGCTTTTACTGTCATGATGTTGAGGTTCATGAGATAGTAGAAAGTCAGGTGAAGCACACTGTCATCTGGAGGGGGGAGGAAGGAAAAGCAGAGATCATTTAAGAGTTAACTATGAGAACAAAGTCAACAGTTTTATAGAAAGGAAAGTCAATGAGGCTTTTAAGATCTTTTACTATAAAAATAAAAACTTCAAGGCAATTTAATGTTGAGTAAAAAAAAAAAGCAGAGTGGTCTATGGCCATGCCACCCTAAACGTGCACGATCTTGTCTGATCTTGGAAGCTAAGCAGGGCTGGGCCTGGTGAGTACTTGGATGGGAGATCACCTAGGAATACCAGGTGCTGTAGGCATTAAAAAATGATAATAATAATAAAAAGCAGTACAAATTCTTTGCTACTCCTCTCTCCAAGAGGTAGAGCTTCATTTCCCTCCTGTGGAGTGTGAGGTGGACTTAAGAGACTCTGCTTCTAAGAAATACAATATGGAAAGGGAGTGATCAAGTGATCACCAAAGGGATCCAGGTTAATATCACCATTAATAAGACACAATGATACCCACATCTATTGTCTTCCTACCCAAGACCTATAACCTCAGTCTAATCAGGAGAAAATGCCAGACAAGCCCAAATTGAGAGTCTTCCAACATAATAAATAAACCTTGTCTTCAGAAGTGTCAAAGTCATGAAGTACAAGCAAAGACTGAGGAACTGTCACTGCCTGGAGGAGACTAAGGGGAAGACGACTAAATAAATTTGTGAGATCTTGCACTGGATCTTGGAACAGAAAAAAGACATTAGAGAAACACCAGGGAAATGTGAATAAATCCTGTAGTTTACTTAACAGTGTTGTACCAATAAAATCAACATTAGCTTTGATAATTGTACTGTGGTTAGATATTGACATTAGGGGAAGCTGGGTGAAGAGCATGCGAGAACTCTGTATTATCACTGCAACTCTTCTGAGTCGAAAATTATCTCAAAATAAACTTTTTTTAAGGCAAAGAAAGGACCAGTGTATAAAGTCTGTTTCCATTTGTGTAAAGGACAAAAGGAGGAGGAGATAAATATATACTTATATAAAAGCTTCTAAATGCACTGAATACTTCTAGAAAATACGTAAGAAACCTAACACAATAGTTGTCCTTGGAGGTAAGACCAAGGACCAGAGTCTGGGAGTCCAGATGAGAGAGAAACTTACATTTGACTGTTAGCTCTTAAACTGAAGGCTTTACCACATGTTCCTTTATCCATACCAAACCAATTTCAAAATATATATTTTCTATAGAACATAAAGTTCTACCTATATTAAATTAATATTAGTTACATTACTCAAAATTTGCATACTCTTGCAACTTGTTCTGTGTATCTGACTTTTAAAATTCAGAAAGAGGTATAGTTTTATCAAACATCCCTTAGGTGTCTAGTTTTGTTGTTCTGTTGCTATGGTATGACTTAGGGAAAAAAATCAAATGAACTCCATGCAAAATAATGAGGATAAACAGAGAAATATGAAACCAGAATCTTTTCTTGGGCAAAGAGGCCTCTGGCTTGCTGGACCCTGTGCTACTGCAGCTGGCTGAACTCTTAGGTGCCATGGATCCCACAAGGGGAGCCAGACCTTTGCACTTCAAGTCCAGCATGACAGACAGTGGGTGCCTCTTCAACATCTCCTTGCGCTTGTCATCCAACTGAACTCCCAGTGTGGGTCGCCGGCGTTTCTGGACAAAGGAAAGAATGGAGCTGATAAGCACTAGTGGTACTAATCTCTCCCTTCCTTCTCCCTACTGGCCAGGGCCTGAGCACTACTGCCTGAGACCCGTTGCTTCAGCTACCAGGCTGCCAGGCTCCCAGCAGCCCTTTCTTTCAAGCTTCTTTCTTCTGCTTCTAGGGAGGACGCCACTCGCCAACTAGCAGGCCCCAGCACAGCTGCCTGGTACACCCATGAGAGGAAACGGCTCTCACCGTGGTCTGCTCCTCCTCAGCATCTGAGTCGCTCTCGTCATCTGCAACCACGGAGAAGGTGTCTATAGGTGAGGGGGCTCCCAATGCTCCTTAAATTACCTCAACACATGGGGAATAAAGGGGCCCAGATTCTGTGTCGTTTGTAAATGGGTTTCTTTAGAATAAATAATAAATAAATTTGCTGCTTCTTATTCAGTATTGAAAACATGATGATGTAAGAAAAAAAGAAAAGAGGAATGACCTATAATCCCACCACCCCTGTCCTTTAAAGTGCTTTTTAATGTCATCCTAGGGACTACAAGGCCCTCCACTGGTAGTGGTGGTGGTAGCAGTAATGATAATATAAATAACAACAACAGCAACAGCAGCTCATATAATTTGCTATGTGCCAAAAATGCTGTCTAATGGTTTTCATGCATGACCTTCTTTAATCCACGTAATAATTCTATATGACATATTATTATCCTGTTTTGACAAGTGAGTAAACTGAGGCTCAGAAATGTTAAAGATCAGTGAGCTAGTGAGTGGCAGGGCTGAAATCCAAAGGCAGTGCTCTCCCTGTCTATCCCTGAGCATTAAGACATTAAAGTTAAGCTTTCTGTGGCACATAACTGGTACAGCTAATTTCCAAAGGACCAGCACTGCCCTTGGGTGGTGATTTGGTGTCCCTGGGAATCCTTGGGAGGCTTACATTACCTTGGGAGTCCTCGGGAGGCTTAAACAGAGCCTTGGCTTCATCCACACTGCCTTCAATCGCCACAGACAAGGTCTTATCTGGGAGCAAGAAAAAGCTTCATGTGATAGACGCTGAGGGAAGGAGCTAAGCAACAGAAGCAGGCCAGCTCTGGGACTGCATTTCTTCTACCTTTGTCATAGCGCCTTACTGACTGGGGGGTGGGAGGACAAAAGCCCTTTCTCCAAATGAAGAGGAAAAAGGTAGGAAACTTAAGTCTTTTTTGCATCATTTACTGAGAACAAAAAAACTCAAAGTACGGATTGCTGGACGAGCATCACCTGAGACCAGGGGTGACCGTCACTGTTTTCAGGCTTACGCCAAGGCACTGAGGGTACTCTTCTGCCAAGTGTCTTAAAGGTTCTCATGCAGAAGCCCATACAGCACACATTCCGGAAGTGATGACTCTCACCCATGTACTTATTCTCTATTCTACACTACACCAAGCACCTGGCCGGCACTGTCACATTTAACTGGGAGGCAGGAGGACAGTGGGTTTGGAAACTTGAACCCTGCAGTCCAGAGTCCTTGAGTCCCTGCCCTACCAATTCCCAAACATGTGACCTGGAAAGTTACGTCATAGCCATGAGTCCCAGTTTCTGCATCTATGGAATCGGAATGTGACAAATCATAGCTGCCCTGTCGGGTGTTGAAGTGATGCTTATAATGAATGAGCTGATGTTTATAACTTTAATTATAAAATTATTAAAAAAAAAAACTTTTAACAACCTTTACAACGATGCTGTAGGAGCAATATTTATAGATGAGAAAATTAAGGCTCAGAGGAGTTTGATACAATAGCCAGGAAGTACATAAGCTAAGACCAATCGACTTGAGCTTGGCATCTCAGTATGAAGCTGAGAGGCCTGTTCTATGCATCAGGTCTGACACCTCCCTAACGGTGCCTGTGCCTGCCTTTGTGGAACAACGTGGGTCTAGTGCAGGGAGGTCAGACAGACCACCACCCCTCCTGCTCCACTCAAAAGAACATACAAATTACAAATAGTCACAGGAGCCTGAAATGGTTTGCCCAGCTGCACTAAGGAAGGATGACAAACTTCCTCCAAGTGGCAGGCCACTGAGATAATATTATCAGGTATCTGACCACTGCTCTTTCTCTTACACCTCACCCAAAAAAGTTGGTTGTCTCCATCAACCACTGACAGACTTTTGAGTAGTTTAATCCTGAAATTCTATAGTAAAATTGGAATGGAAACAGGTTGGGGTTTAAACACAAAAGAAAGGAAAATTACTCACCCTGTTTAGGGGGCTGGGAGGATTTCATATGAGCTGATGATGGAAAAAAGAGGGAGAACAAAGGGGAAGGAGAGGACCAGAGGACCAGGAAGACACAAGAAGAGAGACAGTAATGTGTTGGTGCCTATGGCTAGGAGGAGAGGCATGCACTAGTGCAACATACGTCTGTCTGAGGTGGCAGGGTGGGTGTGGGGAAGAAAAGTTCAGGTGCTCGGTGGAAGCTGCAGTAGGGCAAGAGGAAGGGTCTCCAAAAACTTCTCAAAACCCCAGTAGAGCAAAGGGCTTCCCTTAAGCTTAATGAGGACATCGTAATGGCATGCAGTCTGTTTGGGGCATGGGAAAGCCTGGGAGAGCTGACTGAGACCTTTGTTCACCAAGCCACCTCTCTGAAGCAGAGCAAGAAGCACCAATCCATCTGCCACGCATGCCTTGGGCTGCCTGAGTACTGCACCCTGCAGCCAACCAGCCAGGCTTATCAAAGATTCAAAGCCATCCATTCTGAAATGCCCATCAGGTTAGTCTAGCCTCAGGCCAGCTGGTCAAAGCAGCCATGCTGGGCAGAGCAGAGGGGAGGTGGCATTTGTCACCTGAGGTCTTCTCAGCAGGGCCTGGGAGCTTTCCTCAGTAGGCAGTGCTTCCGAATGACTCAGTAAGCCACGGCTTCTGCTCCCACAGCCCCTTTTCCTCACCCGGCTCCCATACTCACCACAGGCCTGCCCATATGCAGTGGCCTGGACAAAGAGGACATAGAGGGGAGGCGGTAGGTGTCTGGCCGTCTCATATTGCTTGTGAGCCTGGTCAAACGGCATGAACAGATACTCCTGCACTGGGAGGGAAGCCTGCAGGCAACGAAAGAAAGATTTGTTTTTCCACTCTAGGCAGTCCAAGAATGAACATGTGACCACTCACAGTTACAATATAGTTTTTTATTTATGAAAGTAATACATGATAAGCTAACAGAACTAACAGGTAGATAAAAGGTCCATATAAAAAATCAATTGCATTTCTTTATGCACACAATAAACAGTAAGACAATGAACTTAAAAAAGATACCACTTCCAATAGCGTCAAGAAAACATCAAATATTTAAGAATAAATAAATGAAAGGTGTGTCAGCCTCTACACAAAGAACTGAGAAATAAAAGATCTAAATGAATGAAGCTATATGCCATGTTAATGGCCTGGAACACGCAATACAATCCAGATGTCAATTCTCCCCAAAGTGATCTACAGATTCAATGCAATCCCAGTCTAAATCCCAGCAGGTGAAAATAGACTAGCAGATTCCAAAATTTATATGTAAATGCGAAGGGCTAAGAATAACCAAGACAACCTTGAAAAATTAAGCTGAAGGACTTATTCTACTGAGACTTCTGATAAAGTTACAGTAAAGACAGTGTGATACTAGTGCATAAATAGACAACAAGATATCACACACAATCCTACATACACAGACATTTGATTTATAACAAAAGGGGGAAAGAATGGTCTTTTCGATAAATGAGTCAGCTAAATACCTACAGGGAAAAAAAATATATCTGTTCCTTATCTCACACTAAATACAAAATTCACTTCCAGAAAAACTATATACCTAAATGTGAAAGGTAAACAACAGAACTTCTATAAGGAAACAAGAGAATATCTCCATGACCTTGGGAAAGAGAAAGATTTATTAAACAGTACACAAAAGCAATAATCATAAAGAAAAATACTAATTAGATTAAAATTAAGAACATGTGCTCATTAAAAAATACCACTATGAGAGAAAAGTCACAGAATAGGAAAGATATCTGCAAAAGACTCATTTTCAGAAAATATAAAAAACTCTAAGCAATCCAACAGAAAAATGGGCAAAAGACATAAGTAGGCCTGTCACTGAAGAGTTAATCCAGAGTCAATAAGCACATAAAAGGTGCTGTGCTCAACTGTCACTGGTTCCAGGAAAAGAGAAATTAAAAACATAAGCAATGCCCTCCGGAATGGCTACAATTAAGAAGACTGACAATATCAAGTGTTGGTGAGGATGTGGAGCAATTAGAACTTTCCTGTGGTGCTGGAATCAATACAATTGCTTTAGAAAACTGTTTCAGTTTTCCAAACCTAAATATATGCATAGCATATTTTTTTAACAGGAAAGTTAAAAAACTTTCAGTTTGTTTTCTTTTTGTCCTATTATGAAGTGCTACTGGGAATATTTCTGTTAACAATTCTAATTCTAAACCTAGAGTTGAAGGGAGGAAATGTAGATCTTGCCAAATCCCAGAAGAGAATTTAATTTCTCTAGGATCCTTCTGTAAAGTTCCTCCATATTAACCATTTACCCTGCCTCATAAAACTGTAAGGCTCTAGACCAAATCTGGCTTCACGAAGCAAACAAAATCAGGTCACCTATATAGAAAGACATTACATTTTACAGGTAAAGTAGGGACTTTCTCCTAAGGTACCTAATGGCTTTCAAATATAAGTACTTTTCAGAGCAAGCAGATCTACTGAGCATCTGCCCCTGAAGTACGGTCAAGGAGATCTAACAGATATCCACAGAAACATGCTTAGATGCCTGAGACTGGGGGCTGTTGGAGACCATGCAGAGGGTAAACTAAACTTATAGTTTGCAAATATGTTTTACCCAGAGGCTCTGGGTGTAAAGAAAATGCCCAAGTAAATGTGTGTATGTACTCCTGAGCCCACCTGGCCAGCATTTCTTCCACTCAGGACACAACATCATTGCACCAGTTGGGTAGGACTTCAGCCAGGACCATCTCTGCACTGTTCTCTACACGGATTAGGGTAACAGATAACATACCTGGCAGAATGGAGATGGGGGTGCAGGTGGCCTCAGGTCAAAAAGGTCTCACTGGTTCTTCAGTGAAAGCAAAGCAAAAGACTGGGAGGAAGGGGTTGTGGGGGAGACACTCACCTGCATGATGCTGTTGAGGCGTGGCTGGAGGCTGCTCAGGTACTCCTTCTTCACTTCAATCTCCTTAAGAATCTTCTCCTTGTTGGACAGGCACTCACGGTACTTCTCCGCCAGCCTGTTTAGGAAGGACAGCACTATCACTAGATGCTCTCCTGGGATATCTTGATATGCTAGTTCACTGTCAGAATCCACCTAGTAACAGCAATCGTGATGAACTGTTTACCTAGCACTTAAGATGTGCCAGGCACTTTGAGAACTCTTTATAAGCATTATTGCATTTATCCTTATAAAAACCCTGGATGACAGGGACTTTTCTTATCCCCAAAGGAGGAAATGAAAGCTGAGAGGTAGGTTAACTTGCCCAAGGTCAGCCAGTTAAGAGCAAGCACAGAGCTGGGTTTTAAATTCATGCCTACCTGGTTCAAAAGGTTCTGTCCATACCACTAGGAAATACCCCTGTGTCATCTCCAGCTCCATTTCTTGCCTCTAGGGGCAAGACCGAAACTCTCATAAACATGTGGACCTAGCAGCTACAAGTCCCAAACAAGCCACAAACTGGCCTGAGTGGGACAGGGTGGAGATGGATTCCGGACAAGTGCCACAGGAAAGCAACATTCACAGCTTAGCCTGTGCCCAGGGCAAGCAGTGTACTGGACAGGGGAGGTACGGGCCAGCCCCATTTCCTAAAAACTGATACCAATTCCTTAAGAACCAGACTTAGTGCTTATTAAATTCATAACATGAACCAAAGGCACAGAATATATTCTATAACAGAAAAAGCAAGGAATAAAAGCAGCTGATTCTCCAATAAAAAAGCAGATGTGCTAACCACAAGCCCTACAATTCTTATACAAATATGAAAGGGAAAAAAGTCACCATAATGAAAGAGATGCAGCCATTAAAAGTCCAGTATGAAAAAAAAGCTCTTACAAAGACCTAGATTAAATTACACAGTATAAACATTCTATTTACAGTTAATAACTAAAAGCTCTTTATTAGTACAGGAAAGTTTTATATGTAAAGGTGTGCCTTATTAAAGCATTACTTAAACACCCTAAATTAAGTCCAATCCAACAGGGAAATGATTACATGAATTACAATTTGTCTATACATGAGAATGTTGTAAAACCTAAAATAATGTTTACAAAGCTTTAAAATACCACAGGGACACTGTTATAGGTAGGGGGAAAAGGCAAAAAACAAAATTAGATTCATGGTACAAAAAGTATTTAGGTCTCAGGTGTTAAAATTTTAAAGGAAAAGTTACTCCAACTTCCTGTTAACAGCTTTAAGCAATTCAAACCCCACCCATGATGCAGCTGGCCAAGTCTAAACTATTAGGTGTGAGTTAATCACAATGTGGGATTTTGTCTTAGAAACTATTCTGCTGGTTCCCCAGCACTTTACTGTCTGATTTGGGTCATGATAAAGGACGGATCCCCATGGGTAAAGGTCCATGTGTCTGCACAGGCTAACAAGGTCAAGAAGGATGAAACACCACCTTTTCCGCTGCTCCAGCTCCCAATCCAGACGTGCAAGGGTTTGTTGGTGAGGGTCTCCCATGGTGACTTCAGCCTTGCTGATATCTGGAGGAGCCTCCTTATAGAACTCCTCTAAACTGACTAGATCAATTTCTTCATGCTTTGACCTGCAGACAAAAACAAATTTCACTCTGCCATTCTTAAGCAGGCCCACAGTTCCCCTCAACCCCACCATGTACATCCACTTAGCCCAGATCTGCAGCTACGCAGGGACCTGGAATCCAGTCTTCTCAGAAAACGCTCATTAGCAGGTATTTCAGTTTAAAGAGAGGTAGTTGGTGACGTGCCACAGGATCCTTAACCATGCTGTCTAACCTTTTAATCCAAGAATTAGCTTAACACCTGGAAGGGATGCTTACCAAATTTATAGACATCTCCAAGCTGAACGAGAGGGCTAAGAGCTTAAAGAGTCAAATAAAAATACTATGGTCTAGGCCTAAACTGTCAGGTTGAAACCAAGAAATGTTACTTAACAGGAATAAACATAAAGGTCTGCATTTAAGTTCAAAATAGTAACTACATAACCATGGGATGGGGAAGATCTAACCGAATATGAAAGGTTTTAATTGTTACATGTATAGTGACGCCATGTATAAAAAAAATCCAATACTCTTTCCTGCATTAACATAGAGCACAGGTTGTAGACAGATGATGGCAATAACAACAGCAGCTACCATGAATTAAGTACCCACTGTATGTCATCTTTACCTCACTTCTCAAAATAACTCTATAAATTGGGGATTTTTATCTCCGCTTTTCAAATGAGATGGAGGCTTCTGTAGTTAACCAGCTTGCCCAAGGTCACACAGCTAGTGAGTGGCAGAGCTGGTATTTGAACCTAGGCTGTCTGACTCCACGGTCCACCGTGGCCACCTGCCTCTCCATAAGCCCAAGTTCTGCTGTATTCTTTGCCAGCTTTCATCTGAGTGATGGTTACAGGTTGAGGCATCACATTCTTTTACTTTGTTTTTATATTTTTTACTTTTAAATAGTTTAAGACTCATGAGAAGTTTCAAAAATAGTACTGAGAGTTTATTTCCTCTGTGTAACCTTCCCCTGGGTTCTCCCAATAATATCTTACCTAAACATAGTACACTGTCAAAATTAGGAAACTGACAATGGTACAATATTATTAACTCAGGTATGGACCTGATGTGGGTTTTATCTCTATTAGTATTTAAGTATTATTGTGTGATGAATTTATGGAGCAGATAAGATACCTCTCAAAAATCAGTATCATCATTACTAAAAATACACCAGACCCAATATCTAATGTGCCCCCAACCCCAAGTATATTACAACTAAAAACCTGCCTCCTTTCAGTTTGCACAAATAGGTCTAACCAAACAAGAACACGTTCCATTCTCTTCCTCTGCCTACTTGTTCTTTCTCATTTCTCAGCGTGGATTTGACAAAAGGCATTACATTTTAAGAACATCGCCAAATTCTAGTTCGTTCACCTGAAGGCAGCTAAACAGCAAGAAATTCAGATTCGAAAGAATAAAATCCATTTGCAAAAATGAATTGTTTGAACTTTAGAGATGAAAATTGAGCCAAATGGTTAAAAGGATATGACTTGCTCCCATACAAGGTGCCCAGGAATCAAACCTGTAATAAATGTAAAGGTCCCTGCTGGGGAGAGACAACTGCCTTTGACCAAGTGCAGAGCTCAAAATTCAAAAGGATCAGACAGGCTTCTGAGTTTCTTCATGCAGCCTGAAAATACTACTTCCAATTTTCCCACTCAAAGTGATCTATCTAACAGTGAGGAGGCTGAGGTGGATCTGCGGGACCCTGGCAGAGACTATGTACTAACCTTCTCCCAGGTTCTACAGTCTCTGCACTCATCTGATTTCTTTCTAAGAGACTAGCTCTCAAAGAGCTATGTAGGATAAAACAGTTACCAACAGACCACCTTGCCAAAGCTCTGTCCTCCGAAACTCACTTAAACTCCAGACATTTAGTAATCTCCTTCTGCAGGTGCATTACTTCATACAACAGGTTCTGGAGTTGCAGGTGATAGGCGTCTACTTTCTGCTTGGCCTGAAAGAAGGACAAGGTCGGAGATGAGTGGGGCAAGTCAGAGTTGGGCAGTGCAGGGTAGCAGCAAACTGAGAGAGTGGGTAGAGGGGATGAAAAAGGGGATGGAGAGGAAGAAGGAGAAGGAAGGTTAAACTTCTCAACTATTACCTCGTGGGTCTGATCTCTTCCTTTCTTCAACCTGATATGAGCTAATCGGTTAAGCTTCTTCAGAGTCATAAAATGCACACAGCTCTGGATTCTCCGATCCTCAAGTTCAACTGCCTGTGGATAAAGAAAAACTGGTAAACACCTCAATAACAGGTGCTGGCTGGGTTTCCTTCAGCCCCCAAAACAGAAGGAGCTCAGAACCATGAGAAGTGTCCAAAGGAAATGAAAGAATGACTATATAAGAGAAATGCTTAAGGTTCCTAGGCAAAAAAGCAATTTCTGCTTGGACAGAAGCAACAGGAAACAAAGACAGAGCAAGCACAGCCCATGCACAATTATCTGTTCCTACATATTGCACACAGAGAGCCTAACGATAGCAACATATTGCCATACAATTTGACCTCTATAAATAACATTATAGAATAATTTAAATGAAAACAGAATTACAGTTATAAAGCTTGGCTATAGTGAAATACATAAGACGTAATAATCTTAATAATATTAGCCAGTATAAGCACAAACAAGTGAGCTTCCTGGAAAAATATGGATTTTGTTTTGTTTTGAACTCCTCCATCTAGTTTTTAGTCACACTTATTTTCTCTGCCTGAAGCCTGGTTTACTCATTTAATATTAATATTTCATTTTTGGTCTCTATGATTTATTTATACATATCCATCCTTATGACAGCAAGGGAATTTACATGTACTATCATTTCTCAACACCTAGCAAAATGTCTAGCACTTAATAAATATTAGTTGGATGAATTATCAAATTATAGTTATGGAAAAAATTAATTATCCTATACTTTCATTACTGTAACCGGTGATTGGTGGTGATGAGACATTCCAGTAAATTAGTAGGCAGGTCTTTGGAGCCCCAGGCTACCTATTCGTAGCTAAAACAGAAGATCAAGATCAGGAAGGGTTCTGGAAAGCGCAGAACAGGTCCATCCATGCAGACCCACCAGGTTCATGTTTGTCTAGTCCAGTCCTTACCACATCTTTGCCTCCCCTGCTCTTCAGGTCCTGGATCTCGGCCATGAGCCTCTGTAATTCCTGGCATGTGTACTTGTATAGTTCATAGTCTCTGCCAGGGTCCCGCAGATCCACCTCAGCTTCCTCACTGTAGTATTTACCTTCCTGTGGAGGCAAGGATACAGGCCTTGAGTGGGGAGTAAAAGTCTACCTGTTGGGACCAGGGACATAGGCTGGGATCAGTAACAATGAAGCCCCAAATCAGGTCTCTAAAGGATCTGGTCCTCAAATGTTTTTCTTCTTTTCCTCTTTCTAATTATAAAATAAAGCATGCTTGGTGACAGAAATTCAGAACAGTGAGGAATATCAAGAACAAAATGACTATGGCCATGCCACCCTGAACATGCCAGGTCTCATCTGATCTCGGAAGCTAAGGAGGGTCGGGCCTGGTTAGTACTTGGATGGGAGACTACCTAGGAATTCCAGGTGCAGTAGGCATTTTAAAAAAAAAAATGAAAGACTGCTATAATCTCAACTCCAGCCTCAAATAATTCCACTGTTAATTCTGTGGATAAGTACAAATTTTATTTTTAAACAAAATGGAATATGCTATTTAGTGCAATTTCCCATTCCAATAAATACAGATCTCCATCAAAATGGCTACATGATAGCTATAGATCCTCTATATAGATAAACCAAAATTAATTCAACCAAATTCCTATGGATGGATGTTTAGATGGTCAAATCAAGCTTTAACAGAGACTAAAATATTGGTCTCCCAGCCTTTGGAGTAAACAGAACACATCTCTTTAATGGAGAGTCTACTGTAGTTAGCAATACTGTATTGCACTCCAGAAAGGTTGCTAAGAGAGTAGACTTAAAAGTTCTCATTACAATAAAAAAAATTTTGTAACTACGTATGATGACAGATGTTAACCAGACTTATTGTGATCATTTTGCAATATATCAAATAGTGAATCATTTTGTACACCTGAAACTAACATAATGTTATGTCAATTAAACAAGAGAGTCAGAATCAATGCCCCCCAAATGATAAGTCTTTTCATTAATCTTGATTTCCTAAACCTGAGGTTAAGTATAATTTTCTATTCAAATTTAAGCTGCTATGTTTCTCTATTCTAGTTTTAAAAACAAATGAAAAACATAACCAAATGATCCAAACAGTTAAGTCATAAATTAGGTAGATAGATTCAAGGACAGAGAAATAGCAAAAGAACCTGCTGACACATGAGCTTTCATGCCACAAAAGAGGTTCTGCAGACACGTGGTTCTGGTACTGTCTCAGTAGCAGGCCAGGGATGCCACATTTTAAAATTCCAGTGGTATGTTGCATATGGACTGCCTTCTTCTGACCATCAGGAAAATTGAAGACATACACCATACTAGAATGCATTCTCTGTTCAGACAACAATCATGTCTAATATAGGCTTGCTGGTTCTTGGGATGCTACAGCTAAACCTGATGTAGCTACTCAGGCTTTGTAGAGCCAAGTGAATTCTGGGCACCTGGTTAAGCAGTGACCACTTGAGAGGTTGTCTCTGTGACCCTCAGCTGCTGCAAACCGAGAGCCACAAACTTGGCCACAAACTGCAATTTTTTAGCAGCATGGCAGCCCCGGCTGATCTCACCTGCTCAGTGTCCGAACGATTACGCTTCCCTTCAGCTGGAGCTCCATCACTTCGGATCACTTTGGGCTTCCGTTTTTTGCTCGATTCCGATGACATGATTGTTTGGTGAAGTCAGGCAGAAAAAGAGGCCTGTTAAAAGGAGAAAGCTTTTGAGATTTTCCAGAATTGGAACTGGAAATTTTCCTGGAGTCAGAATACTTAACTTTAACTAGCAGTTTTGGCTACTTACACCCTTGGTAATTCAAGAAAAGTAACTCAACCCTCCAAAGCCTATTTAATCCTCTGTAAAAAGGGGAATCATCCCTCAGCCTGTCCAAAATAACTTATCTCCACCTCCACTTTCTTTAAAGGCACTACTCCACTGACCAAACTCTTCAGGCTGGCATTTAAGCCCATTCCCAATACTACTGATTTATCACTGTGTGCTGGACCTTGATCTAAGCACTTTAAGTGTGTTCTCATTTGATCTTTCTAACAAAACTTTTAGATAAGAACAAGTACCATTTTATAGATGAGAACACTAAAGATCAGAAAGGTGTATGATTTGCCTAAGGTCAAACAGCTAGTATGCTAAAGCTTGGGTCCCTCTGATGCCACATCAGTGTTCTTGACAACTACATTATTGTGCCTCCTAGTCTTGCCACCATCTCATCTGGCGATGCCATCAACTCCTTGGTTGACCCTAAAATTTAAAAGAACAGAGCCTACATTTCATGAAGCTCTAGGGTCAAAAAGCATCCTCCCTCTGCTACTACTCCTGGTTGTCACCACAGCCCCGAGGTGCATAGCACTATCCCTCTTATCTCAATCAATCTGTCATCAACAATTATTGAGAAGGCCAACAGCTCATCATAGTAGAGTCAGAGAAGTCCTGAATTGGAGTCTCCACTCTATTAGTTAATGGCTATGATTCCTGTAACAAATCACCTCACTTTTCTCTGGCTGTTTCCGCACAGATCAAATGAGAATAAAAGCTCCTACCTCAGGGGTTGTTGTGGACACTAACACAGAAATGTCCTCCAGTGGGGAAGGTGATGAAGATGTTCTGGAAGAGAGGCTTTAGATGGCACATAGATGATTTTAAATAATGCTGAACACCTGAGGAAAAAGTTAATCCCTTTTCAATTCTTCTTAGAAAATTCTGATTGCTTTAAGGAGAACGTCTCATTTTCCTAGAATACCTTTAACATCTATGAACGCCAATATTCCTTTAACAATAGTACTGTCTTAGAGCTGTAAACTTAAATCTAGCCAAATTATTAACAATGACCTGTTTCATATTAAATATATTGATTTTTAGCATTATCTTCTGCATATGACAAGTGAAAGAAGTTTTATATTTATAGTAGACTTAAAATTTCTTTTTAAAGTAAATTTAAAACTTAAAAGTCACTTGATTAAAAACCTTTAGCAAAACAGTCTTACAAGGTAAGTTGATTTGGCCAGAGCCACAAAGGTGAAACTCATAAAGATGAGACTGGAAAGGCTTAAGTGTGGGAAATCTCAGCTTTGGCAACATAGTAAAGAGCGCCTGGAACACATAAGCGCACAATAAATGTGAGCTGTTAACACCACCACCATCGTTGTCCCGTTGTGGTCATCTAAAGCAGCAGTCCCCAACCTTTTTGGCACCAGTGACCGGTGCTCCTATGAGAATCTAATGCCTGATGATCTGAGGTGGAGCTGAGGCGATGATGCTAGGGCTGGGGAGCGGCTGCAAATACAGATGAAGGTTCAGCCGCTGCTCATCTCCTGCTGTGCGGCCTAGTTCCTAACAGGTCACAGACCGGAACTGGTCCGGGGGTTGGAGACCCCTGATCTAGAGAATACATGTGGGGCCTGACAACGTTGAAGCCAACGTTTTCCACATGAGGAAACTGAGGCTGCAGCGCCCAGTGGCCGGGAACCCCAGGGAGTAATGATAGAAAACCCTGATCGGACTTCAGCCCGAGGACCCACTCCGAACCGTCAACACTTCAGTCCCAAAGCGCTGGGCCCTGCACCGCCGCCCGGCCGCGGTCCCAATCTCCCCTCCTCACCACACCGCGCCCGAACATGTACAGTAGAGCGAGTCTCTTCCCGCGGCGTAGACACTGTGGTCAATGCACCATAGAGAAGCGGAAGGAAGGAGCGGCCGGCCGGAAGCGAGGCACGGAGGCCGGAAGTGATGCGCCAAGGCGGGTCACGGCAAGCGGTCTGCGGTGCAGGCTGCTGCTGGGTGACGTGGAACCGCGGCACCTGAGTTGTCACGGCGGGTCACAACTGCCAATACCCTCACACTGCCCCCTAAAGCCAGGAAACAGATTGCAAGGGCAAAGACCCTTAAGTGCCTCCTTTGCTCTTTCCAGCGCCTAAAGTAATGCCCAGCAACAAGGAGACGCTCCACTAAGTATCTGTTGAGTTTGTCTAAAGCCTAAGATAACACAAGAGCGTGGTAATGTCAAGATTTGGGCTCCTGTGGATTTGCCTCCATAACCTGAATTTTTTTTTTTTTTGAGGGGGTTTCTAATTTTGATGTTTGATAGTTTAACTCGTTTGCCACTAGACAGCATGACCTGGATTCTTAACCAATGTCATATTCACTTTAACAGCCTACGCTAGTGAGGGCAGCAAGTTAGGGAGGGTATTAACTTCATCTTACACTTGTTTTTCCCCCAGGTGTATCAGTAGTTTCCCATTTTAGGCCGAATTTGCTCAGGGCAGAGTCACAACTCTAATGCAGCATTTGAAAACTTGTGTTTTCTATCCCTGGTAGAATTGTACAGGCAGGATTCAGGACTTGGTGTAAATCCTACTTATCTGGAGATAGAAACACTGGTTTCCTGAATCCCTGGTTATACAGGGCAATTCCTTCTACCATGAGGGGAAGCCCTCTCTTGTGAAGTTTTTCAGGGAGCACAATACCCTCCAGTTGGTAAATCAGCCAGTTGGAACTGGGAAGCTGGCCTTGCTTTGGATACCTGCCAGAGTTTCTTGTAGATGAATAAAGGACACCATAGTTTATAGTAAACATTTAATTGTTTTCATCAGCAACTCCAGAACACATTTTCCTGAAAGGGAGGCAGACTCAAGCTACCCAGAGGTTCATGAGGTGTGGAGGTCACTAAGGAGGCCCCCTAAATCACTGACCTTACTTCACACACCCAGTGGTCCGGTTGAATGAGGGTTGGGCTGACAGAAAGTAAAGAGGGAAAAAAGGGATGCAGGGTGAGAATACAGGCCCTGGCCCGTCTTTTACCTGCAGAAAGGAAAACGGAGGGCAGGAGATCCCCTGCATGGAAGGGCTGGAACTACATATTCAAGTTTTCAAACTCATTATATACAGAGAAACAGATGAGCCTCTCTCAGTTAAAAGCCGTCTTGTATTAGGAATCTCTCCCCAAGTGGTCTTCTGTCACCTCTGTTCTATCTTCCCCATTCTGTATTCCAAGTTCTGTAGTTCAAACTCAATTTCTGAATTCTAAGTTCTACCTTCTAGATTCCCAGTTCTGGGTTCCTGTTCCTGTTCCATTGTTTCTTGTTCCCAGATCCTTCCCAGCTCCCTTTTCCTGGCCTTTCTGGGTGGACAATGTGGACCTCCTGAAGACTTTGCTAACTTGAGGGTTTTCCCCTTTACTTTTTGTGGCAGTTCTAGGTTCTTCCTCAGCAGGAGGGACTAAGTTCAGACTATCCAGGAAGTGGGTGGCCCAGTGAAGACCAGGGAATTCCTAAGAGCCTGGACTGGTGTGACCCTTCCCACCCCATCTCTACTCACTGGACACACCACTTTTTGTGCAACTAAAGCTAAAACTGAGGGTTTTCATGGTGATAATTGTGGACTGGTGGCCTTGAGATGAGTAATCTTAGGGGGAAATGTAAGAAGACATAAAAAGTTGCTGTTTTCCATTCAGAGAAATTAAAAACTGATTCCAGCACAGGGGAAGAATAGGTAGAGAAGGTAGGAAGGGTCTGGGCAGAGCTGCAAGTCCTCTGAACTCCGTCATCCTTCAGCTCCCCCTTGTCTGAGCTGAGCACTAGCCCCTAGAGTCCTCCCAGATCTGAGAGAAAACCAAGACAGCAGGACTGGG
The DNA here is from genome assembly GCF_000325575.1 of Pteropus alecto. NCBI lineage: Eukaryota > Metazoa > Chordata > Mammalia > Chiroptera > Pteropodidae > Pteropus > Pteropus alecto. The sequence goes on from NW_006430462.1 coordinate 3,675,594, forward strand.
AGCTCCCCTGTCCATGGCTGCCCTAAAGGAAAAGGGGAAGGAGATGGAGTCAGTAGCAGCATCACTGGAGAGGCGAGATCTTCAAAGGGATCATGATTCGAGACTCCATGTGTCGCACCAAGGGGACTGTGGAGAGAGAGGCAGAGGTCATGGAGAGGGCTGAAATTGGATTTTGAAGGGGGAAGAGGCTTGGGATGCTGAAACAGGAAAAGCCCCACTGCCCCCCTGGAATGGCCCATGGAGGTCTTTCTAACTCTGAAAGAAGAGGGGACTTAGGTGGTGATAAAATGCAACATTTAAAAATTTTTTCATAATTACATATTTATTTTCCTGTGCATGTGAAAAAAAATTAACCAGAATAGTAAAAAGTAATCTCACAGATACTACTTCTCAGGACAAAGTTAGGTGAAGAACAAAGTAGGGGGATTTAAAGAAAATAATTGTAGCAGTAATAAACTAGTAGGACAAAAGCTGTGAGGAGGTCAAGTGGCCAAGGTGTGAAAAACACAGATTTAGTTCAATTGCATCATTTTATAAATAGGAGACCACAACCCAAAGCAAATCAACCCAAGGTCACCCTTGAGGTCACTTTCCTCCTGCTCAGAGCTATTCAAACTTTACTATGCATATAAATTACCTACACTTCTTGTTAAAGCACAGATTTGAATTCAGTGGAGGTTGAGATTTAGCATTTCTAAAAGTTCCAGGGATGCTGATAGTACTCTTTTGGGACCACGTTTTGAAGAGCAAGGCTCTAGTTATCTCCTCCAGGAGAAGCATTCTTTCCCACAGCAGTTATTAAGTGTGGAAGCCCAAATCTAAGTTCCCCAAGGGCACGGCCAGGCTCTTGTTCATTCTGGGCCCCATGGCCACTGGCCCAGCACAGTGCCAGGCACACAGTGAGGGCTCAATCAATACCTGCTGACTCCAGGTGGTTCTCAGGGGGCCCAGCAAAGTGGCAAAAACCTTGAGCAAAAAAACTTTCTCTAAAAAATTTGCTGTGTGATTCCTTTGTGCCAGAGTGTGGGCAAAGCACTTTTCATAAATAAGCTCCTAGATTCCTCCCTCTGGCCCACAGAGGCAGGCTCTATCACGACTGCCATCCTACAGATGAGGAAATAGCCTCAGTGAGGTGGAGAACCATGCCTAAGGTCACAGCTACTCCACTTCTCTGAGGCAGGGTCCTCTTGGTTCTGTTTGTTGTATCATCCCCTATAGCACTCACTTAGGATTCCACAGATCATGTAGAGTGTGCCACCAGAATAGAAACCCACTAACTCATTTAACTAAAAGTGAGTTATCCATCACTGGAGGTAACCAACTGAGGCTAGCTCTCCTTGCAGACAAGATTCCATCCTCAGATAGGACTCCTAGCAAATGAGCTCCAAGGGCTCCACTGAGCTCCCAAAGAAGGTGCTCACCTGTGTAGTAGACATTTTCATCCCAGCCCCTCTTCCTCCAGGCAGCGTTTCTAGTCTCCTCCCGAGACTGCAGGTCTTTATAGGCTGTGGGAAAGGTACTGCCTCATTCCTTGGGCACAGAGGATCTGACCCTGTACCCAGCACAGGGCCCTCCCACCCCAAACCCTGCCCTGCTGTTTCTTCTTCCCTGACGCCTCAGACTATTAGCAAACACTGTCTGCTTTGACAATCTCGTCTAATCAGTACATTCGTTTACAACTCCCAAATTTACATTTCCAGCTTAGAACTCTCCCTCAGGCTCCAGACTCATATATCTAGTGCCCACTTAACATCTCCACTTGGATATGTCAGCGTCTCAAACGTAACACTTTTGAGGGCCAAAATTACACACTTAACCCTTCCAACCTACTCCTAGAGTCTCAGTAAGCAACACGCAGCTGCTCAGGCAGGAGTTTGGGAGTTCTAGAGTCCTCTTCTTGCCCCAGTTCCTCTCTCGCTTCCCTGCAAAATGCTCTCGGCAAAGCATATGGCAGCCAGAGGAATCAGAACACACATCAGGTCATGTTATGCTGCTTAAAATGCTGCAGCAGCCTCCTGTTGCATTTAAAACATATCCCAACCCATCCCCAAGGTCGGCAAGGCCCAGCCTGATCTCCTCACATTCTTCCCCACTCTCCACACCAGCCTCCTTTGCCTTCCTCAAAACCCTGAAGGCCTTTCCCCAGTGCAGGGCCTCTGCCCATGTTCCCTCTATTTGGAATGCCCTTCCCTAGTCATTCACAGCTGTTTCTTTCTCATTCTTTAGCTGGGCTTACATTTTTACCTCTTCAGAGAGGCCTTCTTTTTCTATTCTAGCCAATGTAGGTTCCCATGCTTTTATTCATCATTTCTATTATTTGTAATAATCTGAAATTATCTTTTTTGTTAGTTTATGTCTGAGGTGCTGTCTCCCTGTGCTAGAACATTAAGCTCCCCAAGGGCACTAATCACATTGTCTATGCAGAGTGACAGCAGAGAAAGGGGACTAGCAGAAAGCTTCTGGAGGGTCCACAGCCTACCCCAGAGATGGTGCACAACGTAGAGCTCCCCTATCTGTGAGAAGAAGCCGCCCACTGCCTCCTGGTTCTCCTGCCGGTACTTGATGGCCCGAGCCCTGGGGATGACAGAACAGTGTGGGGCAGAGGCCAAGGCCGGTACAAAGAGCCCCCTGACGTGTCCCCGGGCTGATTTCTTGACCACATCTTAAGAGAGAGGCCTGAGGTAGGTCCCCCGGCTCTCAGACATGGTCAGGGAATGGGGTGACAGAGGTGAAGCTGCTGTCTGGATGTTTTTCCCGGGGAGGTCTCAAAATTCTCCAGATCTTCACCTCCTCATTGGATCCTTCTCCTGGATCCGTGAGAGGCAGAGGTTGCTGGGTTCCTTGCCATTTGGCCCTGGGAAAGGAGCACCCCCGCCAGGAGCCTTGGTAGTGCAGGTGAGCAGGATTTCCCCAACCATCCCACCCTGAGCCCCTGGCACTGCCACTCACCAGTTGTTCCCCCACTCGATCATGGTTCCTGGCTGAAAGAGAACCAAGAAAGGATGGTAATGAGCCCCACCTTGGATTTCCAACATCACAGCTGGATGGAGATGAGAAAGCATTGTGTCTCCCAGCTCCTGGGGCTGCCTGGCCTCATTTAGAGGCCCTGACTTGCACCTGGGTGTATACATGTGCACAGGTGTATACACACCTCTGTTCTGGGCCCAGAGGGAGAGGCCAGAAGCCCCAGTCTAGGTGCTAGGGCACCTGTAAAGCAGCACTGCAGCAGGGAAGGCAGGAGCAGGTGGGGGTCTGGAAGGAGGGAGGTACCTTGAGCTTGTATGTCCTCAGCTCATATATGTTGGGGCCTGCTCTGGGCTGTGGCTCGTTCCAGAAGCTGAACTCGAGAAGCATCTGGTTTCTCCTAGACAGCAGCATCTGGCTCCGCTCTTTTCGGAACTCCAGGTACTCCTGCAGGAATGGCAGTCTGGGCATGGCAGCCAAGAGAAGACCCCAGTCCTGGCAGTATGCCCCATGGGGTGGCAGAGGCGGCCCCAGCACAGGGCTAGGCTGGAACCAATATCCAGAAGGTTTGCTGAATGGACATTGACATACCTTGTTGTTCTTGAGCTTGTTCATACAGTCCATGAGGGCTGGATAGCCACCTGAGAATCGCCACAGGTGCACTGTTGGGGGGTAAGAGGTACAGGTCAGGAAGCTGCTAGGACCCCCTGACCTGCTTATGGCAAGGTTGGCTAAGTGTGCATGTAAAGAGGTAGAATCCAGTTGGTTCTCTGTATTATCAGGATTCCTTGAGTTCCCTTTGCCTTGGTGGGTGGCAGTGTTGGGCAGGGGATGATCCCAGACACAAGCCCAGAAGACCCAGGTTTCAGCTCCAGCTCCATCAAGTAGCCTCTGACCCCTCTAGGCTTCGATGTCTTCACCTTGAAAATGACAATAATGCTCCCATCTACTTCCTTCAATAGCAATGAAAGAATCAGATATGAACTTGTACCCAAGGAGCAGTGACAGACATAAAGTCAGGCCCGTGAGGAATATGCTAGACAAAAGTAGTGGGTAGGTCTGATGGGCTGAGATGGAATATTCCAAGACAGTGAATTTAAAAAAGAAACCAAAGAACAGAACAGCATGTACGGTATGGTACCACATGTGTTTAGGGACAGACAGACATCTCCACAGATGCTGGTCTAAGCACCATCTGTAGATGGAGATCTAAGAGATTGAGAAAGGAGATGCCCCTGGGGCAAAGAACTGAAGCCTGGGACCACAGGCAAGAAGGGGGCTTACTCTTCACTGAAAACTCTTGTACTGTTTGAATTTGTTATCATAACCTCTGTACTGAGTTAAATAGCATTCCCCTCTCACCAACAAATTCATGCCTACCCAGAAACTCAGAATGTGACCTTATTTGAAAATAACGTCTTTGTAGATGTAATCAAACTAAGATGAGGTCATACTGGGTGGGCCCTAAAATCAATGACTGATATCATAGGAGAGGGAGATTTGGACACAGGCACAGAGAGGACACCATGTGAAGACAAACACACAGAAGAATGCTATGTGCCTAAGGAGGCAGAGATTGGAGTGACATATCTACAAGCCAAGGAATGCCAAGGATTTCCAGCAGCCACCAGAAGCCAGAAAAGGCAAGAAAAGATTCTCCCCCAGAGCCTTTGGAGGGAGTGTGGCCCTACCCACACCTTGATTTCAGACTTCTGGGCTCCAGAACTTGACAGAATAGATTCCTGTTGTTTTAAGCCAGCCAATGGTTAGTACTTTGTCATGGCAGCCCTAGGAAACTAATACACCTTACAATAACAAAGAAACCTAGTTATTGTAGAAGAAAGTCTTGCTATCCTTGGGAGAACAGCCGGGACAAGGGAGGAAAGTTTTGCTTTTCTCTTATCTGCCTTTCAATGTGTCAGTGGCTGTTACTGAAAGAGTAAATAATTAAGATACTCTATCTGCATATCACAGATATTTTAAAAGACACATACAATCATCAGGGCTGTGAAAAGGTGAGACAGGTTAGCTTATGAAGTAGTGAGCTCCTCATTGTTGGGAGTGTTCAACGAAAGCTCCCTGTTGCGTGCAGAGTCTAAATCAGCACAAAAAGGACTTTTTACTACAATGGAAATGTTCTATAACTGTGTGCTGTCCAACATGGTAGCCATGAGCCACATGTCTATCAGTGGGCACTTGAAATGTGGCTAGTGTGACTGAGAAACTAAATTTTTCATTTTGTTTACTTCTATCTAATTTAAATAGCTACATGTGGATAGTGGCTACCTTCCTGGACTGTGCAGATCTAAATGCCAAGGCACTTACATGGGGAGACAGTCAAGTACACTACAGGGTGCATGATCAGGGTTGTGAAGAGGCAAGGTCCTGGAGGCTGGAGAGTCAGGGGAGGTGCCTGATCCAGCTCAGGAAGCAGGAATCAGGGGAGGCTTCTAGGAGGAGGTGATGTCTATATCAAAATGAAAAATGAGTAGAGGAGTGAATCAGGTAAAGTAAGCAAGAGAGCAAGACTGCTTCAGGCAGAGGAAACAGCATGAACAATGGTGTGGAACTAGAGGGTGAAACCACAGATCTGAAAAATTGAAAAAAGTCTCGAGTGGGACAGCACAGTAAGCAAGGAGGATGTGGCGAGATAAAGCCAGAGGCTGGGCAGGGAAGGACTTGCAGAGCCTCATGGGCCATCTCACAGGCAACATCTCAAGAGGGGAGCCAACACAGGTGTTTGAACAGGGGAGTGAACCCATAAGGATTGCATTTAGAAAGACCCCAATGACTGCTGCTGTAGAAAGGGAGTGGAGGGCAACCAGGTATGACAGGTGCTGGAGGCCTGGGCTGGGTGGCAAGGGTGCTAGAGGGGTGGGCACCTCACCTGCCTGGTCCTGCTCCCCGTACCACGTGTTCCAGTTGCCCACAAGCGAGCAGGGGTAGTCCTCATCCAGGTGCAGTTTGGGTAGCACAGCCTCCCTGTGAGAGGGGCACAGAGAGTGGGGAGGGCTCACACCAGCCACCAGGGACCCTGAGATAAGGGTTCCAACTCAGGCATAAGGACTGGGTGTCAGTCTCCCCATCTCGAAGATGAGAGGCTGGACAAGATGTCCTTAGGGCTTCTGGCTCTGAAATCTACATCCCTGGATTTCTATGAGAACTGGGCTGGGTATAGTCCCCACCCAAGCAGCTGCTGGAACAGGTGGATGGAGGTAGTTGCTCACGTCAGGCTGTTGTAGGCATCCAGACACTCGGGCTTCACATTGTGAACTGCAATAGAGGACAAAGAGTGGGAGGTGAAGCAGAAGCTGTGTTTCTGTGGGGAGCTGGGGTGGGGGGAGCTCCATAGGGCCAGGGCTCCCAGGACAGCTCAGGGTATCCCAGCCCCTTTCGACTCCCAACGGGAGCCTTGCAGGCCTCTAGAGGCCCCAGAAGGGCGAGCTGGCTTAGCAGCCACTCACACTGGATCTTGTAGAGGTTGCTGGTCTCCTTCTTAGACAGCAGGGTGGAGTGGGCATCCTTCCGGGGATCCACCTTGTGCACAAAAAGGGAGCGGAACCAGCTGCCTTCATTGTCCTTGGAATAGAAGCTGCAGGACAAAAGAATTCAGGGGACATACAAGGGTCGGGGAGCCTCAGACTTTCCATCTGTTTTCACCAGCCCTGCTCTCCCAGGCTGGTGACACACATTTCTGGGAATGGGGCCACAGAATCCCATGGCAGCTCTAGAATGTAACATGTTATTGAAGCCAGTTAAGCAGAACTGGTCCCTTCTACAGAGATCCTGGCTGCCCGGTTTACTTCTTAAAGCTTTGCAGAGCCTCAGGAGGCTAAGAGGCAGTGCCACCTCCTATGTCTCTCTAGCCTCCCTGCCTCCACTTCACTCCCTTCCAAGGGGTTCTCCACTTGGGCGACACAACTGCAGCCCCTTGCCAAGAGGCAAACCCAAACCCACCTTGCCAGATGTCCAAAGCCCTTGATAGCCCAACCTATATTGTCAGCCTTCCCTTCTGTGTGCCCCCCACATGTGTACCCCACCCTCCAGGTGTCGCTCCTCCCTGAACACACTAGGCTCTTTTACTCTGTGCTTTCTTTGCAAGTTCTGTCCCCTCTGATGAGAATGCTGCACTCATATCCTTTCCAGTGCTCACACTACACTTACCCAGTGCCCCTTCCCAGCCCCCACGAATGGAGAGCCAAAGACAAATAAGCTTTGTCCCTGAGGAAGTCACAGTCCAGTGGAAGAAATGATCCTTGGAACACAATTACAGCCGAAGGTATCTCTGGGAGAGCCCAGGCAAATGAGCCTGTACTCAGCCTCTAGCAATCTGGGCAGGCTCTCCAGAGGTGATCTGATCAGTTTCCAAATCTCCAGGGCTGATTTGGCAAATAGAGGGGATAAAAGGCATTGCAAGGCAAAGTTCATTCACTTGTGCAGCCAACATTTAATTGACAAATATATGTCCTGTGCACCTCTAGGGTTCTGTTCCCGTGAGAATGAATGAATGAATGAATGAATGAATGATATGCCTCATTCAGAGCAGAGGGACCTGGTGCCAGGTCCTGCCAGACCGTAGCTGTACTCGCCACACAAGGTCCCAGCAGCTTCTGGCAAAGCCTGAAAAGTAAGTCTCCTATTGCATGATTTCTAGCCAGGGAGCCTGGTAGTGGAGCCCATCAGCCCTTGCCTTTTTTGAGACTTTTCTGTGCCTAGAATAAATGTCTTGCAAATTCAAAGTGTTGAATATTTTTTCCCCCAAAATATGGAGCAGCCACTGGGACTGATGAAGTAAAAAAAAAAAACAACAAAAAACCATCTTAAAGTAGTGATACATTTGTATGAGCATAGAGAAAGATGAGTAAGAATTTGTCCCAAATCGTTAATACTGCTTACCTGAGAAAGGGCGGGGGGGGCTTTAAATTTTTCTTTTTTCATTATAATTTTATATAAAGTCAAAAAGAAAAATGTTTTAAGTGTTTCTGAGTGCAGAGGCTTTCTGTCATCGTACATGTATTTGCTTCATTAACAAACACCAAAAAGATAATTATCATCAGATAAGTGGTGTGGTCTATGAAAATTCTGGACCAGAATAAGGGATCCTTGCTATAGATAACACTCGCTGAGGCCATTCTCTATGCCAGGGATCTGTGATTGATTTTTTAGTAGCATGATCCTACTAAAAAGGATCTACATAATGATGTTACAGTGTTACTATTAGTGTCCCCATTTTTGAGATGAGAAAATAGAAGATAAGAGAGTTTAGGGAACTTGGCCCAAGGTCACATAGCAAATCAGGGGCAGAGCTCAGGTAAGAGCTAACCTATAGCTCTTTTCTCTAAAGTCGGCCCCCACATTGGGTCAGGTACCAACCTGGGGAGCACCAGGCAGATACTGTGAAGAACCAAGTGTTTTCAACAAAACCACTAGCAGATGGACCTGCCCTTCGGTTTGAATGTAGAGTGGATGCTTCCCTTGGAAAGGGTAGTGGCAGGGAGGAGAGCACCTCCTATGATTTGTCAACCAAGACCTTTGCTCCAGAACTGGACTTCAAGTAATTCATTAACATCTGACTAAGATAAACAACCAAGTGGCCAGCCATGGAGAGAAAGCCTGAGGGCTGGAGTGCTGGGGAGTAGAAAGGAGGTCCAGGACCTCTGATGGGCTCCCATGTCTTCCCATCACTCTCTAATCTTTCTTGCCAATGAGCTTCAGTTTCCCCATGTATCAAACAAGCAGGGTAGAGCAGCCTGTCTCTAAAAATCTTTTCTACAGGTAAAACCCAAGAAAGGACCTGTCCAAGATCCCAGGGCAGAGTCTGAATTGGAAGCCAGCATCTTTAGGGTCACACTTTCAGTTCAAATATTTTCTCAGTGAAATCAAAGCATTCTCTTACCTTTGAACTCCCCAAGCCCTCTCGTCCTGCTATTTCCCCATAGCTCTTTCTAACACATTCTAACACACACACACGCACACACATTTTTTTTTTTTTGCTTATTCTATTATGCCTTGTTTATTGTCTCCCCACTAGAAGCAGCCTCACGGCAACAGGGATATTGTCTGTCCTGTGTATCCTTGCTGTCTCCCCAGTGCCTGGAACAGTGCTGGGCACATGGCGCGTGCTCAGTCCATATTTCAGAAATGAAAGGAGTTGGGGTAGGGGGAGGGCTCAGATAGAGCTGCAGGAAAATGGTAAAAGCTGGAAGAAAGGAAACAAAAAGGTGGACCTTCATTCAGAGCGTGGACATGGGGCTCAGGGGCCCTTTCTATTCCCACCACTGCCAGGAGAATTAGTGCTTAAGAGCACAGTTTCTGGACAAACTCAGGTTCTAATCCCAGCTCAGCTTCATCTCTCTTTGAACCTCATATTCCTCATCTGTAAAATAGAGGTAAGGGGAGGGGCCTTTAGAGAAAGGGCCTGACGTGACAGTGGCAGCTAGTATCAGTGTTCCCACATGACTTCCTAACTGATCTCCCCACTCCCACTCTTTCACCATTTTTCCTAATCTGCCCACCAATCTTTGGAAAGCACCATTTTTGTGACGCTATTCTTCTGCTTAAAAGTCTTCTATGGCTCCCCACTGCCTACAAAACAAAGGCTGGGTGTCTCTACTTTGCCAGGCTTTTCAGAATTAATTCTCTTTTAAATTTGATAACTACGAATCCAGAATTCCCCATCCCAGTGGTTCTCAGACCCACAGCACTATGGTCACCTGAGAAATTCTCAGGCCCTATCCCAGAACTACTGGAATGGAAACTCTGGGGGTGGGCCTAGCAATCTGGGTTTTAACCAGCCCATCAGGGGGTTCTGATGCATGTTCAAGTTTGAGAATCATTGCTCTAGATCAGTCCCATTTTTTAAAACTGTAATCTCAGTAAATCATGCCAGAAATTCCAAAGATTGTTATCTAAACTCTTAAGAATGCCTAATAGGCCTAGAAAAAGACAATACAGCTTTGTCCAATCTATGGGATCTGCCCTAGCTGGTCCAGTTTAGCCCTTCCCATAAAATCACCCCTCATAGTTCCCCCTTAGCCCTTTCATCATTATCATATGAATATGTCTTACCTTCTCAACACCAGAAGCCACTAGCCAATATCCTTCCATCCCACAGGATACCTAGCACAGTGCTTTGGGCACAAGAGTTGCTCAATATTTGTCCCAGATGAGAACTTTTCAGTAGATGACACATTTGCACTCTCATTAGGGATCAAGAGTCTAATGCCTCCCCATATGAAAATGCTCCAGAATTTTCTAGCTTTATTTGCTCGGGAGCTCTATGCACCTTCTGAAACACTCTTCTGTTTTGAGTTGGCTGACTTTAGAAAGGGCCACATTTCTGCTTATTGTTCCAGAAGTGTATCTTTAGAAGACACACTAGAAGAACTGGAACTAAAGTTCTGTTAACAGGATTATTGGTACGACAGTAACAGTAACAGTTGTTTATTGACCACTTACTATGTGCTAAGAGCTAATCTTCCCAAAATGGTTTTGAGAAAAATGAGGCTCAGAGATGTCTCATGCCTTATTCAAGGATAGTTAAGCAGTGGGCAAGAGGATCCAATCCAGGTCCATCTGATGTCACAGCCCACAAACCTGAGAGGCCAGAAGGGCTGCTGCTGGCCCCTCTAGTGACTGGATCCAGAGAGATATGGGGCAACTGAGGGTCAGTGGAGTGGGGGTGGAGGTGAGGGGGGGTAGATGTCCCTAGTATCCCAAATGAGACCAAGGCATAAGTAACAGCAAAATAGTCCTTGAAGTACTTGATATTCATTCACTTGGTAAGTGTCTTCACAGCAATCCTGCAAAAAGTACTTAGCAGGGATCACCATCCCCACTTTACAGAGAAAAAACCTGAGGCTCACAGAGGTTCAGTGCCTAATCCAAGGTCACTGACCAAGTGAGGAGCAGCAGGAAGCCTCTATGTCCCATGCCCCTGTTGTGGCCTCTGGATGGTTTCTACCACCAATTGATTCTGTAACCCTGGGAAAGTGAGGTCCCTTCCTCAATCTTGATTTCTTTACTTGGAAAATAAGGGACTTATGATCTCCCCAGGGCCCTTTCAGCCCAGATATTATGAGGGGCTCACACAGAAACTGCTTGAGTAAGGGGCAACTTCTGTTGCGTGTTCACCAGGGGCTAGCAACCTCACACACATGGCCTTTTTAATCCTCAACAATTCTATATATACTATTTTATTACTCCCATTTTATAGATGTGGAATCAGACTTCAAGAGGCCACCCAAGGTCACCCCACCAAGAAAGGCTGAGTTAGATTTGCTGGTGCCAGGCAAACTCCAGGCTCTTTCCATATCAGCTTTCTTCCCAAATATTGGGCACATGCTAGCTCTTGCCCAAGTGCCCCAAAGCCCCACTGCACGGCACTCTAACATCTCAAGGCAGGGTCTAAAATTCTGCAGCTTCACACTTGTGACTGCTAGGCAGAGGCATCCCTGCTTCCTTTCCACATGTGGGGGGACAGGTGTCCTCATTTCTTGGCAAACATTCTTGAGCACTTGTCCTGAGCCCTGTGCCAAAGGTTAGGGAAACAGAAAAATGAGCTGACGGTCTAGCCAAGGAGACAGGCGAGCAAGTACAGGGTGATAAGTGTAGAGATGGGGGAAGTACAGGGCCCTGGAGATGGAGGAGGAAGGGGCCGCCCAGGGCCAGTCAAGGAGGCCAAGCCCTGCCTGCACCCAGATCAGGGCCCAAACTAAAACCCAGGCTGATGGCGTGGCCCGCCAGCCTCCGTCTCCCAGGAGGCCACCAGCTGTGGTGCAAAGAGCAGAGTGTCAATAGAACAGGATCTAGACCCAGTGCTGCCACAGGACTCGAGGAGTGACCTTGGGGAATTCCCATCCATTCTCAGGGCTCTTTTGACCCATCTGTACTGTTCGGGTTGGGAGTAAAGGGTCTATGCAGCCATGGCCCTTGAGGATCCTCCATTGTTCTTTCTATGTCTTCTCCCCAGAACTTCCCGAAGGGGAAGCTGCCTCTCCTAGAAGCCTCAGTGGGTGCTTTCTCACAATCACCGCAAAGGCCTAGGGAAGGGGCCACTCCTCCTACCCTCTGCCCGCTCCCACTATCAGGGCCCAGGACCTGCACTTCCCATTCACCCCATCTTTCAATCTCTGTTCAGAGCCAGGTATCTGCTAGGACAAGACTCTGTGCATATCTTTCCCATCTCCCCCATTCTTGCTCAGAGCTCTTCCTCAGGTCTAGAACTTGCCCCCGCCTCTAACGCATAGATTCCAAGCCAGAGTCTCTGCCCATCCCTCAGGCCCAGACCCTGTCCTCCTCCCCTGCACGCCCCGCGCAGGTTGCCCCAACCCGGCCCGGCTCTCACCGCCCCACAGCCGCAGCCGCAACATTCCCGGCGCGGAGCTCGGGGCTCCGCAGCAGCCGCCGCGCCGCTGCAGAGATGCTGCACAGCCGTGCAGCCATATTGGAGCGGAGAAGGTTGGAGGAAGGCCTCCCCCCTGAACTCGGAGGAGGAGGAGGAGGGGCGAAAGTAAGCCACGCCCCCTGCCTTGCCCGCCTGGTACTGCACTCTGCCGAGTGGGTGTGGCCGTGGTGCATACCCATAGACACTGGGCAGAAGTCGGGGTTCTTGTCCCCTGAGCACTGCAGCTATGCTACTGACTTGCTCTGTGACCTTGAGCAAGGCCTTTTCCCACTTTGGGCCTCAGTGTCCACCTAGGTAAAATGGGAATGTTGAGCTATGACAC